>NW_017728963.1:254879-269308 GCF_001723915.1 Gavialis gangeticus
CTTGGAGCAGGCGCTGGCAGCACTGGGAGGATGCTGCATCCACTCCAAATTTCGCCACTTTTCCACTCCCAGCACCACCGTCACCAGCCGCCCAGAGCAGCCTGGGGTCAACAACCCGCCTCCACCTGTGCACTGGGAAGTCGGGGCTGTGCTGGACAGCTGGTGGTGATGACTGTGCTGAGAGCGGAGCAGTGGCGAAATCTGGGGTATCCTCCCAGTGCCACCGGCACTCACTCCAAGCCCTGCCCCCACCAAGAAGAGCCTCACACAGCCACAGCTGCAGCCCGCCCCACCCCACCCCACCCAGCACAGATCTGGGGGCACCCCCGCCCCGTCATACCCTCCCAGAGTGCAAGCAGCAGTGGGAGCCACACCTCCATGAGCTGCGGCTCCACACCCCTCCCCCGCCACCCGAGCAGTGCCTGCCCCTACCCCCCACTTGCATCTGTGCCCTTCACGCCCCTCCCCCCTCCCCTTCCACCACACTGGGGGCAGCTGTATCAGAAAAATCAGATCAGTATGGGCCGATATGCCTCCTTATAAATCAACTATCAGTATCAGCCCCAAAGCTCACAGGGGATGCCCCATCCGAGAGGTCTGGGCAGGAGGGTGCAAACGCTGTTCCATGTGGAGTAAAGCAAAGTGATCAGTATCTCTATTGGTGCACTCCTACTTCTGTGTCTACTTGCTTCTGAGGAAGCCAGAAGTCAAATAACTCTGGTGTAGTAGTTGTGCTTCTGCTACCACTTCATTTTGTTCCCAGGAGCAATTTGCTCAGCGCAAGCTGGCTCTGCCCCCAAGTGGCCTGGCACTGTAACAGCACCTGCTTTGGGCAGTCAGTTTGGGGGAACTAAAGGCAAGGTAGACTTGCATCCTAATGACTTACTTAGGTATCATATAGACATGTGGTTTCTTCTGGGAGAGTTGCTGCTCTCCCAGGAGATACCATGAGTGTACAGATGTTCAAGCTTGTTCTCCCAGAGTAAAAATGGCCATTCCAGGAGAAAAATAACCTGGGTAGCAACCAGGGTTAAACCACTCCTAGGAGAATGTCTCCTGAGCGCGCAAATGTCTACACAGAGATCCACAAGTTTTCATAAGCTGGGGCTGATTTCATCAGATGCTGTGACAGGACCACAGGAAGCAGAACTTCTGAACAGAAAGCAGTGATCAGAATTCAAAGGGTAGGGAAGGAAAGGGGAAGGAGAAAGGAAGAAGAACTGACTGTAGAGTAAATATTGCAGGTCAAATCCATGATAAATTAATCCACAGTATGCGTGTCCACACCTGTGGATGGAGCCCTCTGCCCTGGTCCCTATTCTCAGCACAAATGTATTGCCCAGCAGAGCCCGTAAGTGTAGCACCAGAATTAGGTTTTGTCTCCTCCTATCTCTAATCCTAATCCCAGATGAGTCCTGCCCCTGTCAACAGCCCTTCTTCCTACCCCAATACCCACCTGGACATGGAGGCATTCATTGCCAGGGCAGGGTAGGGATGCCGGAACCCCCCAGCAGGGATGGAGTACACCGGCTGTCCTTGCCTACAAACAAACACAAGGTCCCATGACATAAAGAGGACAGGCTCCCCTCTGCTTCCATCGCAAAGGTGTGTCTTTCACAGCATCTCAACTAAACCAGAGCTATGTGCCTATCATGCTTGGACTGTCAGCACTTTGGGGCAAAGGCTGCCTTTACGTTGTGGGTTTATACAGTGCCTAGCATGACAACATCCTGGTCCAGGACTGAGGCTCCTGTGTGCTCAATCATACATAAATAAGCTACTATTATAATTAGCAGCGACAATTCAAACAGAAATTCAGACTCATCACTATGTCTGAGCAATACCAGTCTTCCATCTCATGAGTCACTCCCTGGGAAAGGCACAAATCTTTCTAGTAAATCCATTGAGTATTTGGAATGAAAACCAACTAAAGAAGTGGGCTTATCAAGAAACTTGGTCCTTTTTTGACTTCATGGTCTGAACCCAGGACACTTCCCAGATATCCTACAGAGCTAAGGCTCAGGGAACAAAATGTGGTAAGGCATGGCAATGCAGCCAGGTGCCTCACATGACCCTCTTCTGTCTGGCAGCCACACAATAAAGAGGAATATTACAAAATCCTAGGGTGCCTTTAAGTATCAGTGTATTATGGCCCAGAAATGGAAGTGCACAGAACGAGATGGCAAAATCTACCAAGGATGTGGTTCTTTTAGATGATGGATTCTGGAGGGGGCTGTGGGGAAGCTCACAGGGGATGCCCCATCCAAGAGGTCTGGGCAGGAGGGTGCAAATGCTGTTCCATGTGGAGTAAGGCAAGGTGATGTACTTTACAAGGAAAATGGAATGCAAGTTCTGGGGGTTGGAACTGACTCGACTTGGGCCTTGGCTTCACTGTGAGCAACAACAAGAAGCTCTGCTCCTTGTGCGGTCGTGGTCTGAAACGCCACTGGGCACTGGGTGGGTCTGGAACAGGATGAGCTATGCTAGCCTCAGAGAAACCAGTGGTGTCGCCTCCTCCAGGTACTTACTGTGGCACAAGCCAGCCCAGCGGGTGAGGGATCTGTCCCACGGCCCCTGGTGACAGCGGGTAGTAAGGAGACAGCTCTGAAGGGTGAGGTGGCCGTGGGATTCCTGTGCCAGAATGGGGGTGAAAAAAAGAAGCAGTCATTAATCACAGCCCCAGCAATCTTCAGTGCCCCTTTGAGAAGGCTCATAGCCTTCCCCAAGACATGGCCTCTGTATCTGTGCTTTAATCAGGAGTACGTGAAGCCTTTGCAGAGAGTTCAAGATTTCTTTTTGGTGCTCTGATGATTTCAACTTTGTAGAGACCCCCCGGGACAATGCTGAAGGCATTCCCACCCCAGGGACCACCCAAGCCTGAAACATGCCAGGAAGACAGGCAAGAGCCCCTGCACAACTGGGGATCCTACTGTCTTCGAGCCCAGCTCAGCTGACAGGGCTGTCTCCCTACTCGGCACCAAAAGACCTTCTCCCAAGGTCTGGGCTGGTATATCCAGCCCAATGCTCCCTTCCCCGTCACCACAGGCAGAACTGTCCCTCCCAGTGCTTAGGTTCAGGGAACTGTGAGGAGGTCTGGATTCAAGAGCTGAGGCTGGAGCAGCACTAAAGTAATGAGCAACCATCCTTGAAGGGCTTCTCCTATCCCTGCTAGTGGCACCTTAGTTAGCTCCCCTTTCTCTCACACCCTGGGCCTGGGGTCTGGTCAGAGACTCTTCTCCCCCACCTGCCATATGCACAGGCTGGCAGCTGTGCCAACCTGGGCTCACCTGTCTTTGGATCGATCTCTGGTGAGAGGTGGGCAGGTGGAGAGCCTGGGGAGAAGCGGTCATTGCTGTAAGTGAGAAGCGGCGTCAGTGGGTGGACATGGTGTGGGTGCTGGACGACAGGCACCTTGTTCGACTGTGGGAGAGATAGGAGGGGGAGTCATTTGGTGCTTGAAGGAACCAAAGCCCCCAGAGGAGGGACCTGAGGGCACCAGGGCCAGGGAAAACTCACAGGCACCTGAAGCATTAGAATGGGGGTATTCAAATGCACCCATGTCCCATGCTCAGAAGCCACTTTCTTGCCTTAGCACAGAGACCGGAGGGGTAAGTGACTGGTTGGACAGCCAGGGGTACCTGTAAGAGGTAGCCACATGCAAACAGTCCCCCACCCACGCTGAGCAGGACAGGCTGGAGCAGGACCAAGCATCCAAGTACTCACCAAGTGTGCGGGCGATGGTGACCGGCTATCCTTCAGTGTCGCGCCAGCCGGGACGTCGAGCAGTGGCCACTTCATCTGCAGGTACTGCAAGAGACCCAGACACTAGCAGGGTGGCACCACCAACTCCGGGAAGGCAAGGGGGCACCCCTCGGCCCCACTGCTCTCCCCCAGAGCTTCTTAGTTCTTGTTACCATGCCCATATAGGAAGGTGTGTGCCCCCAGCTCAGGTCACTGGTGTCCAGAATACAAGCATCAGCAGTTGGCTAGGGACCCCCAGGCTGCTGGGGAAGTGTTGCAGGGTCTCACACATGAGGAGCAGGCACTGAGGGAAGTGGGAGGGAGAATACATGCATCTCCACCCAGGGGCTACCCTCCACAAATGGGCAGTGGCCTCAGCAAAACCATCCCCTCATGGGACATGTGAATTCAGACATGGGGGCTGCTCTTAGCTGCATGCCCCTCTTCCTTAACTGACCACCACCCACTCACTGCCACCTTGTGCCTGCCATAAGCTGTTGTCCAGCACCCCCTGGCAGATCATGGCAGAGAGACAGCAGACCACAGCCACGCTGCTGCTGCCCCAAGAGCTAGCCATCCCCACAGCTGGAAGTCAGCCTGCAAATTCACCCCCATCGTGTCACCAGCACGGCAGAACCTTTCCACGGCCACTGCACTGTACAGAGAGGGTCTGGCACAGACACCTGGTTTCTCCTGTTTTATTGCCTTTTACAGCCTGAGGTAACTTTGTGCAGCTTTGATCCTGACCAGTCCTCCCCCTCCTTCTCTGGCACAGGGCTCAATGCCCTGACCTGCTCCAAGAGAACCTTCTCTAAGCTTGAAGAGAACAGCACCAAGGCCTCTGGCTCACTCACCCACCTCCCAACCCTCCTCTCCATTTGCAGGGTCCCCAGAGGGTGATGGCAATGACACTCTGGTTCTCTGTGTCCTTCAAGGGACAATTTCTAGCTTTGCCGGCCCCAGACTCCCAGCTGCAATCTGCCCCCATCCCACCAGCATCATGAATTTGGCTTCAACACAGTGATGATCTTTTTGGATACGCTTCTGCAGCCTGGTCTCTGCTCCATGCATTCTAGGTTTAAGGCTGGAGTAAGGCCCTCTTTTCTTCCCAGGCAGAAGGGCTACAAACTTGTACAAAGAGCACTGGGGCAGGGAAGGAAGGGTAAAAATCCTGATGCATTCATGTGATTCCAGCACCAGGGGTTTTAAAAGGAAGCAAATACCGAGAGACATGCACTAAAAGGAGGAGAGTGGCACTGAGTCCCTAAAGGCCCAGGGCTTGTAGTGGGGTCCCAGAATTGTCCCTGCAGGGTGTTGCTCCTCCAGCTGTGAACAATCACCCAGTTCCCTTGGCAAAAGCACAGCAATGAACCAAAGCCCTATCCGGGATCCCTTCCAAGCCCCGGCACTGAGCACTGCCTGCTGAGCGGCTCCCAAGGGCTGACAGCTGCTGACACTCCAGGGTGGCGGGTGTCCAGCTGTTCAGGGCCAGCCCTGCCAGGAGGCACCAACTGCCATGCGGCAAGCACTCGAAGGGTGAGGGGGCCAGGGTGAACCAGGATCCATATACCTCTTGCAGCACACCTCCGTATGGCACTGGGGCCATGGCCTTGCCCTCCTCTGCCAAAGATGCCACCTGCTCTCTGTACAGAGACTTCTCCTCTTCCTCCCCCTCCCACTCTTTTCTTTTGGTGGCCTCCAACCTCACAGCAATATGTTTCCCTCTTCCTGCAAGCTCATACCCTTAATTTCAGCCATGTGATGCCCAGAGAGACCTGGGCCCATTACCCCTGCCCTGGGTCTAGTCTGTCTGTGGCAGCCAGCACTGTGAGGGGGACAGTGTGGGTGCTGGGATGGAGCATGTGAACGGGCTGCAGGAGCTGGGAGCCTGTTAGGAATCAATGGATAGCACAGACATGCGTGTAGACAGGGTTAGGCCAGCCAGACCCAAATGGGAGTGGAAGTCCACCCTCTCTGCCATTTCCTGATGCCCGTCCAAGAAGCCCTACTACCATCCCAGAGTTTGCCCCCATAGCATGGCCAACCCCCTCCATCCACTCAGCTTGCCAGCACTCATCAGTGTCTTGCAATGTCAAAGCTGGTGGCAGTGCTGTGTGTGGGGACATGGTAAGACCAGGGCTAACCTGCCAGAGCCATATGGTGAGCATTGCTCTAGGGTCACTGTGAAACAAAGCGAGGGGACATGGGGGGCTTGTCTCACTTATCTGAGCTGTAACATGGAAGAAGTGGGGCTCTGGGGTGGGAGGACAACACAGAGGAGCTGAATGCTGGTGCCTAGCAGCGGTTGTGCTCATGCTCCACCCCAGCCAAAAGGGCACTCCTCCTCTCAGGCTGGACCTGACAAACCTCAGCTTTTCCTATCCTTCAATCACTTCTTCCACCCTTCCAGCTGCGAACATAATTCAGCTGAAAGAAGAAAACACGAGCCATAATAGAGAATGGTTTGAGAATATTTCCTTAGATGCCCCAAAAGCCACACGCAGGTCAGAGGGACCTGAAATAGATTGCATTACACCAAGAAGGAAATGGATAGCAAAGGTATAAATCACTAGCTAAGTATCATAGAAAATTAGCCAATGAAATTCAACAGACAGAGAGGAGCAGGCTAGGAACAGGAGTGTATCGGGACAAAGGAACTCAAATAACGTTTTGCTAGCTGGAATGGGAGAACCGTCCACAGGGCAGAGAAGACAGAAGCATCCACTCAATATTTCTGTCCATGCTCAGGAGAAAGTCAGAGAACAGGTCCCTGTCACACAGCAATGGTGAAACCAACCGTGCTACTAAGGGGCAAGGGAGCGGGGAACATCAAACAGCTACAGAAGTTAGACATTTATAAATCAGACCCAAGTGCTTTCCATGAGGAAAGCACTCTCCAGGCCACGAATGCTGATGCTCAGCAAGTCTTGGAAGACTGGAGAAGCTCCAGAGGAGTAGGAGAAAGCTTGCGTTGTACCCCAGGTCCACGGGAGGGTCTGGGTAATTGTGCGTCTCTGTCGGGCTGCCCTGGATCTTCAGTAGAATCATAGCACAGATGACAGAGAACTTGATGTACCCAGGGACAGTGTCTACACAGGGTCTGAAGGTATGACCAACCCATGCAGAGGGACTGCCTTGCTTTTGAAGATGCTGTTGTATAACGGAAGTGAAGAACAGAACAAATTTCAGACCTAACCTGACATGCGCTGTGCACCTGCCCCTGGCACTGCCCAGCCCCACAAGGCTTGGGTAATACTGCTTTACATGTCTTCTGCGCTATGTGTGTGCCTCACTGCCCTGTGTATTGGGATACAGGCTAACAAAATAAAGGCTCTTTGCACTTCCCACTGTGTAGGGATGGACCAGCGTCAATGCCAGACCATGGGGAGGGAACGTGGCGCGTGAAATGCCAGGGCTTGGGAATGCGGAGTGGATGAGCTGCAGCTGTGCGCTGGAATTTCCCTAATGCACAACTCCCTCTGATGCAAAACAGCTGGGAGGAAATCCCAGCATGCCTTGTGCAGAGGCGGGGCAACCAAGGAGCAAAAAAACAGATTAACCGTTCAATTCCTGCACAGGAAACCATTTCTGCATGTGTGCATGTGCACGTGTGCTCTATACCTTTCTTCCCAGGGTAAGAATTGCTGCTAGCGTGGAAGACAGCTCCAGCAGATTCCACCTCAGGACAGCAAAGACAGTCTCAGGCTACCCCATCACATGAGGAAGAACAGCAGCTTTGCCCATTAATCCAACTGTATCTCCTTAAAGAGTCCCATCTCACCTAGAAGGGGCATAAGGCTCTGCCCTTGATCCTGGCCACACCCTTGGATGGGCAGCATCAGGCCTGGACACTGGATTCTCAGACATGAATGCTGCTCTTAACCTTGTCCAAGATACCACATCTTGAGACCTACGGGCTCTTTTTAGCTCTTCAAGGCTCTGCCTTTGGTCTCATGTAGCATCCAAGAAGTAAATTTGGCCAGCTGGCTGCTGCGGAGACTGTTAAGAGTCCAAAGGCATCTTGCATTGTCCACCCCATCCTCTCGGGGTGATGGAGAAGAGAAGGCCTAGCTGGAAATTTTCCCTTGAAACTTTGTTTTGACCAAAACACAACACTGGTTTTCAAAGAAATGAAATTTCTAGGAGCAAAAAGATTGATTGGAATGATAATTTGCCACACAAAAAAAAACCCTTCAAAAAACACTTCAGAAATTTCAGGGCTGTGACATTCCATTTTCAACTTGGTTTTATCCTTCCTTTCCTCACTATATTTACCTAAACTTGCCACAGGTCGGCAGTGGGACCTAATACACACTTTGCCCATGGACCCACACATTGTGAAGTGAATACTTGGGTACTAGGACTCCTGTTCCAGGTACAGGACTGAGATGGAGAGGGCAGAACTCCCACCAGGGTCCAAATGACTCGCATCTACATTGTATTCCCACCTGGGCTCAAGTAGAAGGGGAAGAGTCCCGATCAAGGCTTGTCGAGGAGAGGAAGCAATCATTCCTATCCTTTCAACCTTAAAAGAGGAACCATGTTATATTGGAGGGAAGAGAAACCCAATTAATAACTACAAATAACTGTGTGGAGGAAGCAAGGGGAGGGTGCTGAGTGGGCTCGAGTCTCCTATGGTGTGACAACCTCCTATTCCAGGGGACGTGTACACATTGAGTCCAGACAAAGGGAAGCTTTGCAAAAGAGCTCACAGCACCCCCCCAGCAGTGCTGTGCACCCCTGGAAGGAGCTGCTGGCTCACCCCCGTGTGAGGCTGCATTTCCATTTCTGCCCCGGAGCTGAAAGCCAAACATTTCCAAGCCTGCAGAGAGCTCCCTGCCAAGAGGAAAGCTTTGGAATCTGGGCGGTTCAGGCTTTTTTGTCTCAGAGAGGAGGAGGAGGAGGAGGAGGAGGAGGAGGAGTTGGATGGGGTCCTGTGCATTCAGCAGTGGCGGGGAAAGGAAATGGGGCCTGTGTATGTTTGCGAAGGAACAGGAAGAGCGCTTATCTCATTCCCAGGACGCATAAACAAGCCGAAGGAACTGCCTGGCCTGAAGCAAGTGCCGCATGCGCCAGCTTTCCCCACCCTTCCCAGCTCCAAGGGGAGCCAACCAGTGCAGGGCGACTGTGACAGGGAAGTGGAAGCTGGACCCTCGCTTAGCTGCAGGTAGCGGCCATCTGCGAGCCAAGAGCAGACGGGTGTCTGGAGAAGCCAGGGCAGCATGCCATGCACTTAGGAAGGGAAAGGACCACAGACTCCATGCAACAGAATGACAACAAAAGCAAAGCCCCGGGCAATCTTAGTTAGGTGTGGATGTACCAGGAGGCCCAGGGTCCTGCTAGCAAAATGTTTCAAGGTAGAGCAGACCTTAGCTTCCGGCCACTTACCCAGGGATAAGACAGACTTGCAGAAGTTACCCTGGAGTAGCTGACAAATAGCAACTGCTCCCCAACCCCTTAACTCACTAGTACCTGGCTCTCTGTGCATACTTGGATGTAGGTGTTGCCCAGGTAGAGATGGCAGGTACAGGAGAAATGGAGCTATTGATGGGGAGTTGTGAAAGGGCCCCCAATCTTGCAACTAGCCTCAGTCTGAAACAGCCTGAACCTGTTGCCACTGTACTTGGGGACAAGTGGGTTACAAAGCCTAGCATGCTGTGGGTGATGGTGAGAGGCTGTGATTTCTCTGTGGGCTGGGGTCTGTGGATGCTGCCTAAGGGATGGGTCTGCCCCATTATCAGTTTATAACTAGTAAAAGCTGCCTGAAAGTAGGCCCCTGCAAGGTACCTGGTCCCTGCCACAGTGCAAGACGCCCCCGATGTCTTTGAAAGCCAGACATGACCAGCTCCCTCCACCCCTATCATTCCCCTGTTATAACTGACTGGCATCGCCCAGGGACGGAGCAGGGGGCTGGGTCTGGCGTGGCCGCAGCAAAGGCTCGTTCACATGCTGCAAGGAGGGGCACTTTGTGCATACCCTAGACACAGTAGGGTATGCACAACCTACGGTCTGACCCTACCTCACCTCTCACAGGCTCCACCTTTGCATGCAGGATCTCTGACATTGATTTACAAGGTTGTTTTGCTCCCAATGGGAGGGAGCAGATGCCTGTAGACCCAAGAGGCCTTGCCCCCCAGCACCAGACTTTGTGGGGAAAGAAAGACAGGACTTTGGGGAGCAAAGGCTGAGCCCCATGGGTTGACTCGGGGCTGGGAATTTGAAACCAGAGCCCATCTTGCAAAAGGCCTAAAAAAGGCCAACTGTGAAGGAGGCAGGGAGCCAGGGTCGTCATCTGTACCAGGAGTATGCGTGGTATGCGGTCGGCCCCGTGACCCCGTGCGAGCTCCAGTGGCGACCTACAGTACACTCCGCGCTCTCAGTACAGTAGAAAGCCGCTTCCTAAAGTGCCGCTTTGATGTGCTCTCCAAACCCCGAGATCAAAGCGGCCAGGCTGGCGTGGGGAAGTCCCTGCGTCTGGCGGCTGTACAGCTCCAATCTGTTTCAAAACACTGGAGCTCTCCCGGACTGCCGAGTCATTTCTCAGAGGCAAGTGCACGGCGCCTGGCTCGCTGGGACACGAGGCCGCGTGCCCCAATGGCCATCCAGCGTCCCATGGGCTACAGAGCCCTTCAGCTCAAAAAAGGCATGCGGGACACTCTTCCCTATGCAACACGCCCGACCTGGGCATTTTCCAGCTGGTTTATTTATTACTACACACGCGCGCGCGCGCGCGGACACCCTCCCCTTCCCCCAGCCCCCTCCGATCAACAAAGGGGGCTTTCTCATCAGTAAGTGGAGACACGGCTGGGGGAAAAGGGGGCGGGGGAAGACATGGCGCTTCCAAGAGAGATGGATAAAAGCCGATTCTCATGTGAATCGTTTCGGGTGGGGGGCGGGGGAGGAAACCCTTTCTAAATATACAAAAAGGGGGTGAGAGCTAATGGTTCGGCGGTAAAGTGGAAAAAACAACCCCGTGTCCCTCGCACAAACGCTCACTGTACAGAGCCCCGCACAGAAAAACAAGGTAATGGCATATTGAAGCCATAAAAGTTTCAAACTGGTTACATTCCAGAGAGATTAGAACAGGCTCCGGTCGCTTGTTACCACCCCTTGCGCTCCCCTCCCCAAAAAAGGGAGGGAGGGAAGAGGGGGAATGAATAGGACTTTAACCACTTCCCTGCCGCTGGCTGCTGAAACCGCACACACAGTACAATGCACCCTGCTGTCTGTCCATTAACCTCCCATTTGCCAGACAGCTTCCCCTCCGCTGGGGATTAACACCCACCCATTCAGCCCAGCAACCCCAAGCGGGAACAATGGGACGCAGAGAGCCACGGACACTGGAGAGCCAGAGGCTGCCAGGAGGGTGCTGTTCTCCCCTCTGCACTAGGGGAGGAGGAGAGAACGCCACTGCCTTTGCTAATGCCCAAGTAGGGATTTTAATGACCGGATTTCCTGCGTCTTCCACATGCAGCAACAGAGAGGACCTTATCCCCACACAACACACTGGACATGCTTGTACCGTGCCACCAGCTACAGTGAGCTACAGCAATGCCAAGAACCTCACTTCTGTCCCCCCGAGGGTCTTGGGGCTGACTGCAGCAGTCTTCCTTCGGGACCAAGTACAGTCGCCCCAACTCCAGCAGAGCGCTCTGCAGCAGCGCCCATTCTGCCCGAGCAGAGCTGGCTCTCCTCCGTCCCTCCAACAATCACTTGAACTCATGGTCAACTCCATTACACACCCAACTTTTGTTCCAAGGCAGCCTCCATTAGGGGCCAACTGCCTCATATTGAGGTTTCTGATTCTCCAGTGCATTAACAATGGCAGGAATACTCACTGCTTTCACTGCCAAGTTACAACAAGGTGCATTTCTTTCCTGGGCACTGATAAGTTGGAAGAACCATCCTGGCCTGAATATGTGCTCCCCCTATGGGGCTGACTTCTTATCCTATCTTTCTATCATCATACTTGTTTCCCTAGCTGTTGGGGTAGGGTTTCTGTTAGGGTTTTGTCTCCGATAAAAGCAAGCTTCAGACTTCACTTCTGAATGCAAGGGTGGTTTAAATTACACTATCTAACCTTTGGAGTATTTGTGGGAGAAATGTCTTTTTGGAAAAGTGGGCTTCATGGCACAGAAGCGTATCTAACACCTTCTCTTATAATGGCTAATCTAAAGGTCCAGGATGAATCTAAGGCCCAGTCAGCTGTAAGATCATAGTACATACAGACATTTAAGAGTCCAGAGAACATCACTCAGTCATTCCTGTTTGTAATCTAAAACCAAGTAGGTGTGCTGTAACAAATATTTGGGGAGTGGGGATTGGATGCCTTTCTAAAAAATGAAGTAACAGTGAATCCATCGCATCCCTAGGTGAGTGGTTCCAATGTTTTGCACAAAATTGACACTATTTCCTATTTGGATTGGTCTGGCCTCAGCTTCCAGCTCCTGGATCACTGAATAAGGCACTCCCTGGCTTTGGGAATCTTTTCACTGCATAGGTACTTTTAGACTGTGATCCAGTTTGCCTTTTATTGAAAGGAAGGTTGACAATTGTGGCCCTCCAGCCCCTACCTGTTGGGCAGAATTTTCAGGCCTCTGATGACTCTCTAAACTCTCTCCAACTTGCCTCAAGCGCTGATGCAGTATCCCCACAGCGGCGCTACGCAGATATAATGGAATCTCCTTATTCCTGCATCACACGCCAGAGCCCCATGCTCCATAGCATCATGTTCCTGTTGAAGCGTCCCCATGAGACAGCCCTCTATTCAGGAAGTGTGGCCTAGATCACCCTGCATGTGCCCTGTTAAACTACATAATGGCTTTCTGGTTTGAGCAAACTAAAAAAGCCAGAATATTCCACAGTGACCGTGTCTTCGGTCATTACTGTCCAATCCCTCTATGTAACCTGCAAACCTAACTGGATCTAATTCTCACACGTTCTTCCAGATCATGAAGAAAGGTCATGAACAGCATTCAGCCAAAAACTGGGTTTCTTAAAAACCCTCTTTCACTGCAAGATAACTCCCTATTAACAATGGCATGCTATGCAATTAGCCTGTACTAACAGCCTTGCAGAGTTTCAGGAATGCACTCTTTCTTTCCTGGGTTTTCACTTCCTTTGACAGATTCTGAGCCACTCCACCTCTTTAGTTTCAGCTGCTGGAAGTTTTTGCAGAGCTCTTGTATTGTTAGTGGGTGCCTGGAGGGCTTGGATGGTCCTTCTCTATTGTCTTGCTAAGAACATCTATCCACAAGGCTTAGGGCTTGAATGCTTTTGTGTAGATCTGTGAAGTGTTCTGCTCAGATTTCCTCTTCCTGGACAAGCAGCTTTCTTTGCATTGTTATTGCTTTGTATGACAGTCACTCCACAGAGAACCTAATCAGATCAGAGCCCTGTTGTACCAGACAAGGGACAAACCCATGGACAGAGACAGTCCCTGGACCCCATCCTGGCTTGCCTGCAGTTGTTGGCATCTACTTAGGCTTCACCACATGGAATGACTGGCTCTCCTGGGGATATAGCTCCTTAGCACCCCATGCGTCTCCACATTCCTGATAAAGGGGGTTTCACAGTTGACACTGGAGAAATCCCCCCTCTTGCAATCCCCTGCCCTACAGTTCCCTACTTCCTGCTCCCATTTTTGAAGTTGCAGTCACCTCCCTCATTGGTATATAGTTAAGGACCATTTTGTTGCCCTGCTCAGGCATCTGCTTGGTATCATTTGTGGCTTGGCCAATCCATTTGTCTATGGACACTTCAGTCCAGTTTTCTGTCTAGGCTTCCGTGTTTTTTCTTTGCATTCTTTGGTCTGTACCATCTCCCCGGGGGTTGCTGAGATTTTTGTGGCGTGCAGTGTTTCACAATTCATTTGGAGAAGTACGAGGCAGTCGCAGGAGGATGCTACATGACTACAGACAGACATCTTGCTGCTAGGGCCATCTCATGGTGGATCCTCTCAAACTAGTTACCCACAGGATCCTTCCTGGCCCTGAGCTCAGCACCAGGAGGATTGACATCAAAAGGGGAAAAAAGGAAGTAGTAGTAAAAGCACTAATCAAAGCACTGAACCTGTGCAAGAAACCTGAATCCTCCCCAAAGTCCATTCCAGGCATGCACATAGGCCATTAAGGAACCCCTAGGCTTCTGCTCCTGGCTTTGTCCATGCTCCTTCTCTACATCAAAATAGCTCAAGTGGCTTAAAATACCTTCTTGGCCAAAAGCTGGCTTTCTCTGCTCTCTGACACGCATCCAAGCTGCCGCACTCAACCTCTAGCTCCTTCCAGAGCTGAATTTCTATAGCAGGCTCCACCAGCAACTGGAGGTACTGAGCTAAGGCTCAACTTTAAGTGCAACAAACCCAAGAGGGAAAAGGATGGTTGCAAGGGTGCTCTATACTCATTCTCTGGCCACTTCTAGGCACTACTGCCCTTCACAGAACAGAACAAAATCATCTCTTTGCAATTGGGGAAGTTCTTTAAGAAAATTATCCAGGTGCACATCTGCGAGGGGCAAGCATGGGAGTGTATGCTTAGGGGCAACCAACATGGGTTCATTAGAGGCAGGTCCTGTCAAACCAACCTGGTGGCCTTCTATGACCAGGTCACAAAATCCTTGGACGCAGGTGTTGCAGTGGACATAGTCTTTCTGGACTTTAGGAAGGCCTTCCACACTGTCTCTCACCCCAT
>NW_017728963.1:269814-283029 GCF_001723915.1 Gavialis gangeticus
AGCACTACTAGGAGTAACAAGGAATAACAGCCATAAGTTGATGGAGAGTAGATTCAGGCGGGACATCAGGAGATGCTACTTCACTGTCAGGGCATCTAGGACCTGGAACCAACTTCAAAGGGAAGAGGTGCTCACTCCTATCCTGGGGGTCTTCAAAAGGAGACTAGATAGACACCTTGCCAGGGTCGTTTGACACCAGCATCCTTTCCTGCCCACAGCAGGGGGTTGGACTTGATGATCTGCTCAGGTCCCTTCTGACCCTACCAACTATGAAACTATGCTTCCTTCTGCACTGGAGCAATTGCAAAGACCAATGATTTCCAAGGGCTCTGAGCAGTGAAATTTGCTGGGACCAAAATAAAAGATATACCTGAGCCTTGAGAGTGTCTAGGGCCTAGTAGGAGGCACAGCTCCTTGCACTGCTTTCCCATGCAAACTAGTTGCTCAATGCCAGAAACCATTCTCCATAAAGACAGTCACCAATGAGCCCACGTGGGGTCCCAGGTAAACCAAAGGAAGGAAAAGGTGAGTGGCAAGGAGTGATGGCATGGAGGGGAAAAGGAGAAGGATAAAAAGAGGACAGACAGCACCTCCTTGCGTAGCACTTACCCACGCAGAACTTCGCCTGCTGTCATGTTGGCCCTTTACTGGGCTTGGCTACATTCCTCTAGCTATAACTCTTATCCCACTCACCATCCATAGATCTCCAACTCCTATATAAAGGAAGGCAGAAGGGGAAATTGAGGAGCAGGAAAGGGAATGGACTTGCCCAAAGTCATGGGAGCAGGGCAGTGGCAGAGCTGGGGATCAAACTTGGATATCCCAAGCTCCAGCTCACCCCATAACTGAGTGCCTCATTGTCAGAGGCCTGCCGGCTGCAACTAAACCGAATCCCTCTTGCCGCCGGTAAGTTTTGCCACCTCATAGTCTAGCCCTGTCCTTCCACCAGACAACGCTGGCCCTGATGCAGAACCCGAGTCACCCCCACATTCAGCCTAATCAGATTTTCCACCAGGATAATCAGCTCTTTCTTCAAGAACCCTATCGTTTGACTGGGAAAAGCCCCAAGTTTCCACCCCATGGCCCTGGCTGTCTTGTCCCTTGTGCTGGCAGTGCACATATACCGCAATCTGCCTGCATCAGAGCCACTGGATGTGTCCATGTTGGGGAAAGGAGGTGCATTAGGAAGGGTGTGAACTCACACATGAAAGGCTTTGTCTGTGTCCTATTCCATAGAGAGGAGCTGACCAGATGTAGCACCCTTCTCTTAGGGGTGCTACATAACAGAGGCCTCACAGAGACAGGGTGAGGAGGCTTTGATAAGCAACGGGCTTGACAAAAACAAAGCTGGGTGGGTGCGGGGGGAAGGAAGAGTGGAGGCAGCTGCCAAAGGAACTGCAGTCATTCTGGACTGGGATGGTACAAGGGAGGCCCCACTCACATAGCCCCTAGTATGGTGGCAGAGGGACTGCTGAGCACTGGGGTGTGAGGAAGTTTCTGCTGGCGTGGCTAGAGCTGTGAGGTGCAACTGCAGACAGCCCGAGGGACAAGGCAGGTGAAGGAGAAGGAAAGGGGAAAGCAAGAATAGGCCCCAGCTGTCCCCAAGGCAGGGGCCAGGGGACATTTGGACACACACAGTGTTGGAAAGCAAGCCCCAGCCCCCAGGCAGCATGTGTCCAGAAGTCCCCAGAGAGGATTCATAGCTTGTGTGCTCACCCCCAAGGACGCCAACCGCTTTCCCAGGGCCCTGCTGGATTCCTGGAGATTACAGACCCTGCAGCAAAACAAGCCTGAGCTAGCCCCAAGCATGCCCCCAGCCCCCGCTTCCCACATGCACATGAAGGCACCATTATCCATGGGCTCCTCCACCCCCAGACCCACAGGGGAGGCCTCTCCTCTCCTCTGCTGTTTACACAGCTGCAGAATTAACTGACAAGTCACCCTTCCCCTTCCCCCTTCACAATTACGTTAAACGCCTGGATGCCTGTCACCCCCGCCCCAAAATACTCCAAGCCAGAGATCTGCACCAGATCCAGTCGGATCTCCGATAAACATTCCCATATGCTGTCAGGACCTGGCACTCAGGCGCCAGTTGCAGGTTTCTCAGGAGCTAAAAGACAGAATGCAGGTCCACAATTTGGGGGGGGTGTGCAAACAGTTGTGTTGTGGTGTTTCATTGCTCCATCCCAGGGTCCCAATGCTGCCGTTCGCTCCTGCAGAACTTGCAGTGATCTGCATGAAAGGAACAGACAGAAAAAGCAGCAGCAAAATGAGAACAAAGCGGACTGGGGAGAAATCTCCACATTTGGAGGTGTACGAAGGAGTGCAGGAGCCCAGAGTCAAACCAGTCGCTAAAGTTTCGGAGCCAAACGGTGTCTCCAAGATTCGATGACAATTTGATGCCTCTGGCCCCTTGTCTAGACACATGCTAGCCAATGATCTTGGAGAGACTGGGGTTGAGAGAGTGCATTTAGCCCATACAAGACTGGCCAATAAAGCTAATCAAGTATAAAGCACAGTATGGAGCTATACCAATATAGTTGCAGCAGGACAACCTTCAAGAGGGTACGCCAATTCTGGTACAGCAAGCAGGGGTGTCAAAGTTCTGATGGATGGAGCTGATGACACACCTGGAAATTTGGCAGTGAAGTGAGGGTGACAGCATTAGCTGCCAGCCCCAAAGCAGTGGCAATTCATGTTGTACTGCTGACTTTCTCCCCCCCCACATATTTGCAGCCCCACAGGGCAAGATGCAGAGCACTGAGCCACGTCACCGTGGCCCATGGGGGCAGAAATCTCACAGCGGGAGTGAGTGGTGGCTACCACAGCAATTGATGCTTCGACCACACTTCAGATCTGGAGAGACCAGATGAGATGGACAGCCCTGTGATACAAGGTCATGTTTCTGAATTTCACTTCGGTCACTTGGGAATAGAGATAAGCTACCCTGAACAAAGCCACACGTGGACCAGGACAGTAACCGCAGGAGGGAGTCCTATCAGTGTGATTTTACCAGACTAACCAGTAAAACCTTCCCCGCCTGGGCAAGGCTTGGAACAAAGGGAGTCTAGACCCTTGGCTAACGTACGCCAACATCCCACCTTCACATCCCAGTCTGAACAATCCTTGGGATCTTAGGGGAGGGGAATGGAGTGATTTAAAACAGAGCCGGCCGCTCCTCGAGAAATCCAGCACGCGCCTTTCTCCACAGGATTTCAGCTGAGGAAGGCAAAGCCAGCGGCTTCCAATCTGCGTCCCCCCGCCAGGCAACACATTGTTAGCGAGAGTCACTCAGACGCTGCTTGCGGCCACTGAAAACTCATTTCCCCACCTGTAGGTATTTTGAGGGGCGTGCAAAGCGTAACGTAGGCTATGGGGCTTCTTCACCTGCTCAGCCCAGAGGCCAGCAGAGGTTGGGGACCCCTGCCACTCTCCATTTGAGAGCCACTGACCTGGCGAAGGCTGCTACCCCTTAGCCAGGCCACGTGCCCCAGCCTGGACAGAGAAACGCAGCCCTGCAAGGCCAGGGCCGGCTCTGGTGAGTCACAACAAACAGGCTGTTAAGTCTGCGGGCAGGGCCCAGCCTTGGGAAGCTCTGGCCAGGCGGCCCGGCCTCTCGGGCCTCCTGGGAAAAGGGGAAAGAGACCCAACACCAGGGGCTGCAAATCCCGGCATACCAGAGCGTAACAGGATGGTGGCAACAAGTGGGTCAAAGGTCAGCCCGCCACCCTGCTCTGGTTTCCATGGATATGTGGCCTATTCATACCGTGCACAGAGGGCTCTTCACAGCCACTTCCATACAATTGAGCTATTACTCCAAGCTGGGCCGGGGCGGTTTCTGGAGCACAACACAGTAGACAGGGGAGAGTTTAATGGGAGTTGATTAAAATCGTTGTCAGGGAATTAGCATCGCACAGAATTAGCTCTGGAGCGTCTCGCGCTCGCCCCCATCAGAGCAGCACGCTCCACCCCAGCTGCTGCAGCCTCAGAAAGACCTCCCCAGCCTGCCCCACCTCCCCAGGGTGCGCGGCATGCTTGAGATGCACCCGGGGGTGCAGAGCCCAGTGCCAGCCCAGAGCCTCCGGGCAGGTCCCACGCGCCCAAGAGCACCCAGACCACTGAACCCCATGGCCATCAGCTTCTCAACCACTCTGTTGGAAAAGGTCCAACGCCCCTCTTGTCCATCTCTCTACCACCAGAGGGCAAAACCTGCTCCACTTCCATTTCCCTGTTGAGATCCACCCCTCCAGCCTCCCACCTCCACCCCATGCTGTTTTCCTGCAGTTTGGGCCATGTGCAGAAAGCGAGCTGTGCAGATCTGCCTTGAAAGGGACATGTGATGCCACGGAGGTCCCGATCCCATTCAAACAAAGCCCGTTCCCCCACCAACCCCATTCGAACAATGCTGCAGACCCATAGGCATGGAGCAGCCTTGGCAGCACAGGAGGGGAAATCCTGAATCAACAGAAATAGGATTTCAGGGAAACCAGTTTATTTTCAGTGACAGAGACACAGCAAGCGAAGGCTGCTTAAGATTTTCCATAACTCCCTGGAAGTGTTATCTTTTCCATTAAAACCTGGTGCACTCACTCAAACTCTTGAAGAAAGTTTCATCTCAAAAAACGCTGAGCATGAAAGGTGCTGGGGCCAAACAAGGCGTTTTGGGGTTTTATGTTCCTTCTTTTAACAGCCCTGGCATCTCAGAGGGAGGTGGCAACACCTTAGATATTGTCAGGGACAGTATCCTAATTCACAACCAAGACTCCTAGGGGTTACTGCATGGTAAATAATAAAGGAACAAGCTTAAGGGTTTTGCTAGACTGGAACAGCTGTCCTGAGTTGGTCAGCATGTCTTTCACAGCTCTAGAGGGAAAAGGTTGGATTTGCTTTCTGAAACTATCAGGGTTTTAAATGCATTACGTGCCTGTGTCCCAAATTATTATAAACAAAGCTAACCACCTCCTGATGTTCTGATCAGCCCAGCCCATGCCCGCACATATAAAAAGAGGACTCTCAGCTCAATTAGACAAAGCTTCAGGATTTCACTACATGTGCACATGTGCAGAGGGAAGGGGAGTGGAATTTCATTTTAACAGGCAAGGGATTTGGGAATATGATCTGCAAAACTGTGTTTGGAAGGAGGTAGGGCTATGGAGGCACTCTGCCTTGTTCCCAGAGATCTCCCTTTGTTCCTTCTTTTAAAAAAGATGATGAGAACTGTACTAAAAAAACCCCAACAACTCCGCACTGGAATTACAGAGGAAGGCTTGGGATTCCACAGCTGAGGTTAAATGGAGATTTCTGATTAAAAGCTGGCTTTCAAAAGAAAAAAAAAAGTTCTAAAATCCACAGACCCGTTCGGACCAGCCTGAAAACAGCTAGAAATCCATGAATACAGATCCCTGGATGACCGCAAACTCAGCCAAGCAGTGGCAAACAAACTCAGCCCAAGGTCTTCAAGTTCACATGCTCATTTGTGTGCATCCGAACTGAGGACACACCGTCCAACCAACTTGCTGGGCCGTTCTGGCCGGGCTCTTTCCTGGATGGTTTGTATCCAATTCAGATGCGCTGGAGAAAAAAAATACCGGCCAGAAGGGGGTGCCATAATCCCAAATCAGCAATTCTCAACCAGGATGCCATGACACCCTAGGGTGCCTTGAGATGGTTTCAAAGGTGCCACACAATGTTAGCACCACTAAGGGTGCAACCATGGTTCACAAGATAAACCCAAAAGATGTCAAATAAGAATTCAGAGTGTTAAAAACAGTCTTCCCTGTTGTGGTCTGAGGTCTTTGCAACAGAAGAATTGCTCTACTCTTTTCTATAGTCAAAGCACAAGCAAACAGTAAGAGCTGGCATTTTACAAGGGGTGCTTCCAGTTTCAAAAAGCTGAGAACCACTGTCCTAAGTATAAGAAGGGCAAGTCCAAGTTCAAATCTAGGAGATCAGATTTGGGGTGCAGACAGAGGAGAGAGGCAGCATGACAGCTGGCTCCCCCTGGGAGTTGAACATTGAAGAATAAGAGCTGGACACACTGTCTAGCTCACCAGGGTCATGAGATCTGCTTCTGGAGATGAGCTAGGTGTGGAGGGGGAAGGAGGCAACATCTCTGGTTGCAGCCATTGTGCCAAAAGGCATTTGCACCTTTTATTCCTGACTCTGTTAGCAAAGGCAAAGGCATCTCGTTCCTGTTGCCAGGCAAGTGTTCAAGGGAACATGTAGGACTGGAAGAGCATCCAAGCTCACGTACATCCAAGTGACCTCCTATCTAGAAGCGACCACAGCGTTCCTAGGAAATGTTACAGTTACTTGTACTGTAGGAAGCAACCATCCACCACTTCCAGAGACAGACCAGATAGATCTTTCCTACCTCTGGTTTCTAGGTCCTAGGTTGGACACACCAATTACACAGTCCCAGATGACTTGCCTAGTTCTGTGTTCCACGGATACTCATGAGACAGACATGCTAATTGCTCTGTATTTCTTCCCCCTTTGGAAAGGAAAGCTTGTGCCCAAGTTTGCTAGTCTTCACATGTTGTCCAGGAGCAACCGACTGAAATGGATAATGGTTCTGAGCACTCTTGAGCTAATGCCTCTAATGGTCTCTGCTGGATTGCAACTGGCCCTGCAGAGCCAAGTCTGTGCTAACTCCTCAACAGGTTTCCACCCCTACCATCTTTGCTCTCCCACCGCTGTCTTGTTTTGCAGTAAGATTATTTAAAACAACAGTCATGTTTGCCAAGGCAAGTCATATAGTGAAAGCCCCAAGATCAAGGCAAAGTTTAAGGATCCAATCAACACAAAGATCCCCTGATCTAACCAGTCCCCTGCTCGCCTGGACTCCTTGTCAGAACCCAAGTTAGAATTTATAATAACCAACTGTCTGTCACATGTTGGTGAAACACTTGGTACCTGGAACCAGACAGAATAATGCCATGAGCCCTGCCTCAATGAACCTGCTGCACAGAAAATGGAAGAGAAAAGGATGCCATGGGAGACCCAGCAGAGGTGATAATGAAGAATATTCAGGACAATTCAAACAAGGCAGCAAGTCTTCCCACCAATATCAACACGCTTTTGATCAAACCCTTAATGCATCTCTTTCTGCAAGCACACAAACCTTCCAGAACCAGACTGTGCAAAGGGATTTATTTTCAAAGAGACGGGTTCAGCTCTCAGCTGGTCAGAACATTTTCATCATCAACGCCAAAAAAGGTTGCAGAAATGTACTCTGAGCATGCCTGATATTTCTGATGTGTGGACAGGATCAAGAATCTGGCCTACGCCAGCAAAACATGGATGTTTCATCTAGTGAAAGGGCTTGAAGGGATTCACTCTCTCCCAATGCAGGGGAGATTTTGGAAGCCTGCATTTCTGTTTCACAACTTGCATCATCCTCAGGTCAAGTCTACCCAGAGCAACAAATAGTTTAAAGACTTTGTTCACAGCCACCAAAACTTCCTCCCCTGCTTCTAGCCACTGGAGCTCAAAACTCTACCCTTTGGAGGAGAATTGCCATATTGGCCATGTTGGTTACTCTACTTCAGGGCAGTGTTGAACATCTCTTGCATCACTTTGTGGGGTTGCATATCCGCCACACGTTCAGAGATGTACCACAAAGCTGTGGGCCACCATAATACATAAGAAAACACTGAATCATGGCATCATAGGGTTTGAAAGAACCTCCAGGGTTATCTAGTACAGTCTTGTACTCAAATACAGGATGTGCTGTTCCTATAACAATCCCAAACAAACATCAGCCCCAGCCTCGTCTTGAAAACCTCTAATGAAGGAAAGCTTCCACCACTTCCCTGTTTTTTTTTTTCAGCTGCCAACAGCAGCTTCCCAAATTATTCTCACAAAACCCGTTCACATATTAAGTATGCGACTGTTCCACTGCTCTCAGATAAGGGACTGAAGCAATGATCCTCCCAACCGTCTTAAAGCCATGGTGGATCAACTAAAAATGCCCACTGGGGAAGAAACATTACATATAAAAATTAAGAGAACGCTGACTTGTTCAAGACTCCTGGCTGCCGTGCAGTACTGTCCTTTGTACATTCATTGCAAGAATCAAATGCTCTGATGAACATCGAAAAAAAATATACAACTGATTCAAATTGTGAAGCAGGGTCTACAACCTACAAAAGTGTGGGGGGGTGACCCATTAGCATGGAGCCCAAAGCAGAAGGAGACGCATGTAAATTCTGCACACTGAGCGTCCATGAAATGGGTAAAGCAACTTCATCCAAGTGTAGGCCAGTGAGTGAGTCTCAACCAGGGTGCCATGTGATCTTTCTATGGGTGCCACTGGGTACACAAACACTTCCACATGATTCACAAGATAAACCCAGAAGTTTCAAACAGAAATCCATAGCTTCACAACCACACTGCCCTGCCGGGATCTTTCTTTGCAACAGAAGAATGGCTTGATTATTTTTCTGTAATCCAGAAAGGAGCAAAAGCTCAAAGTTGGCATTTTTTGAGGACCTCGAGTCTGATGAGGTTGAGAATCACTGATGCAGGGAGAACTGTAGGAGCAGGCAACTCCTTCCTTCAATTTATTCTTTTGCCACCTCTCCAATCTAGAGAGACTCCTCCGTCATGGAGAGCTGCACCTAAAAGCTACTGCCCCAGGAGGGCACGCCACTGTGAGCGATCTAACTCCCCAGTGCCATGAAGCTGGCACGAGAGCACAAACTAAGTTGTCCCCCCAAAACATGTCATTTGCTTTCAAAGCCTCAACACCCTAAACTTGGTGACCGCAAAAACCTGGCCTCTGGGGTTTCTGCTATGGGTATCGGATTCCTTCAGCTGGACTTGGCCATTTACTCCCTGAACAAATTACATTAACAATGCAGAGAAATGTATACAGGACCTTAAACACACTACTGAGCTGGGCCCAAAACAAAGGCCGCCGTGTCTTAGCAACAGGCTTTTCCTCCCTCCCCGCAGCCCGGGTCTAGGCCTTCGCCCATGAATTGGGAGCCATCAAGTTTCACTCTTTTCTGCAAACAATTAGGGACGGAGAAGTCCCAATTACAGCTGGGATTTACAGCCAAAGAAACAATCTATAAATCATGGCACCCCCCTCCAGCCCCCCGCTCTTCCCAACCGAATAATCTCATCCAGATGTTTAGCTGCAACTGCCTAGATGTGTGGTACATTGTTATCCAACTAAGACTGGGATTTTTCTCTGCACAATATCAAGCGCTGAAGGACTCTTATTGGTAGCGGGAAGGGGAGCGGGGGGCTTTTTTGCCTCAAGTTATCAACTAGAACATGTGGCCGTGATCAAGCATTTCCCACCTGAACCGAAGAGCGACGTGACCGATTCCTGCAGGTTGCACTGAACCCTCCCGCTGGGATGCACCTTGCCACTCTTGGGAAAGGGAGAGCCGTTCATCTTTGCCTCTCCAAAACACTATTTTAATACCTCTCACTGGCAGTCCCAACAATAGAAGCTTATTTGTCCCTTTTTGCCTGTCCAAAACTGCTTCAAAACCTCCTGGTCTCTGTCCCTCCTTAGTTGTCTGTGGCAGCCTTCTGGCCAATCTCAGGCAGCTGCGTTTCAGCTCCAGACTACACAGAGCTGGGTCATTTGGGGTTTGGAAGACCAGCTGCCACATTCCAACAAGCTTTAATGGATTTTGGGTCTGATATTTGTTTAGACTTACAGACCGTTTTAGATTTCTCTTCCCATCGCTGCCATTTTGTGGGGTGTTTGGGCCTGAAAAGGACAGCCATGATCACCCACTCCTGTCCCCCTCCCAACTGAAGATGGAGAACAGCCCCAAAGGATTCCTCCACTGAGACCACAGCTCCTAGTTGAGCTGTAACACATCTGGATGCAGACCCCAAGTGATGGACAATTTATTGCGTCTCTTGGTACATAAGGCCCATAGTTAATTAGGCGCAGCATTGAAAATTGGCATCCAATTTCCAACCTAAATTAACCAGATTACCAGGGTATCTGTGTAAACAGGATCCCCCCACCCTTCCTTTTAAATCAGCTCATTTTTTTTAGCTGTCTCTCAAGGACCAGATGCAGAAGTTATCATTAATATTAAAGGGTGAGAACTTAACTACTCAACACCTCCACTGAGGCATAGTTAAAGTTATCCGGTGCTCTCTTGTACCCTCCAAAAAGTTAGGGGCAGCCAAATTTAAACCTCTGAAAACCAGGGAAATACTAGCGTCAACATGGCTGCCACACGTTCAATGAGGCAGCTGTAATGTCACTAATGTAAAGACACAGGATTTGAAGTTTATCAAGTATGAAGGAAAAGGTCTAATAAAGATTGGATTTCAGGTAAAGAAACAGTGTGGAAATGTTCGCAGTAGCTTGTGCATTGCTTGATTTATTTATAACAGCTTGAGAAGTAAAAAAAATAGCATCCAAAGGCTGGCCATGGCCTACTAAAAAGGGTCTTGTGCCTCCAATTTGTTGAGTGTCCGGCATTCCTTTCAGTCCCTTTTTCACAAAAAGGGCAGCACTTTCAAGAGTGAAAATGATCTAGTGTTTTGAATAGACTGGAGGAAACAAAGGTGTTTTCTGTGGCTACTTCCCAGAATAAACTTGTTACTCTTTTGACTGATGGCTAGAACCCAGCGCTCGGCAACATTAGCCAGTGCCAAACCTAAGAGTTTTAGAATAGAGCTCTCCTAGAGATGCTCACCAACCCCTTTGATCACTGTGACACGGTTGAGAAATGCAACCACTTTTCTTTGATGGCCCGCAGTGCCATTATCTGGGATACGCATGAAGAACAAGAGTTAATATGACATTATACTAATACTGCCACTTACTAAGCATTTACCTTTCTATTTAATATTTTTCCTCCCTGCAAACCTGGGCAACACTTTTAAAGGAGAAGCTAAAGCCCAGGGGTTTTAGAGCACTTCAGATTATCAAATCTTCATCCAGAGGCTTTCCCCAGCCATCCATTTATTCAGGTGTGAGGCTGCCTGAAATGGTGCCTCCATCCTACTACAGAAGTCTAAGTGGCATGGTCTCACAAACGGTTTTAAACTAGGTCACAAAACTTGCTCCCATCTCCCCTGGACATATCCTCAAGACAATCTGGGTAACAGCTCAAATCTAAGGCATGCTACTTAGTGAACCTCCTTTCCCACCATATCACTGAGCCTTCCCACCCAGCAGACCTACACCACAAGACCCAGGACAGACTCTTAGATCTGGGAATGCCTGTTCAGAATGGCCCAGCAGCATTCACGAGAGAAGGACCTACAAGTCTAGGTTGGGGAGCTGTGCACCTGTGCATAAAAACATTAAATGCTCCATAGTGAAGGAAGCAGTCATGAGTGCCTCAGATGGTACCAAGCACTCGGACAGTATCATCTAAGGCAGCGGCTCTTAACATTTTTAGATTCAAGGCCCCTCTTGGAAAATGTCAGCTCTTGGATTTCACTTACTCCTTGACTATGGAGAAGTACTAGAGCAAGTCTTCTGTTGCAAACAATTCAGACTAACCACAACAAGACAGAACATTTTTGACACTCTGGATTCCTGTGTGTAATCTCTGGAAGTATCTCAAGAAGCACATGCAGGTGTTTGCACACACAACAGTGCTAATGGTTGCATGGCACCCTTAAAGGGATCTCATGGCACTAAGCCCGACTATTTATATTAGACCACAGGGTACGAGTATGTTTACAGCTCCATGGTAGGAAAGATTAACTAATATATATTTCTATCTTTATATCTCTAATCTATATAAATGATATGTATATAAATAGATAAATATATTTATTTATAGGTAGGTACATATATTGATATAGATGTGTACGTGTGTGTGTGTGTGAGAGAGAAACAGTGGTTTCTACAGAGCAGATAAACCATGACAATTAAAAGACAAGGAAGCCAAAACTCCCTCCTCTTTCTGCAGAGGGAGCCAGCCAGGCCTCTATTTCTGAATGACAGCTCTCCCAAGTGTGCTTGGAGGGGACAGATTTGAATTCTCCCATTACCTGCCACCCCATATCTGCATTTCCACCTGGCCAAAACTGGGGTCAACCCTCCCTCAACTTGTCTGCACAAGACAGGCAGGTTATAGGACTTAAAAGCCAAGACACAGTAACCCCAAGACCCATGCCTCATTCAAACACCAAACCTCAGACACTTCAAAAGAGAAAGTTGTTGGGTTTTGGTTTTCCCATCAAAACTTTAGACCAGGTGAGGGATTTTGACCCCCTCCCACACAACTTTAAGACACGAAAAGGTTTCTTTAAGTCTCCATAGGTGAACCACTTTGGAGTTTCTGGGATGCATGAAAGCAGAGGGTACAGCAACTCATCCAGCATCATGGGCAGGATCCAGAGCATGGGGCTGGTCCAAAGCCACATCATCTGGTCCACAGGGCAGCAGGAATCTGGTGGCAGCAGCATCAAGTTGCTGCGGGTCCTGGAGTCATGGAAGCAGCCTCTACTCCTACACCCACTGCCCAATATCTTGCCCCTGGGGTGGCCCTGTAGGGCCCCCCGCAGATCTGGAAATCTGGTTACTCCCCAGTGACTCCTACGCTTCATTTATCAGCTCGCCCTCCCCTATGCCCTCCAGTGGCTTCCATGTAGCTGCCCTTCAAGGACATGCACTGGATCCCAAACCAGAGCACAAAATGCTTGGGAACACACAGCCCTCTTGGCAAGTGCCCCATGGTGTTCAAATGCTCCAGACCGATCCCTTTAGCATCATTTCCCCTTGATGACATGTCCAGGCAGCTCCCATCAATACACCTGTTCAAGGCTGCTCTGGGGTACTATCCAGCTCCAAAATACAGACCGTTGTGCCAATGCCAGGCATCCCAAGCCACCCCTTCCCTCCCCACTGGCTGGAGGGCCACTTAATAAGTTTTGGCGAACTGTTGAGGACCACAAGGGTAGCCCCAGCCTCTGACAGTTGCCCCACCCCCCTGGTCACCATCTTGGGACTGGAAGTCCTATCCCTAACCCCTGACCTTTGCCACCCAAGTCCCTCCCTTGCCCCCAGAAGTACTCCTTTTGCGGAGGGGGAGGGGGTTACCATCTTGGCATCAGAAAAAACATATTATATACTAAAAATCACATGTCTACAATAAAATATTTAAATGTTGTTTCAAAAAATATTTTTGTCCCAATTAGCGTGTTTGCATTGTGTATGTAGAAGCAATTGCATAAAAGCGCAAAATGAACACTTACTCTTGTATATTGGGG
>NW_017728963.1:283519-288773 GCF_001723915.1 Gavialis gangeticus
GCCTGGTGGGCTGGATCTGGCTCATGGGCTATTTTGCCCACCCCTGCTTTATGTCATCATCAGCTCCTCTACATTCCCACTGCCTTGTGCTGGCCTGTGGGGCGGAGGAGGAGGGGAGGATGGCATCCGCTCTGTGCCCCACTGCTCTTTGTCACTTGTCAGCCTGGCTACCGACAGGTCCCTGAGCTACAAGTTACAAGTTCTACTGACTGCCCAGTGGCTTTTGTCTACAGCTTTCAGCTCCTGAATGGAGCCATCCTGTCCGTCAACCTGAATGGCACCATTCATCCCCATTCACACGCTGTCAATATCCAAGCCAACTGGAGAGGGCTCTCACCCTGCCAGCAAAAATCCCACCAGCTCAGCCTGCCTTCAGAAGCACTTGATTGTTCCCCTTGTCCATTCCTTGCCTCCCAGGCCCCCGCCCCATCCCTCAGCAGAAGGGCTGTGACATGGGAGTGACCACTGGGAAGCCCAGTTGCTTCATTCTTGCAGCTTCCTTCCATGGTGCGGTGAAGTGCCCAAGGAACAAGAAGGTATTTAAAGAACAAGCCCAGGCTAAGGGGGAGGAGGTCTGGGTCAAATGCTGCCCTGTAGCTGGGGTCAGACCTCAGTGCAGCAGGCTACAGAAGAGGCCAACCTTTAGGGGAGGGTAGTTCCCAGACAGTCACTCTGGTTTGCATTTGGAGGTAAATGACTTGGCTGTTTAAAAGCACCAAGCGTGGAAAGCCGCACTGTGCAGAGGGAGCAAAAGAAGGCTCTTGCCCCCTTTATCCTCTTCCATCGGGGGGGAACCCACCTGTGTCAGACTGTGGGAACACTCAGTCCAACCTGTTCTACAACACTGCTGAGACTGCTGTTGGTACCTCCCCGGTTTGCACGTGTACGCACACAAGCCTGATGCTACTCGAGCCTGGCTTTCCAAAAGCGCCTCCCTGTTGACCGCTGGGAAAAGGCCAGCGTGGATGCACGCCAGTGAGGCAACCATGTCAGCAGCTGTCAGCCCTGGGCTCTTCTCCAGCGTGCCACAGCTGCGCATGCTCCTGCCACGCAGTAACACCCGCCTCCTACCCAGTGTAGACAGCAATTGAAGTGCTTTGGGAGCAGAGCTCACCCTCTGGCCACAAGAGTCTATTCCCTATGAAGACATGCCTGCGAAATCCAAGCATCCTTCACAGGAGCCACCCCCAGCACAGAGCAAGGAAATGCCTTGCCCCTGCCTGTTTAAAGCAGCTGAGATTGATACGAGTAGCCATGAGCCCAGGGCTCAGTCAATAGAAGAGGCACCTCACAGCTCCTTCTACAGTGTTTGGACACAAGTACCACTCACATACCACACAGGACATCTTGTCCCCGCCTGCCGTCTGCTGGGACAACCACTACCAGAAATCGGTCTCTCTAGATTGGGGACAAAGCAGCAGCAGATAGGTGACCCGTGCTGAGTGTTTAAGCATTGAGATAGTGACTGGCACCTCCACTTTCAAGAGGCAAGCAGTGCTGAAATTGAGGAGCCCAGGACTGCAACCCCACAGAGACCTGCAGCATCAAAATCCTTAGAACACAGTGCAAGGGAACAGGCACCCCATCTGAAGGCCTCTCACCCTCTGAAAGCCTTTGCCTGCATGAAGTAACTGGGCATGATGCCACCTTGCTAACAGCCAGCATTAAACCCACAAGGCATCTTAGGGTTCACCTAGGGTCTGAGCAAGACACCCACCTGCACAGCTCAGGGATTTGTGGCTACAGCTGTGGGCTGGCTCAGCCAGGGAGCAGAACCAAGTGCATTTGACTTGACACACCATGGAAGGGAGGAAGTCTCAGGCCAAGGCAGCTTGTGGAGACAGCAGCTCCATGGCTCCCTGCAACAAGGAAAAACAGCATGCACAGAGGAGGGAGCCCGGGCGCTGGGAAACTACAGGGGAATGCAGGGACCTCTGGGTGTTTGTACATCGCAAAAGCAAGTGGGGAGCAATTCCCAAGCTATGCAGATACATAAAACATGCACGTGAGGATATGGCTTGTTTGCATATGCTCCCTAGGATCCCAGGTGCAAACTTCCACCAAAAGCAAAAGCATACACCCTCCCCAGACTACAGGCATGGAGGTGGCCTTCAGTCAGGCCAATGACCTGGGGCACAGCAGCCCTGGAAGGAGGCACATCACTGCCCCATTTCTCCCCAGCATTACAGTCCCTCTCCTCACTGCTGAGCATCCCAGTAACAGAACACCAGCAGAGCATCAGGCCAGTGGTAATGCGCCCTAAGGACCTTGTTTGAGAAGCACAACTGGCACATGGGGGCTTGGGAGGTCTCAGGCAGGGAAAGCCCAATGCCACCAACCTTTGTAGGGACGCAGTGAAGGAAGTTGGATGTACCCCTTGGTTTTACTAGCTATCCAGCCACCTACTAACCACAGCCCCTGCCCACAGTGCATCTGCAGGCTTTAGACTCAGAGCAGTGCCCTGCCCCAAGAGGCTTGTCCTTCTCTATTCAGGCTCCGAATCCCAGCATACCTCTACCTGGAAGGTCAATGACCCAGGGACGGGCAAACCATGCCAGGGGAAGGCTGCAAAGGGAGAAATGAGCCCCCTATGCTACTCCTCCAGCTTTGGGACTCCCACAGTATTTTCCAGCTCCTCTCTCTCTGCTACCACCAGTGACTCTGGAGGAAACAATAGTTTAGTGACCTAATCAAAAGCAGCTGCCCAGAATACCAGAAGAATGATGAATGCATGTTAAGTCCCCTTAACAAAACCAGGTCTTATGAGGGTTGCCTGGAGCACTTATTTCATTGCTTTAATTTGTGAATCGTGTTAGAAAGGGGAAAGGGGGGGGAGGGGCTCAAAACCTCCTGGAGGTCTCATTTAGCCAAAAACCCGGAGTAATTAGCCGAATAGCATAATTAAGGAGCAGACACAAAGAGTCCATTGTGCTCACTACCCCAACAACAAGAAGCACCTCGGACTATTACACATTTCACCCATTCTTCCCAGAGACCGGATGTGCTGCCCTGCCTCTGCAGTCACTGGAAATGTGGTGCCCAGAGACTCTGTGCAGCAAAGCCAGGCCTGAGCCTAGGCTGAGCACAGACACCCAAGAGCTTGGAGATTAAGTCTAAGCAAAGAAGTAAGGGGGCTGGGAGGTGGCTGTTTGGGAGTGATTTGCTTGCAAAGATATTCACCCTTCTTCCTCCTCCCGCCTTTGCCTGCTGAGAGAAACACCAGGGTGGTGCCCCGGTTGCTTCCAAAGGATCACAGCTTTTGCAGAGCTGCCTTCAGCTTCCAGGTGCTGGGTGCAAAGCCAGAGCTCTGCCCTGCCTTAGATCCCCTCTGGCTGCTGGAGGAAAGCAAAGCATGTACTTTCCTGACAGATTTTTCTAGATTTCTAAACCCCCGACCCACAAATCTATGCAGTTACTAAATAGTCCCTAACCCTTATGGCTCTTTATATCAGCAAAACCCAACATCATTCCCTCCATTTTATAGGTTGGGAAATCTGAGGCACAGAGCAGGAAAGGGATGTGACCAAGGTCATCCAGCAAGGCAGTGGCAGAGCCATGATGAGTACCCAGGTGTTCTGAGCCCCTGTCCAACGTCCCTCTCATTCAAATCGCAAACGCGGCAACATGCATGATTTGTGCTCAGTGCTTGCCAAGTCTCAGTGCAGGCATTTCTCTGACTCAGCAGGCCTCCCGTCGAAGGGGTGGAAAGAAAATGGGTAATCCTGCCAAAGCAGAATACAAACAATGCTGACAGCTGTTGAGAAGCAAGATGGAGGGGGGCAGGGAAGGGGGGCAGGAAATCAAGCCAGAAAGTGCAGAAAATCTATTTGTTAACATTTTTTCATTGAAAGTGGGGGGGGGGAATTCCTTTGGCCAATCACAGTGGAAGAAAAAGAATAGAGGAGTGTGACCATGGCAAACCCCTCTCAGTGCCATCACAGAGTTATCTCTGGTGACCATTTCAGTTCTTGCTCACAGCCTCCCAGTAACTCCTCCACTTCCTTCTGGGGCAGTTTCTGCACAACTTTAACCCCAGATCTATCTGATTACAGCATGAAAGCTCAAGGGAAAAGCAGAAAAAGACAATTTGAAAAAAACTTTTCCCTTCTTTTCAATGCTAACAACTTCTCCAACTATGCAACACAAAATAACTGATTTAAAAAGGGAGAGAATTGAAACAATTCACCTTGGACAGACTCCTTTTGACAGATTTGAACTTGCAGCTCCCCTACCAGAGGCTGCGAGCAGAAGGGAGGAAGAATGAAAAGAATGAACACTGACAGCAGTGCGAGATCGCTGGCCAAACATGAGAAATGACCCGAGAATAGCTATAGGCTGCCATACGGGAGGGGAAAAAAAATTCAATCCTCCTTAAAGTGGTTGGACACTAGTCTCTGCAGATGTAGAATCAAGTTGCTAAAGAGGCCCTCAAGGAACGAAGAGAAAAAGCACAAGGAGCTCTCACTGGCTGAGGAAGTGGCCAAGATAAGGGCTTCTCAGTCCGCTAACTAAGCTTCAGGCTATCTGAGTATTCTCCACCTTTCTGAAGCCCCACTGATCAAGTAGCAACAGTCTCAGGATTTGTCCACCTAACGAGGTAGTCCAGAAGAATTAATCCAGATGAATTCCCTGTGCGGATGCTCTTTATTCTAGAGCTAGCCCTTGTTCCTCTAAGCAAATACACTTGATTGCAGAACAGCAGCCTCCACTATGAAAGTGGATTAGGTTACAATAGGAATTCTTTCAAGGCATTCTTTTTCTAGAACAGGGGTTCTCAACTGCAGCACCCAAGGGTGACACTGCGCCGCGAGAGCCTTTTAAAGGTGCCACACCATCTTATCAGGGTTAGGTGTGCAGATACGCAATTCACAAATTAAACCCAGAGATTTTAAATAAGAATCCAAACGGTTAAAAACATTTCTGACCTGGTCTTCTTTGCAACAGAAAAGATGCTCTACTATTTTTTCTATAGTCTAGAAACTAAAGGAGAACACAGGGAAAGCTAAGAGCTGGCATTTTCTGAGGGGGCCCTTGAGTCTAAGGTTGAGACCCACTGGTCTGGAATAGAAGCACCCACACAGGGAGTTCATCAGGAACAGCAACAGCACTTCAAATTCAGTTCCAAGCGTAGCTATACAAGCTTTTGCTTGCACAAATAGTTGCAACCCAGTGTGCTAAGGGGCCTAACTCATTATCTTCTTTGAAGTTTAACTAAGCAAATTACAAACTTTCCAGCCTGGATGAAGTGTAAAAT
>NW_017728963.1:293773-308642 GCF_001723915.1 Gavialis gangeticus
AGTTCTGGGCGCTGCACTTTAACAAGGAAGTGGACAAGCTTGAGAGAGTCCAAAGAAGAGCCACCCATATGGGCAGAGTCTTACATGGCAAGCCATATGAGGAAAGGCTGAGGGATCTGGGCCTCTTCAGCCTGAAGAAAAGAAGGTCAAAAGGGGACCTGGTAGCAGCTTACTGCTACACTAGGGGGGTACATCAAGGGCTCGGGTTCACCAGGGCACCCTAGGGGAAAACCAGGAGTAATGGCCACAAACACCTGGAAGATCAATTCAGGCTCAACACTAGGAAAACCTTCTTTACAGCCAGGGTGTCCAAACTGTGGAATAAGCTCCCTCCGGAGGTGGTGCAAATCACCTACCCTGGAAATCTTCAAGAGGAGACTGGACAGTCACCTTGCTGGGGTCACCTTACCCCCAGTTATCTTTCCTGCCCGGTGCAGGGGGCTGGACCTGATGATTTTCTGAGGTCCCTTCCAGCCTTACAACCTATGAATCTTCTGGATGCCTTCAAATGCTTGCACATCAAATAATCGAACACTGAGGGAATCCCAATACAGGGCTTGTGGCTCCTGCAGACTTCAGTGAAACTCATTTAAAAAAAAAAAACGAGCTATGGAGGCTGTGCTGCGTGTAATCCCAAACACTTCCTGTAAAGCCATTTCCCGTGCTGCATCTGATGCTGTCTAAAGCTCACAAGCTAACTGAAAGGGACTCCAAATCAAGGAACCAGGACTCAACCATTTCTAGGTGGTTTTCAGGGACCAAGAGAGGGAATCCAGTGCCTTGGGCTGCTGGAAGTTGCTCCAGGCTGCAGAACGAGCCCCACCCAGACACATGGGGCTGGGGGCGTCTCTGCCAGCTGCTTATTCAGGTCCCCTCATGGAATGGCAAAGGCAGCTGCAAGGAGGAAGGTGAAGGCAGGCTGTAGCTAGGTATCAGCAAGGGTGCTGAGAGCAAATGGCAGGGGGTTGGGGGTGGGAAACGGTAAACAGATAATAGCAGAGGGCTGAGAACTCAACCTTGGCAGCATTTTCTGGAGGTGTCAGAACAGCGGAGAGAGAAAACAGGACCCGGGGAGGGAATGGGGCCTACTGGCCCCAGTGCCAAATGCTCTGCTAACACTTCACAGAAGCACACACACAAGCAGCTTCATTAAGGAGGAAGCTTCAGGCTTCACTTTTTGTGCCCTTCCCAAGCCTCCTTCCCAGAATTGAGGTGCTGGCAAAGCAGGAAACACCACATGAAGGTAAAGCTTCCCATAAACGCTTGGCGCTGCTGGGCTGTTGACAGGAACTGGGAACCTCACAGCACACCTCTGACTTCTATACCCCAGCCTGCCAGGGTCCCCATGCCCAGCACAGCATGGACCCAGCTCCATGGCTCTTCAGAGCAAGCCAAATCCCAGACAAACAGTTGCATCCTACGGTATTCTGTCTCTGCCAGGTCTGAGCCCAGGGATGACCAAAGCATGACTCCTAGCACAAGACACAGAAGAGAAGATGCAGTGTCCAAGGTAAATCTCAGACCAGTCTAGGATTCACAAGCACCCACCAGCATGACAAATTGCTACCCAGGTGTAAGACGCTCTTCCTGATCTACCTCACCTGATGGGTCTTATTCTATCCCAGTGAAACATCCCACATCTTCCTAGCATGGTAGAATATGCTACCGACTGCTAACGCAGTACTTCATGCCCAGGGCAACTGCAGAGAGGGCTGCATCAGAGTGGGGAGGAAGAAGCTACTTTGTCAGGAAAAGCATGGTAGTCAAGGGAGCTCCAAATTCTGGCCCCGCCACCCAGGCCTCGGTTATGAATCCCATACAAAATGGAAAGTCAGTGGCACACAAACTCCTTGGGTCATAAAGTGGTAATGATAAGGACAAACTCCTTGTAGCCTCGCCCAACAGCACAAATGCTGCCCCATGATGGAACAAAATCTGCCAACAGCCACTTTGGCATGAGGCTCTCTGAAATACGACAGTATTTGGGCATAGAAGCCCCCAAGCCCTCTGAAAATAGAAGCCGGGGTGCTTTTCAAAGACATCACTGATTGTCGAACTGCACAGCTGCTCATGACTTCTCCGATGCAGTGCACTGCAGAACAAAGTCTAGAGCTGGAGTGAGATCTAGTAAGACTTCCATTCTCTCATGCTTATGCTAACTGTATTACCCCACCCGCTCTGGTTTCTACGTGCTGGCTTGCAGCCAAACCCTGGGAGCCATGCACATCTGGAAGGATGGTTTCAACAGGAGCAGAAGGTGCTCTTGCCCCATGTCTGGCAATGAGAGCTTTGCCAGAAGTTCTCTTCTCATCAACTCCTGTATTTTAATCCTTTTTCTTGGCAACCCTGAACAACACATTCAACAGGGCGCATTTTCCTTTGCAAAAATAACTCAGATCTGCCTCTGTGTAGTTGCTTATGCTAATATCCCAGGCTCACCTCAAAAAAGTTTTACTCAGGAAAAAAAAACCCGTGCTGAAATCATTTAATGTTTTTAGAAATGTGTCTTGTTTATTTTGGGACTGCAAACATTATTAGGCATTAATTGTAGCTGCATGGGTGTTATGGGGCATAATTACACAGCAGAGATAAGCCAGTTATGCAATGCCTTGTCTGCATTTCCAGACCCTAGTGAGGTTAGCTTTTTTCCAAGTTGGTCTTAACCCTGAAATTCCAGGTGTTATATGGTTCATTTGGGGATAGCATCATCATCACCCTGCAACGTTAAGTTGTACTTTAAATGACTAATACAAAAACCCATTAATCTTAGCTCAGTTATACATTGTGCATGTCAGGGAATCCATTGTGCGTGTCAGTGGCCCTAGAGAGGATAGGATGAACTTCACTACAGCTGTTAATGCCCACTCTCTTCACTTAACCATGAGCAGAAGAATTTACAGCTCATTCGACTGAATGCAACTGTTTTTAAAGCTTTATTGGAAGACCTGTATTTACTCAAGTGGGTATGCATGGGTGGTGTCTTTATATCCAAATACTTATACCAGCAAAAAGTCTAGAAGTAGACCCAGTTATACCAATATGAACTCGCAAAACCCCTAAATGAACACTAGCAACACAAAAACAAGCACTTTTATACCCAGAGAGCTATGTGTACCCCTAAACTGTTTTGCTACCACTGTCATATAGGTCTAACGCATAATGCAGTCTTTAGGAGTTAGACCTATATTGTCCACTTTAAGCTTGGCTCTTTCAGGAGTGCGTTTTTTTTTTAAATGCCCTTTTGTTTCCATTTATCATCCAAAATACTGGGGAATTTCTCATGCAAAAGAAATCCAGACGGTTTGGTGACACGGTGAAAGAAACAGAGGTATGTTTGAGTCTTCTGGGCACTGCATTCTAATACCCTGGTCCAGCCTTGTTTTCACAAGCTACTCAGAGACTGTGCCTTTGTTCAGGAGCTTGCAGGGTGTGCGAGTCTGGAGAGGGAGGTGTCTTAAGTCCCAGAGGCAGCATTACTCTACTCGCCTTAATGGACCTTAGCTTTCACCTGGGACTCAGCTTCCAAAGCACGTGTGCCCTGCAGCAGGTCTGTACACACCACAAAGAGTGGCAAAGAACATCCGAAAAGCAGTCACAGGCTCATGTAAACAGAGAAGCAGAGAAACGCAGATCCCCAGCCCTAGGAACACGAGCCTGGCTTTGCTCCCTCAACAGCCGCTCGCTCCAGTCCTAACTTGTCCCTCCACGAAACAAGGATCTAGTTTGTTCTTGACTCTGAATTTAAAAAAAGAAAAAACAACCAAACCAGCAGGTGACGTCCGCATTATTCAGCCCTGAGAGCAATCCTGCCCTACTTCAGGGAGATGGTTTTGCTATGGCAACCTCGAAGAGAACAAGCGGACTAATCTATTTGAGCTGTTCAAGTATAAGGAAAACACCTGAACAATGGGGAAGGATTTGGAGAGGACATTACCTGAAGGCAGTTGAGTAACGCAAGACACGCACCTGGGCTCTCGGGCACACCAGGCACACACCCCCTCTTCTCCTCCAAACAACCCTACTGCAGATTGGCTCTCTCAAGGAGGACTTCCATGTTAGAACAACCCAGCTCCCTGGGGAAAAAACAGCAGGACTGACACCATTTCCGAGGAACAGCTTCCAACTCAGGCTGTCAAGTAGGGAAGAACACAGCAAAGAACCTGGCCTTCCAAGACAGAGGCAGGCCCAACAAAAACAAAGGAAAAAGAAAGATAAACTGAGTAGGTGTGGGTGAACTAAAGAGCAGACGGACACTCTGGAGATGACCAATTCCTGCCTTGGGCTCTCAATCCATCTTCATTCAAACTGACTTCACTAATGGCCCTTCATGTTGTTCCATGAGGGTGTAGGATCTAACCCTCAACTTTATGACCACTATAAAAGGTAACCTCCCCAGGGTTACCTGGTTGCCGCTGCCTTCTCCTGCAAGCAGGCTTTTCAAACATAGCCCTCAATCGCTGGGTTCCACACACCCAACCTAGTGTCCTTGCTCCTACACGTACGGCCTTGCATTTAGCAAACGTTCAAATGAGCCCAGCTCACCCAGCAACCTGCATCATTCCTCAGCAGGCCTCCCATCTGAAGCCCTGCAAAGTACCTGCTCTTCTGTAAGGTATCCAGGTTGTAGCAGTATTGGTCTACAGGGAAAAGGAATCAGAACTCGTGGTAGAGGTGATCTCTTTTATTAGACCAACTAGATTTTTGCAAAAAAAAATTTTTTTTTGTAAAAACCTAGTTGGTCTAATAAAGGAGATCACCTCTACCACGAGTTTCATTTCCTTGCACCTCTGTAAGCCACATTGGGGGAAGAGAAAGTGACCCAGAGCACAGGGGATCTGTACCAGGAGGAGCCTGGAAATCTCCCTCCCCACACAACTCTGAGTGCAGAGGAGAGGCCCACCTGCCCTGCCCAGCCCAGCCCCAGCCCCACAAACTGTCTCTTCAGTACACTCACACTCCTTGTGCTCCAGGATGAAGTCCAGCCTCTGCATCTACCACTGTGCAGAGACACGGGCACGGGGTAGGAAAGGGGATGGGCAGGGACAGGAAGCAAACAGCTTTCCCCAGGGAGCAGTTTTGACTCAAGGCCATGCGGGCAGGGGAATCAAAGGCTCCCCTTCCTCCAGCCACCAGCCAGCAGACCAGCTGGCTTCCTGTCGCTCTGTGTGAACAGCCCACAGTCCACCTCTAGGATCTGCTGGCTGCCTGGGGCTGAGCAGGAAGCCCCTTCTGCCCCTTATTCACTTGGGGCATGGAGTAGAGGCAGCAAGGAAACCCCCATCTGTGCCACACCAAGCCACCCCAGGCTTCAAGCAGAGGCTGAGCCAGCCACGGCAGATACACTAACAACAGGCAGGAACCAACCAGAGATCATGTCTGCACAGGATGAGAAGTTCCCTGGCGGAGGACCCAAGCTGTATACAGGTCTGCCAGACGCCAAAAAAACTTTGGCATCCACACTGGCCTGGGGCTGAAAATCAACAGTGCTCCTGAGTGTGGAGGCAGGATTCGAAGAGCTCCCCTGTGCATGAGGAAAAGAGCACCCACCATCTTTACCTCTCCGGACCACCACCCCTAAAAGATGGAAATCATTCCCTGCTTTCTGACACCTTGGTCTGCCTCCAGAAGAGGCGATATCGTGGCATTGTACAATGCGGCCTGGGGCTACTCCCAATAGCTGGGTGCACCCTAGCCAAAATATCTTCGGGGAAACAAATAAGCACAGAGCAACACATTGGGAAAAACAAACATCCAAAAGACTCTGGCACAATGTGTTTCCCCATTCAGATCTACAGTCTGGGAACCTCATGGGTGCCATCCGAGTCCCTCACACTCCACAGAAGAGCTGGGCAAGACCCTCCCAGGCCAAGCAACACCTCTCCAGAAAGACTCCTCAAGCCATCCAAGGGCCTTCAGAAAGGCAGGCCCCTCTGATCGATGCCCAGCAGTTCTTGCTGTCATCAGGCCCACGTGCTAACAGCCCATCCCTGTGCTTCCAACTACAGGAGAGGGTCTTTGGAGACGCTGGGACTCTGGACTTGTCTCCTTGTAACCTCCCGGGCACTCAGCAGACTATCAGTCACCACCTCACAGCCGGTTCTTAGAGAGACAAACCTCTGCTGTACTACGGTGGAAAAATGCCTCATCCTCTTTGAGCACTTAAGGGCTTTGACAGTTGTTCCTTCGAGCAGGGCTCCTCTATGTATCCTGGGCCAAAATAGACGCAGAAGCCTTGACTGAAACGTCTTGATTGGCAGTGGCAAGCATTCCCAGCTAATAACAACTAAATAGGGACCTTGTAATTGGTCCTTGCTAAATTCCACAGCCTGCTTAGAGCCCCTTGGCAACATAATGAGAGCAGCTTACGCTGCAAACTAAACAAACACTATATTCAGCCACCATCTGTATCTCTTCAAGGGGCATATGCAGGGTGGGGAGAGGTGCTGGCTGCCTAAGAAAGTACACCGGCCTCAAGACAATGACAAGTGGCCCATTAGCACAGCTTCAGCCCGACACTGCACCCTCTCAGAAAGCACCCACAGGATAAAAAGCCAGCTCTCTGCCTTGGCAGACTCCAGCCTGCAGCCAGGAGAGCCAATGCAAGTAAAAATCCCCGTGCTGCTTCAGACCCCAGAAACGGTGTTCCCCAAACAAGGTTTCAGCCTGGGCTTCATGTTGGCTATAGGCAGCAGAAGGCCGGGACTAACAGGGTGTAGCCTGTCCCCCCCCCCCCGAAACTGGGCCAGTGACAGCAGCTCCAGTGTCACTGCCACTAGAGTGCTGTGCCTAGCGGCCCCGCCGCATGGTCCTCCACCACACACACAGCACCAGCACACACGGCCCCAGAACGGCCCTGTGGGAGGGAGAAGCAGGGTCAGGCGGACACACTTCACACTGCCCAGCCCCCACAAATAATATTGTCTAGTGCCACTTATGGTGTTGGCCCACAGCTGGGCAAAGGCAGGCAGTAAAGATGTTTGGGGCAGGAAATCACTTCATGGCACTGCAGAACCACAGAGGAAAAATCCCATGTGGTCTATTACCTTCTCCCTCACCCGCTACCCTTCGCAGCAGGAAAAAATGGGACTGACCATTGTCACAAAGCCAAAGCTTAGTGGTAGGATGGGAGGCAGCACGGTGCAAAGGATTGTTTGCTACGTGTCTTTCTCTTGCCACAGGTTCCCATAGCTCAGGACAGCATCTTCCCCTCCTCTCATGGGGAAAAACACTGCAATCAACCTTCCTGACTGTGAAAAGCACCTCTCAAATGGGGTGAGATGCAAAGACACCCGGCTAGTCTGCAAACAACAGCAAGGCTGATAGTGCGGGGTACCTGATATTGTGAAGAGATGCAGTGTTGAAGAGCCAGTACCAGAGGGAGCAGCCCCGGGTATGAATCGGGCCCAGATGCCACAGTATGGGATCACTTTCCTTTGGGGGCAAGGACTATGATCCCTTTGTTCTGGACCCAACTGCAAGGGTTCCAGCAAGTACCCCCGCAATAGGATCAGTGCATGTGGGTACCGGTGGGGAAGTCAGGGACAGGGCCAACCCAGACTGACTCCCTGGGACACAGAGACTGCTAGTAAGGGCTTATTATGCAGAAGAATCAGAGGGTTCATTAGGAAAGTGGCTGTGAAATACCCAGGTGGATGGAGAAGACCTCTCTATTGCTTCCACACCTCCCCCTCGCCTCCAGTCCATCATTCGTCTTCAAGCACGGAAATCATACAGTCTCCAGGGACTGGGGAAGTGGGGTGGGAATCAAAGCCATGCCCGAGCACCCTTGTTTCAGACCATCCAGCAATCCCTGGGCAAAAGAGCAGCTGTGAGAGATTTCACTAAGGTTGAATGGATCTCCCACTTTATGGCTCCAAACGCAGTTGCCATAAATATTGGAACAAAACAGCCAAGCTGTCCAGAACGTAACCCAGGCTTTCAGCCGAGGGGGAAGGCATCTCCAGAGGCAAACAGACAGAGTCCAGGCCTTGTTAACACCCTGCTCAAACTTCTAAGGAGCTATGCTCATTACAAAAGCTGCTACAAGCAAATGCACAGACCAGGAGAGCCAGGCAGGGAGCAGTCCCTTGGAAAGGCCAACCAATGGCAAGCCTTGGGCACTGGTGAAGGGACCTACCCTTGGAATAAAACTTGGCCTTTGCTGGTGTTATCAGTCCAACACAGCAATGCCCTGAGCCCTCCCATAACAGGTTTCTAGAATTCCCAAGCTATGTTTTCACACCACCACATTTTAGCATCCTCCAGCTTCAGGAGAAAGAAAGAAAGAAAGAAAGATGTGGACAGATGAGAAAGCATCCAGCAGAATGACAAACATGATGGGAAGCTATGAGATGGGGCTGAAAGAACTTGCATTCATTTATTTGGAGAAGGAAAGACTGAAGCGGAAGGACTTGATAGCAATCCTCAAATCCCTGAAAGAAAAAGCAACATTGCACGGGAGCACGAGACAGACTAGTCTCTGAAGCTGCAAGGGACAGGACTGAAAGCAATGGTTAAACCTTCATCCTTGGACCTTCTTAACAGCAGGTTGGAAAGACACTTGACTGAGATGTTTTAGACAGGGGCTAACCTGGCTTGAGCCAGGGGGGGCTGGATTTATCTTCCTGAGGCCCCTACTAGCCCTTGAAGCACATTGGTGTGGAAAAGGGTGCCCAGAACTCCCTTACAGGCTGCCGTCTGCCCTGGGGCTCCAGGGATCCTGTCTCTCTCACACACGCACGTGTGTGCTGTTGGCAGTTTTGGTTTCTTGCTTCCAAACATCCCAACGACAAAGTCAAACTACAGTACTCACAAATGCCAGAAATAAGCCCATCCAGACAAGCCCTAATCCAGCCCACCACATGCACGTACCACGCGACAGCTCTGCCATCATCGCCAATCCCATATTTATACCATATCAGCTGTCCCTGGGTTCCCTTTATCCTCATCACTCAGCATGTGGCCCATGCAACCTTACTGACCGCATGCCAATCACAGCCTGCCCCACGCACAGCCCTGGCCAGTTTTCCAAGTGTTCACATCACTGTAACGTAACCGGGCTTTGCAGACAGCCCTGAGCAGGACAACCCTGTAAAAGCAGGAGGGCGAATGCCCGTTTCACAGAAAACAGGGACCCAAAGAGACTGACGGCAGAAGCTGCTGAAGAAAGGAATCTCTTTGGGTGCCCGATTCAAGATGCCAACCACTCCATTTCTTGAGTACCTCATATGTTCTAAGAGCGGAGAGCCCTCAAAATCCCTGCAGGTTGAATGGGGCAACTAGAAGCCGAACATATTCCATGAAGGCCCATCAGCAGGAACTCTGTGGCAGAGAGAAGGATCCAATCCAGTTCTCCAGGGCAGTATTCATCTGCTTTTAAACCTGAACCTGCCTCTTCTCTTTCTACAGCTCCCAGCCACATTCACTACAAACCATTCACCTTCTGCAGCAAGGGACACTGGGCTTTGACAGGCACCAACCTCCTCTGCGCACAGCCCTGAGTGATCCCACAAGCAGACCAGGCCGTGCAGTGAATGAGGCAGAAGCCTTAAGGAGAGACAACAAATGCGTGACATGGTACTTGACTTCGGGCCAAATTTTGCAAGAACGAGTCACCTAGAAGTAGCCTGCCAACACCATATCTAGGCAACCAAGGACAAGGATTTCAAGAGCACCTAGCTGATTTAGCAGCCCAATATGTGCATTCTTAAATCACCTACCCTAAATACAAGATTGCATTAAGCCCATGTTTTCCTGATAACATAGTTATCATAATGCATATGTGCAAGTGGACTAAATTAAGGTCCTTACCTCTTTGATGCTTAAGTTTTTCTACCACAGTGGTCTCTTAACAAAGTTCTTCTTATGGGATTTCCCAGATTTTAAAAAGTCATACTGCAACAGCCCCCATGCATTCCCCATGGGAATCTTTGGACACAGGTCACAGACCTCTTTCGATTGAATTACAAGGAGCAGCCCTCACAACAGTTAAGCTGTTACCCTCCAAGCTGGTAACCCAGTGAGGGAGCACACATATAAGCAGTTACCGCAGAGCAGCTGACAGGAGTAATTCCCCTCCCCTTCTACCTGGTAGTAAATAATTCATCTACCCACATCCTGACTCATGAGACCCTGTGCAACACTAAAGTGGTATCATCCACAGGAGCGTCAATGAAACTGGTAAGGTAAGTGTTCACCAATGCTATGGCTGTGAGCTGCCCAGGTGATTGTGCCTAGTACACACGTGGCCAGCAGGGTGCAGCTGTGCCAGGAACTACAATGCTGTGCCACTGCAAATGCAGCACAATCAGAAAACCTGATTTCTAGGAACAGCTTTGCCTACTACTAATTAAACACAAACATAAGATCGTGGAGCTCCAAGAAAGCAGCTCAAATGGCTTGGCAAGATCAGTGCACAGGGCTCCTCCATTCTAAGCAACACACACTGGGGGGAAAAAAAAGAAAGAAATCACTGCCTAGAGGGAACACCCAGACAGCAAAGCTACAAGCCACTGGCTCCCTCTTCAAATGTCTATTGGAGCACAATACCTTCTCCAGCATCCTCACCTGAGAAAACAAATCTGCATGGAAAGCACAATACACAGTTGTCACCATGTGACACGGCCTTTCATTCAGAAGGATGTTGGGCTTGAATGCCACTAAAAAATAATGCTGGAAGTAACCAGGCAAACCAGGGCCCCAGTGCAGTACATGGATTGGAGCGTTTTCCAGACAACCCTCGGAGATACCAGCCTCCCTCCAAGCCTGTTCATGCTGACCTAAGAGCCACATCCTACTCCCAGATGAACGGGAAAGGTGTGGATGCCACTGGAACACAGGAGGGAAGAGATTAGCAGTAAGGAGCTGGTGAGAGGGGTGGTCCTGATGGCTAAGCACACTACAAACACTGATTTTTCAGAGCTAAGGGAACTTTAACTCTAAGCTCCCTGGAATTTTCCAGACCCTCCCTATCCTTCTTCAGGTATATTTGTGCCCGAATGCTTGCAAAGAACATTTTTTTCTAACTATTTAGTTGGTCTAATAAAAGATATGACACATCTACCCAAAGACCTTGTCTGGAATTAAATGGCACAGAACACAGGCCCTTAATTGCTCACTGTCTCTTCACCATTTCCCAGAGCCTCCAGCTGCCTCGCCTGGGATCAAAGTATCAGGCTGGATTTTTTTTTCTGTTCCTGTACCCTCATCAGACCCAAGATCACTTCCAGAGGAACTAGGGTACTGAAATACTGGTGAATCAACTCCATTTCCCTTCTGTTCATAGCCAATTTCACTTTCAGGTTCAGTCTTTATGTGGCCAGTCTTCCCAGAAAGGCTTCTCCTTCCAAAGACTGGTTTCACTTCCTTTTTAAAGCACTAATAGTTAAAACTCAAAACACACAGAACATTAAAGAGTTATTCTAGTTCCCTGAACAAAAGGATCTCTCCCAGTTTTTTGTGGTGGTATACCTATGTCCAAAAAAGCGTTACTGGTGGTATAGTCAGGTTACTGCAGACTGGTATCTTCCACACTCCTAACTATCATAGCTATTTATTTTGATTTTGGTGCAGGCATATTCCACATACTGCCTGTCCAGCTTCTCCTGAAAGACTGTGGACAATTGCTTATAGCAGAGATGAGGCAAACAGCCCCGAATTCACCACACATAGCCATCATTTTGACTGTGTTTCAGTTACTGTTCTCAAATCCTAAGGGTCACCAAAAGTCAGTATGGAGGAGAGGTAACTAAGTCTTTTCAATGCAACTCCTGAGGCCTGCAGAACTTTCCTAGTTTTCTAGTTCTACCTTTAAATGTCCAAGACGTTAGGGTCTTCAACCCTGTCCCTGGAAGAGGTGACCCCAGATGCAGGAGGCCTTCTCTAGCAATCAGTCCAAATCAGCCTTTACTTCATTTCACCCACTCCTCACGGTTCCCTTTCCCATGCACGACCCCATTTAATAGCTCCTTATCATAAGTCACCTTTGTCTGCTAGCTGCAGCGTCACTGCAGAGCCATCCATATGTAGCGCTTGTAACCTCTCCGCCATCCACACGTAGCACTTTTAACCTCTCCAGTGCATAGGCACTGCCATTATCCTCACAGTAGACAGATGGACTGGCACTCATTTTTTTGGCTGCTCTTCTCTGGTTTGTCAACATCTTTGAGGATAAGATGCCCCAAAAGCCAAAGCAATCCCAAGCAGCAGAACTGAACACAGGAAAAGCTGCAGTTTCCTATATTGGAGACAAGAAGCTGCTTTTGCAAGGATCAAATTGCACTGCCCATACTTCAGACTCTGCCAGCTCCTTCCAAGTTCCCCTCAAAAGACAGCTTCTACTTTACTGGCCTGTTGGCTACACCCAACCCCTTCAAGCCCCCCTCTGCTGGCTCTCCCACCATGCCCTACCTTCCCCTCATCATCTCCCCACTTCTTTCCCACGGCGAACAGTCAGTATCTACCATGCAGGAGTGAGTTTCTCTCTCAAGCTGCCACTTCCCCTTGGACAATCCACTCTGAGAAGTCAAGACTTGGAGGGTGGGGTTCTGCTTTGGTGCCCACAAAACAGACACCCAAGCTGGGGAGTGAAAACTGCTGAACCACTTGATCACCACCATTACAAAGAGGCTCGACGTGCTCCTGCTTTCATTCCCCATCTCCCTCCTCCTTCTCTTTCATTCAGCTCACCTGTTGAGTCTTGCCTTACACTAAGCTTGTTGGGAGGAGGACTGTCTTGTTTGTCTGCGCAGTGCATGGCACAGTGGCTGAGGCCTGTAGGCAGCAAGGGAATCTGAGGTCAGAGGGAACTGTTAAGATCACCGAGTCTTTCCCAGGACACCAAACCTTATCCCTGAAGTCCTGTGTCAAATGCTGTACAGTTCCCTGCACAGCAGAATCTCTAGAAAAGCAAGCAAGCTTGATTTAAAGCCCTGAGTAACAGATCCATGCCAAGACCCTCAAAAAGCCATGCCAATGCTAAGCTCCTGTCCCCGCTAAAGATGTACACCTTTGCTTTCAGCTTAAATTCACGAAGCCTCAGCTTCCTACATGGGAAATCTTAATGCTTTGGTCAAACTGGCTCCCTGGTATCACAGACCCTCTTGCTCCGTGGGTACTTCCAGGCAGTGGATGAGTCACAGAACTCCCTCTGCCAACAGAAAGATTCTGCTCCAGTCTCACCATAGGGCAGATTTTTTCAGTCCCCATCTCCACTCTCGTGGCCTTTTTCTTGGGACCCTCTGCAATGGTATTCAATGCCAGGTCCCTGCTCCTGCTCAGTGTTCCCTTGGCCATTTTGGCAAGACCACGCGAGTCTCTCTGGCTACAGCACAGCACTGGTGAGGCCCTGGCTAGTGAGATTGCTTGCCATCACCCCAAACCTTCTCAGATGCACAGCTCTCCAAGATGCACTTCCCACTTTGCAAGCTCTGCATCCTTTGTCTCAAGGTAGACACTCCTGGAGCACTGGGCTAAACTGAGAAGCAAGCTGATTCTTCACCTCAAGCTGAATAAAAAGACCATGATTCACTGTGCAAACGCTCATTCCAGGACCTGGTGTGGTTTCAAAACTAACACTTCCCAGGAAATCCAGACATAATCCCATCAACACAATTACCTTTATCAACCAAACTTGCAGTCCCACCAAACTAAATCAAGCTAGCTGAAGGTGGCTATTGAGAAGGAGCCAAGTTATCTGGCTTAGCTCTATTACCACCACCCTTTAATTCGTTCCTGAAGGAGTCCCACATCAGCCGTGTCATTAGTTTCCCAACAGGCCCATTGCTTCCCCATCATCCCATCTGCCCTTTTGTAACACTGACACAGCACTAGTTTTCTTCACTCCCCTGGAACTTCCTAGGGACTCCAGCATGTATTTATTTAAATCAGCACCATCAACTCCTCTCTGCTTGTATTTTTAATCTTACTCTGTCCTCTTTCATTATATCTTAGTCCTGGCTGGTATTTGCCATTCCACCCAATTAAGTGTCATCTGTTACATATATTAATACAAATAGTGACAAACTAATAAAATAACCTTTATCCCTCACCCAACCATCAGCCAATTACAGATAGACACATTTATATAACCATGTCCTGGAGACAAATACAGTCCATTATGATCTTGCAGAAAATGTCAAAGCCTCTAAGTCCCTATGATCAGTAACTGTGTTTTACTAATGTAGCTGTATTATACAGCTGTGCGTGGGACTCTCCACACTGCTGAGCAAAACAGTGGCATGAAGTAGGACTCGACTCCTTAGCCATTTCAGCAGCCCGGATCCCATTTCAGTGCCAGATGCAAACCAACTTCATGTGACTTACCCCTTGGTCTCGAAGGAACTGTGTCTTCTACATTCACTTTACAGAAAAAGTATGCAAGTTCCTCCTCTCCACAAACCCGTCCATAAATCATGTCTGCCAACCGGGAATCCTACAGACCTGGCAAAGCGGAGTGGGGGTGTCGCTGACACCATTTGTGTTCCAAAGCCGTGAGGCGGATACAGATTTGCTTCCCAAGAGATGCTCTTCCAGGCTAACAAACCCCTTAAGATTTAGGGGCCTATTTGTACCAGGATCTCAAGTCCTCCGGTGCCTGGGAGCAACAGGCACAAGCTAGCAAGCGAGCTGCTCCAGCCAACTTTATGCCACATGAAAACACAACAGCTCCCAACTGCTGAACACCATGACAGCGCAATTAGCCAAGTCAGCTGGAAAGGCTTCTCAGGCTTCCCTTAATTACAACCAACTTAGGCATTGAATTTTTTTATTCAGCCCCTTCCTCTCAAAAGACCAAAAAAAAAAAGATCCAGAATTAAATCGGGAGTCCTGATAAGGGAACTAATCACTGCTGCGGGAGGCTCCTAATAGG
>NW_017728963.1:308754-309537 GCF_001723915.1 Gavialis gangeticus
GGGGGGGGGGGGCAAGCAGGGAAGGCAGGAATGACCACTGGAGCACAACTGGAGGGTGGCAGCATTTGCAGAGCTGGGGGCTTCCATTTGCACCCTAAGGCTGGGTCAATTTGCTTAATCACTTCTGCAAGCACTGAAGGGGAGACAGACAATGTCAGTCCATTAGCAGCTTTTAAAAAGTCTAAGAGGGCCCTTTCAATGAGAAAAGGCAGTGCAAACAGCAAAGAAACACCCTCGGCCCCCTCTCAGGGGCACAGGCTCCTCGGGCCTTTATTTCCCAGCCCGGATTTGCATTCCCCTTTTCAATCCAGGCACTTGCAAAGCAGCAGCAGGCATGTCTCCTGAAATAAAACCGATTTTGCAAAAGCTCCCGCAGGACCTACAGCTCCTCTCAGCGGGTCTGGATCTGGAGCCAGGCAAGTAACAGAAAAAAAGCCCACAGCTAAGCCAAAACGCGCATTATAAAGCGACTCTGTGCCCCGCACGCACTCGGCTAAACACCTACGAAGAAAGTTCAGAGCCAAGTTCCCGTGCCCGGCCACGTGCCAGCCCGCGCCGAGCGGCGGATCGGGGCTTCCCTCCCCAGGCGCCGGGCCGCCGCTGCCCCTGTATCACAACGGCCCGAGAGGCCCCGCGACGCCAAGCGGGGCGCAGCGGTCCCCGGCCCGCCGCCAGCTCCGCGGGGCCCGGGGAGGAGGCAGGGGAGCCCGGGGCTGCAGCTCAACGGGCCCCCAAAGCCCCAGCCACGAGTTGATCGTCTGGGAGGGGGCCCTCGGGTCCCGT
>NW_017728963.1:309812-323957 GCF_001723915.1 Gavialis gangeticus
CCCCTGAAGATCCCCCCCCTCTCAAGGCACACACTAGAGATCCCCCCCTGCCAGGCACCCTGCTCCAGACACCCCTTAGAGGTCCCCCCTAAATATCTCCCCTATGGACACCCTCATATAGACCACCCCATATCCAGACACCTCCTGCAGCTCCCCCACTAAAGATCCCCAGCTCCAGACACACTCTAGAGATCCCCTCCTCTGCCAGGCACCCTGCAGAGATCCCTTCTCCAGACACGCTCTAGAGCAGTGGTTCTCAAACTTTTTTGTACCAGAACCCACTTGTAAACATCAATGGCCAGTCCTGACCCACTGCCCCCCCAGCCCAGTGGGGGGGGTCAGGTGTGTGTGTTTGTGGGGCTGGGGGACCCCCAAGCAACCCCTTCTCAGGCTGGACCTCTGCCAGCCTGCAAAGGAAAAGCCACTGTTTCCCATGTTTTTCTTCTTGAAAGGAGAATCCGTTTTTCAAGTTTGATCCTGACCCTTTCATATATTCTTGTGACCCACTTTTGGGTTGTGACCCAGAGGTTTGAGAAATGCTGCTCTAGAGATTTTCCTCCCCCCACACCTAGGCACACCCCCCAGAAATTCCCCTCTCCTGGCACCCCGTAGAGATCCCCACCACTAGGCACTGCTCCCCCCCAAGATTGCAGACACATACCCTAGAGATTATTTCCCCTCCTGACGCATCCTAAAGTTTCCCCCTCCAGACACACACCCTGAAGATGATTCCCCCTCCAGGACATACACTTGTGTTAGTTTATTTACAATTAACAAAAGGAAGGAAAGGATGTTCTTTTTCACCCAGGGTGTAATGCAAGGCTGGAACATGTTGCTCTCAGAAGCAACAGAAGTGGAGAGTAAATCCCTGGGGTATCCACACCTTGAAGACTGCACCTACATGTCTGGCCCCTGTACCTCCAAAAGGATCTAGAAGAACTAGAGAAGGTGCAGAAAAGGGCAACCAGGATGATCAGGAGCACAGAGGGGCTTCCCTATGAGGGGAAACAGAAGGGGCCAGGCCCATTCAGTTTAGAAAAGAGATATCTGAGAGATCAGGATCAAGATTTACAAGGTACTAAATGGTGAAGAGAAAAATCATTAGAGATTTACTATTTGCTGTGTCTCACCCTACAAGAACTAGAGGCCAGAACATGAAACCAGTCAGCAGAGCTGTCCCTAGGGGTGTGCAGGGCCCGGGGCATATCAGCCTATGCAGGGCCAGGGGGTAGCAAGTAGCCCAAGTGTGTGGGGGCAGGAAGGGGGGTTGCCCTGATTTGCCTCTGCAGGGACAGCTCTGCCTGTACAGCACTGTCTGCAGGGCCCCCCAAAGCACAGGGCCCATGGCAGTCACCCTGATTGCCACCCCCACCCCCTGCCTGGATGACCCTGCCAGTCAGCAGTAAGTTTAAAACAACCACAGCCTCTGAATCAGACCATCTTTAACCTTAAATGCTAGAGATTGTAAGTGAGAGGAACACGGGGGGCCAGAAACCCTGGTCAGACCCCGTTAACTCTGTTCCAGCATCTCCTCTCTACCGCGTGTGACACCAGACCAGGCAAGATGGACCTATGGTTCGATCCAATAAATGGCATTTCTTATGTTCACATCCTGGAGATCCCCCCTCCAGGCACACACACAGCCCTCCAACTGGGGCTGGATGCAGGAGCTGGGCCCTCTGTGCCCCCACATGAATGAAGGGAACTTAATCCAAACTAGCAGAACCCTCTGTGGGATCCGTATGTTTGCCACCCAACTTCAGTCCCTCCCAGATTCACTGGTCCAGTTAGATGTTCCCCATCAGATCTGCTGCCTAGCTGACCCCCATCCTGCCTGGGATGGGACCGGAAAAAGATGCCTCAAGGGGAAGTGCGTGGTATGAGGTAAGTGATCCTACTGCCATGAAACTCTTACCCCAGTTCCCAGTCCTGTAGAACCCCAGGGCCAGAGATTTTCCATCTCTTCTCTTGCACTGTCTGTTAACATCAGATTTTGGCACCCTGTAGCAAATGTGCTCCCCCTACATGGCAGAGTATTCCCTTCCACACAAAGCAGCCCTGCTGAAAGGACAGAGCTCAGATATGCTCCCTGTACACTAGCTCCTGACTCAGAAGCAGGCTAGCCCTGCACGTGCTGTGCTACAGATGGGCTGAGCAGTGTTGCGCATGAACGTGTCTATACTACTCCTAGTTGGGGACTTCACTTGATTGGGTCCGTATTGCCCTGAGCCCTGGAAGGCTGCACTGCTCTGTTACAGCTCCTGACAACCCTGCTATTCACAACGAGACACAGGCCTTTCTCCTATCTTGCCAAGTTCTTGGTTTCTCTGGCATCCTGTGGCAATGAGTTCCACAGTCAGATCACACGGTAAGGAGAACGGCTGCCTCTGTCTCAGCAGCTCTGAATGTATTTACTGGTGGGAAAAGGCACAGCACAGCCCTCTGTCCTGGCAGAGGCTGTGTTAGGAGATGGGAAGGGACAGCCTCCTGATTTCACTCATGCCAGCCAGTCAATTCAGCATGTACCTTGTTTTGCCTTTCTCAGCACTGAATGCCATCTCGCATTGTGCTACACATCCTCCTGTCTCATTCCTTCTCTAGCAGTCCCCTGAATCACACAGGCAGCTTTGTATCACCTGCAAGCCTTGCTACCTTGCTGCTCACCCTAGGATATTAAAAAACAAGATTTGGGATTAGGTTGCTTTTTAAATGAAGGAGCCACACTTAACCTTCCACTATAACAAGGATCATCAGCCCACAATTCCTACTCCTGGGCTTGTGGAAAAATCTCACCCCTGAGACCACTTCATTTTTTTAGAGGCTTCTTCTGGAATAGTTCTCTCAAAGGATGCCTCAGACCTAAATTTTGTCCATGGCCTAGTTTTGGCCCAGTTTCTAATAACTCAAAGACATCCCCTTGTAGATTTTCCCTCGGCCAAAGCCCAGTTTGTTAGCAGGCTTCTCAGCCCAGTCTTCCAGGTGCTTCATTATTCTGTTTCCAGTGATCATGCCAATCAAGTTAACCAGGTGCAGCTGTGAGGCTTCCTGCCCTGCCCTCCCCCAGATCATCCTTATGGACTTTCTTACACACAAATATATATAACATTTGGATCAAGTATCTGTTTTTAAAAGAGAACCTGCCTATTTTTTCCCAGCAGCTCAGACCTTTCTTCCTTGAGGTAATTTAGCACTCCTCCCCTACATCAGCCAAGCCTCATGATCTATTGCTTATTTTAAATTGTTAGGTTGTTCTTGCCTCTCTTCCCTTGTAGTAGCCCCTAATCTAACCACTACATCACCCTGCCAAAGTAAGGGACAGACCACTGGAATCCTGACACTCGGTGTGGACGGCTGGGTAGTAAACCGTTGGGTAGTTCTCCCTCTAGTGTCTGATCCATGAATACAGGGGTCTAGTTTGTAGCCATGTGGTGTAAGGACATTGGCAGACAAGGTTCTTTGGGTAAATCTGATCTTTTATTAGACCAACTCAACTAATTGGAAAAATTCTATGCAAGCTTTTGGGTATAAATACCCTCAGCCTGATGACAGGTATTTAATTTAGGGCTGTGCAAAACAGCACCGTTTCATTTCAAGTTCTGTTTCGACAGGACTGTTTCATTTCAAGTTTCATTTAGTTTTGAAACCATTGTTCCATTTCATTTTGTTGAAACTGTTTCAATGTTTTGCCCATAGGCTAATGGGGAACCACAAAACTGCCTATAACTTTGTCAGTTCTTGCTTGATTTGGATGGAACTTGCAGGGATGGTAGCTCCTTCTGAGGCCATGAAGCCTGCCAAGTTTCAAGGACATAGATGCAGGGGTTTCTGGAAAACTGCACCTCAAATTCTTGAAAGCAAAATTTGGGTCGTGTGTGTATGTTAAAGCACAGCAGGGTGAAAACTGCAGGCCCGGTGGCCCCTGGTGAGGCCACAAAACCTGCCAAGTTTCAAGGAGATAGGTGCAGTGACTTCTGGGAAACTGCATCTCAGGCTGCTGACAATCAAAACTTGTGACGTGTGACTGTGTGTGTGTTAAGGCACAGGGTGGGGGTGAAAACTGCAAGCATGCTAGCCCCTTCCAAGGCCATGAATCCTTCCAGGTTTCAAGGAGACAGGTGCCATGGCTTCTGGGAAACTGCACCTCAGGCTGCTGACAAGCAAAACTCATGACGTGGGTGACAGAAAGCAGGCCAATTCAAACAATGCTGCCTTGTAGGCTGTTTTTCCATCCCTCCCCCAGAGCACTAGGATTAGAAGGGACCTCAGTCACTAGCCAGCTACACACAGTCAATATGAGAGCAGTCCTTCCTCTCCTTACTTTGTTTCCCTGCAGGCAAGCCCTGCCCGAGTTTCAAAACTCGAAACATTTCAGCTGCCCTCATTTCGTTTGGAGGCTGTTTCAAAGCCCTTCATTTTGTTTCTATTTTGCTGTTTCAAGCTCGAAATGAGTTGAAACAGCATTGAAATGAAACAACTGGCGAAATTTCACACAGCCCTAGTATTTATACCCAAAAGTTTGCAAAGAAGAATTTTTCCAACCATTTGAGTTACCCTGATCCATGAAGAGACACACATCGTTAGCTGTGCTAATCTGAAGTCAAGCAGAAAGCAGGCTTGATTTCCAATGCATCAATCCAAGAATGACAACCAACCATCAGTCTTGCTCCTGGATCAGTGGTGAGTAAGGCGAGGAGAGAGACTGGCACAGCTTGGGTTTCTCCAGTTTCCTCTTTATTAGCCACTTGATAAATGGATACAATGAGCAACCTTGGGCATAATGTAAAATGTACTTAAAAGGAAATGTAATACAACAGAACCTGTTGGGTTCTTAATGTTCCCTAACAATTTTCATTTCTCGTCTAAAATAACATCTGAAATTATAGGGGTACAAGATCTATATTTTATTTTGGCAGAAGAAATATCCTATTTTACTTCTTTGTATTTCCACCCCCCATCCACCTCCAACACAAAGGGGTCTTGTACATGTAAGTCAGGCTTTTCTACCCAAAATTTTGGGCAGGTTGTTCAGATCTCTCATTTCCCACTGTTGCTGAGAGACAAGAATGTCACTACACATGCTGCAACCTCTTATTTTTCCCCACCTACCCCATTGAAATATCTGCTGAAATCATGTTGACAACCTCCTGTCAAAATTGATATGTGCCAGGAAAAGCAGTGCCACAGCCCTGGGGGAGTTAGTGACTAGGTGCATTGTACAGAGAATGTCAGCATCTTCAAACATGAGCTCGCCCCAGGTTGTAGTGGCTGACCCATCAGACAGTCTTCGGCACAGGCTGCTTCAAGCCCTCATCTAACCCCAGTTGCTAGACTGCATCACAGTAAGGTCCATCAAGGTTGGACCTCTGTCTGTGGCTGCACTCACCTCTGGGGAGGAAACGTGGGGATCCCCAAACAAGCAAGATTAGGACCTCTTGACTACAGAGCAGCACAAGCTGCTTCCTTCCCCCAAAAAGTCAACAGGTAGCTTATAACCCTAACCCTCTTCTGGAAAAACCTACTAGTTTACCTGTCTGTCTGCTATGACTCTCAAATCCCCTCCAGGGGCTCTCCCATCAAAAGGGAAAATCTTTACCATCTTCGCTTCCTAGGGTGTCATCCCTCCTGTGCTTTGTTTGCCATTTTTAGAACAACCGGGGGAAAAAAAACCCTATACTAGATCCCTGCCAAGTTGGGTCTAGACCTTCCACATTGGCATCTCTCACTGCAGTGAGATGCACCAAAATAAAAGCAGGTGCTCAGAAAAAGTTGGGGAGGTAGGAATTGTCAGGTACTTGGTCCTGTAATTCCCCCTCTGGCATCCCCACCATGCAAGAGGGGACATGGCAAGTAGGGATGCACTTGTGGATGAGAGGGTGACAACCTGTGCTCCTCCCAATCTAATCACTGGAGGGTTTAGCACAGATGTTCAGATAAGTAATGGGAGGAAGATCCGCATAAGCCTTGGGGGAGAGGCCAGGCTACAGAACAGTCTCCAACTAAACCCAACGCCTATGTGGGCTGCATCTAAGAAGAGTTATAGGAAGCATAAGGTGCTACATACAGCATTAACCAGATCCTTTCTGAAGGGGACATCCCTTTTGGGAGCATTAACACCAGATGTCTGAGAAACTGACCAGGGTGTACAGAAGCAGCATGGGGATGAGTTGGGGCAGAAGAACTAGTCTCAGTGTGACTCAGCAAGCTTAGGTTTTTTGTTGTTGGTTTTTTTTGTTTGTTTGTTTGTTAATCAAAGGATGACTGAATTAGTCTGTAGGCACCTACCTAAAGAGAGGATATGTGGTAGCACCTGGCTAAATTGAGAGATTGGTTTGAAATCGGGAGATCTGAAGCACATGTGATGCTTGGTGAAATTTGTTTTCCAGGATTTTGAGCATCCCAAGTAAGTTTGCATTCATGATCTCCAGCTTCTCTTTACATGTTCACCCCTTTCCTTGATAACAGAATAATGAAAGAGTAAAGCAAGCAGGAAGCTCAGGTCACACTAAGTCCAACCCCCTGCTTTGGGCAAGATCAGCCCCCATCTAAACCACTCATCCAACCACCCTCCAAGTGAAAAGGATCTTCCAGGTATCCAACCTACACTTCACTAATTTAATTGCTACTGAAGACTGTTACTCCTTACCCCAAACCCTGAAGCTAAGGAGAAGAGCTTATCACTATCCCCTACCCCAGAACCTAGGTGAGGACCAATATCAGATTCTCCCCTCCCACCAATCTGTGATCAAAACATGACCAAGTCTTCTTTCAAATCACAAGACTCTGAGTCAAGACTTCACCCAAGGGGTGTGGGACTGTACAACAGCAAGCCAGTTAATGCTGCTTGCCATCTTTCTTTCTCTTTCCTATTTCATGCTATTTTTCCTGCAAGCCTGTGAAGTTAACAACCCTCCATTTTCTCCTATTTGCAACAGAGGGGCAGCAGTTTCTCCAGCCGCAGGGCTGAAACTCTGTCCTCCTTACCCATCAGGGCTTTGTTCCCCCACCCTAAACCTCACCCCCCCCATTGTACCTTGATGAGGCTTGTTATGTGCCAACACCTTGCCATCCTGTATATGAACCTAAATACAGCATAACTTACAGTAGTGCTACCCTTGCAAGGCTGTGTTGTCTAGTCTTGTTTGTTCTGCTTCACCACAGAGTCCCTCCTGGCCTGATGGGGTCCTCAAATGCCTCCCATTTGAAACCCTACATTTCCAAGATAATGTACTTTCACACCCTCCCCTCAGATAATTGCATGGGAAATCAGTTTTCCACCTGCATTTGAACAGAACTGGACTAACATCATAAGACAATGACAATGTTAACCAGTATGTCTCTTAAAGGTTCTGCTATTAGCTAGCAGCAGCTGAAGTCAGTGGCATTCACATAGGTCCCTACATTGAGATCAGCTGACCAAAAACTATCTATTGATCTATTTTCCAATTTTAATAGCTGCCACCTCCCAAAAAATCATCTCCAAAGCATGGATGGGCTCAGAGGATGCCCTGCCTTCCTGGAGAACCAGCTTTCATATCTAAGGAGTTGAGCCTCTAGAGTCTAGAGATGTATTAAAGTGGAAGCCAATAGTCTGCCAGGAGGGAAATGCCCCCAGCTTTTCTGCCAGAGCCTCTCCTAGAAAGAGAGGGAGGAGAAATCAGCTGGGCTGTGGGAAGCCCACAGTAGGGGAGCAAACACCAAAACAGTTTTCCAGGGAGTGTCAGACAAATGCTCTGCATTGCACCAGCCTTTGTAAAAGGGAAGAAGGCTGAAACTGAGGGGTGCCCATGGGGTCCCAAGAGCTCTCCATCTCATACTCAGCTATGGGGCTCTATTCCCTTCATCTGCATCCAGGCACACCCTCAGGATTGATGCATTCTTCTCCAAAGCCTTGGGGCTAGCATTAGATACCATTTCCCAAGCACTGGATGACAGATGCTCCAAATACTGACCATAGGAAGCTCTGTTGGAGCACACCCATCTCAAGCAGTTGTGCTGAGAGAGCCTCAGGCCAAGCCAATTCTGGGATAAGCCACAAAATCCTGATCCCCTCCCAAGACAGAGCCTGGGATCTCCAGGCCATCAGTGCAACTTTCCTTGATGAGGCTGACTTCCTCCCTCTGTCAGGATTCCCTGTCTGGATTTTACTGGAGGGGGAGTGGGGGGAAGAAAGGAAAGAAAAATGTCATTTTTAGCTTCTGTTTGGTCTCAGCCGCTTCCAAGTCAAAAGGCTGAAGCCATAGAGAGAGAGCTTGTGGCACTGCTACAGGTATTGGGAGCAGCATTTGATTGACAAACTGGATGTCCCAATGGAGCTCATTAAAACTCAGCCTTGGCTGTCTCGTGGGAGGCCTCGGCGCTAGGCTGCTCAACCCAAATTTAGCCCCTTGTTATTGTGCCATTAGAACGCAATGGCTGCCCTGCTGACAAGTGCAGCACGCTGCGTTGGCGGCTGCATTAATGCCATTCTGAGCCACAGATGCTTTTCCTGCTAATGACAAGCCGCAGCACAAGGCCGACTAGAAGGTGGGTCGGTCTGCATTTGAAGAACCCCAGGCAGCTTATAGCCGGATTATTCATGAAGGGCTCTCTGCCTGCACACTCTCTCCTCTCCCTTCTTTACTCTTGTCCCCAACAGCCAGTTCTGCAATTCATGCACCACTGGATGAAAAGGCCATTGCACAAAGGCAAAAAAGCCTTTCTTTGTTCCAAGTCCAGCATATGCCGGCATTGGAGGAAGAGCCAACCTGGGAGCAGCAGTACCATCTGGGGTTGGTGCAGGCAGGAGATGGGGGTAAAAAGGGAATGATGTGATGGAGGAAGATCCAGGACAGGTAGGAGCCAGAGACAGAAGTAGGGTTGATCTCTTGCAGCCTCTGCACCAAGGGGCAGTTCCAGATTCTGGCTTTGACAGCCAGGCTGGAGCAGCAGTCCAATGCAACAGGGTAACCTGTGGACATCCATTATTAGCACTGTCCTGATGCTACCTGTGACACCCCTGCTAGGGACAGCAGGAACAAAGCTACCCCTACAGCAACAGGAATGTTTTGACCCCTCCACACAGATACACGTCTGACTATATGCATGCACACCCTGGGCATCTGGGTGAGAGGCAGAGTTCGAAGTGATGGGGGTTTGAGGCACATGAAGTGTGCAAACTCCCCAAGAGCAGAAAGCAGGACATGAGGAAGAAAATCAGCAGTGATTATCATGCCATCTGCACCCCAAGGGCAGGGAGAGATCTCCAGGAGATGACTGAAAATGGCTAGTCCTTTGCACCCATCAATGTGGGGCAGGCTTAGATGTATAGTTGGAATGGCCATTGGCTAGTGGCCCATTAGCACGTGAAAGCTGCCAGGGCCTCAGAGCCATGCAACTGAATCTCCCTAGATCTCTGTAGTTATGGCCCAAAGCTTTTCAATTGGGGGGTGGGGGGAAGAGTTACAAAAAAAAAAAGACTCAAAGCTAACTCCCCACCATGCTGGGTTTGCTCCCTGCCCTCCAGGTAAAACAAGTTCTGGGCAAAGCCCTTTTACCAGCTGGAACTTCTTGCAGGGCAGATGGGGACAATGAGGCACAAAGCCCAGGGTTTCCCATCAGGGCAGTAGCAGAGCTGACAGCAGGAGTCTAGACTCTACATTATCCAGACCAGAGCCACAGCCAGGCTTCAGATGGGGCAAATCATCCCAGTACCAGTCACTTTTATGCAAATCCAGCATGTCAGGGAGCCTGTTAAGTTATCTGGGGTGGTCAGCAAGTCCTGGGCTCTGATCCCACAGATCCCATGACCTAGGCTTATACTAGAGGTTTGCATTAGTCTATGCTACTGCAACAAGGGCATATGCAGACAAGAGCTACGTCCACACTGCAGACGGATGAAGTACACAACTTCTGCAGCTCCTCAAATGGCATTAGGTCTCTATGCATCTTGTAACAGAGCAGAAGCAGCTACTCCTGGACAAGGCCAAGCCCATTTTAGAGGGAGGAAGCAAGAGGGTCAGTGTAGAAACAAATCTTCCTCAAGTTTTTAGTTGCAGCCATGCTGGTCTAAGGACATAGGCAGGCAAGGTTCTTTGAGATGTGATATCTTGTATTACTTGGTCTAATAAAAGACATCACATCTACTCAAAGAACCTTGCCTGGTCTTCTTCCTCAAGCCATTCAAGCAAGGCAAAACCAGGGGAAGCCTTTGCAATTAGCCCAGAGGCAGATATGAGGTTTCCCACTGTGTCTCCTCCCTCCCAAACATGGGGAAATGGCCCCTTGCCTTTACTGCCCATTCCTACCTTTCAGAATTGTGAATAGCTGGGAGCTGGATGAGACCAGGTTTCACTCACCTGTCTAGAAGTCTGGGCCAGCCATGAAACAATAGCTCTTTGCTCCCTCCAGTGATGAAGTAGCAGAACTGCAAGCATCCCATCCACAGCCTGGAACAGAAAATGATGGGAGCTCCTGAATAGCAGCCTTTTGACAGCTGCTTCACCTCCACTGCTTTAAGTCAGAGTGAACTCAGGTTACAAAGAAGATAGTGCAGCCGAAAGGGACTGACGTGCAAGTAGCAGGTGGTTTAGGATACAAGCAACTGGTAGAACATTTAAACTGGTGTTATAAAGTTAGGTGGATTATATGTCCTTATCTGGCCTACCCATAAATTGGATTCAAGGTGGCTACAATAATTGCAATGGCAACAGCCTGAAAGAGAAATTACACCCTTAAAAATAGTGATCGACTAGTTTTAAAACTTTTAGCAAGATTTAGTAATGCAATAATGGAAAATGTCTAATTAAAATCTATGTCCTACAGGGGAGAAGGAAAAAAATTATTAACTTAGTAATTTGATGGAAATGCTTGTAGTGGACTAGGAGAAAAAAAGTCTTCTGCCACATCAGAAAGTCTTTTAACTACTGAAAACAAGTGCTAGTTCTAGGACCTAACTCTTTGGGGGAGGAGGGATATTGGAAGAAATTCAAAACTCTAAAAGCGTAGGTAATTAGAAGAAAGTAAGTTTTGCATTATGCAGAGTGCTGAGAAAAATGGGTGTGGTGAATTTAAGCATGATACATTTAGAGATGAAATGCACCAGCTTAACATCAACTGAAACATGAAAGGAATGGTCAGAAACTGAAAGGAAGGGAAGCAAACACAAGACTTCTCTGTGGACACTGACTTGGGGTGAAGGAGCACCATTAACAGAAGGCATTAGATTGGTCTTTAGTTGTCTTTTATGGGATTGCATGAAGCTTTAAATGTTGCATTTGTCACTTTATTAACAAATCCAACTTTATCCAATAAGTCAAAATAAGTGGAGTGCACAACAATAGTGTTTTGAAGCAAGCCAAATTGTGCTCATCTACATGGGGACCAGAAAACCCAATAAGCTCAGGTGTGAGCTGACAGTGCATCATCTACTCTGCACTAACTCACTCCCAACAAAAACACTTGGTTCCCAGAAAGAGCTTGGTAGCTAAGGGCACTCTCCAAGTGTAGTGAGCTCCTCTGCTCTTCCTACTAACAGAGTCCATTAGAGGGGTGGCTGAGAAGTGCTTACATCAGGGGCGGGCAATTATTTTGGGCGGAGGGCCACTTACTGAGTTTTAGTAAGCCATCAAGGGCCACATGACAGGCAGCCAGGGGCAGATAAATATTAATTTTGTAAATTCTTTAGGGGCCCTGTGGGCCTGATAAAATGGCCTGGCGGGCTGCACCCGGCCCCTGGGCTGCATTTTGCCCACCCTTGGCTTACATTCATGCCTTCCCTTGCTTCACAGTTTTCCTTCTTGCAAGCAAGCCCTCTGTTTCCAAGAAGGGAATGTGGGGACCATTAATTGTGAGCAGGGGTTGAGTTTGACTTATGAAGACCCAACAAGGAGAAAACTTTTAGCTGGAAACTAAGAAGTCAACATGCATCAAGCACTATCATGCATCTGTGGTTGCAAGCATCATCAGGAGACATTATGGGCTACAGGGGCAGGGAACCGGTGCTCTGAGCAGTGGCTGGAACTCTGGAATAGAACTAACTAGCTCTGATCCTTTAAGGGCCTGGAGTGAGTTTGGGAGATGCTAGCTAGAGCTTCTTTGCTTACAAAGCAAATAGAGCCACACTTCCCCCAAAGGACGGCTTGCTCTCACAGGGGACTAGGGCAACAAGAACAGGTGAAGCAGCAACAGAAAGCAGCCTGTGTCCCCATTACAAGCCTGAATTCCCAGCATCTGCTAACACCTCCTGAAATGAAGTCTGTCAGCAGCATCTCTCCAGCTGCACCTCCTGAGCTCATGAGACCAGACAGTGCACTTATGTAATCGGCTTAGGCGGCCGCCCTAAGAACAGAGTTGCCCTGCACTATTGGATTAAAAAAGTTAGTGAAGTTGTCTGAATCTGCCACCAAGCACCAGCACACCAAGACTCTGAATGAAGGCAGTCATGATACAGGGATCCAACAAGTACTTGACAGCAGCTACACCTACACCCAGAGCCAAAGTTCGTCACATAGCTCATGGTCAAAACTAAGCAGTGCACTGACACTCAGTGGCAGAATAATACATTACCAACACTGCCTTATTGCAAAGCAGCGTCATACAAAAAGGACTGGAAGGATCTTAGGAAAGCATCTACCCCCTGCTCAAGGCAGAATCAGCCCTGATCAGCAGGGATCCTGGCTTTCTCCTATTTAAAAAAAATCCCCCAATTTTCAGTTAAAAAAGTAACCTCAAATCCACATTTTTCCATCATTAAAATGAAACACCATGAAGATTATAGATAGTGGTGTTTCATTTTGGTCATGGGAAAATGTGGATTTGGGGTTACTTTTTTAACCAAAAATTGGGGATCCACCCAAGGCTCTCCCCCTTATTTTACACTTGATTCTCCACTATAGAATAAATGGAGCAATTCTGTTGCAGACCACTAGACAAGCCATACTTTTGACAGTCTGGATTCCTACTGAAAATCTCTGGTTTTATTCTGTGAATCATGCTTAGGTGTTTGCACAATTAACAGTGCTAATATTATGCGCCACCCTTAAAAGGATCTCACAATACTTCAGTTGAGAATCACTTCTCTAACCTATTCTTAAAAAAACCCCCAGAAACAACCCTCATACTCATCTCCCAGCTGCAAGACCTAGAACAGCCAAAGCACCCTTGAACTTCTGAAGCAGGAGGACAAGCTCAAAGTCCTGCATTGGCAAGACCAGAAAGTTTGTCAAAACTCTCACATGAGGAATGCATGTGGAAGCTTAGCATGTTACAGCTTTGGAATAGCTCTGTTTTAGGAGACATGCCTCACAAGCAACCATCTCCCTGTTCTAGTAGGGATAGAAAAGAATTGCTGGGTATAGATGGCCAAAAAAAAAAAAAAAAGAAAAAGAAAGAAAGAACTCAAAGGAACTACTGGTTTTTAAACATCACAGCCCCTGCTTTTTGAGGAAAAGCCTTTGGGCAGGCACGAATTCCCCCAGAAACCTCTGCAGCATATAGATATCTCCAACACCTGACAGCACCCCAGTGTCATTCAACAGCACTGACAGTGAGAGTAGATTACATTTGTAGCTCTTAACTTCTTAACCCTGTTAGACTTAAGACACCCTTTGAAAAATCACCAGCTCTAAATTATCACTCATTTTTGATTGCACAGATATATATAGAGAGAGCAATCCTTCTGTTGCTAAACCTTAGACCACAACAGGGCAGAAAGGAATCCGAGTGCTCACGTAGGTTCTTGGAGAGAGTCCAGGACCTTCATCTAACCCAGGAGGTGCACAGCCCCACCAGGGGGGATGCCTTGTTGGACTTGGTGTTGGCCACGGGCAACGACCTGGTGAGGGGGCTGCGGGTGCTTGACACCCTGGGCGACAGTGACCACTGCCTGCTAGAATTCACCATTCAGCGCCAGGTGGCAAAGGCAAGCAGTCAGGTGGTGGCCCTAGATTTTAAGAGGGCGAACTTCAACGAGCTAAGAAGGATAGTTGGAGAAGCGCTGAAGTCTCAGAGGGGAGGGGAGCCAGGTGTCCAAAGGGAGTGGTCGCTCCTTAAGGAGACGATCCTCCAAGCCCAGAGGAAGGTAATCCCCAGGAGGGTCAAAGGGGGCAGGAGAGCATATAAGCCTCCATGGCTCACTAAAAACATCCGGGAATGTCTCCTTGCCAAAAA
>NW_017728963.1:324520-331326 GCF_001723915.1 Gavialis gangeticus
GGGGGGATCAGCAGGCGCTGGGGGAGTCCCTGTTCCCCCGAGTGCCGCAAGGAGTGACCAGGAACAACGGTCACAAGCTGGCGGAGGGAAGGTTTAAGTTGGACATCAGGAGGCGCTACTTCATGGTCAGGGTGACTAGGGTCTGGAACCAGCTTCCAAGTGAGGTGGTGCAGGCTCCCACCCTGGGGGTTTTTAAGAGGAAGTTGGATGACCACCTTACTGGGGTCGTTTGACCCCAGTACTCTTTCCTGCCATGGCAGGGGGTCAGACTAGATGATCTGCTCAGGTTCCTTCCGACCCTAGACACTATGAAACTATGAATCCAGTATCAAAACCACTATGAAATCTTTTGTGAATCCTAGGTAGGCATTTGCACATCTGACAACACTAATATTGCATAGCACCCTTGCAGTACCCTGGTTAAGAAACAGCAAATTAAACCAATCCAAAATGCTAAATGTAGGATCTCTCCACTCCAACCAACTGTCCTTCTAGACTTAGTCCTCAAGCTGAAGGTTAGGCCACCTCTTTCACTTGTAACTCTGGCTAATGGGGCACTCAGTGCAATGCAAACACCTACTGACCATGCACTTCTTGCTAAAGCCAAGAATTCAAGCTCTCATGACCTGGAAGATGGTCCAATGGAAGGAGCTAGAAGTAAGGCTGGCACTTGATCAATCTTCCAACCAACCAAGTCTCTAGGAGTGGAAAGACTAGCTCCTCCCCTTCTCCACCATACCCAGTCAGGCAGGGTTAACCACCAGTTTTGCAACAGTTTTGCAAAAACAAGTGTCCTCTCCTTTCCCCACAATCCCCAAGCAGCTCCCTCCAGTCAGGGCTCCTCACTTCCTCACTCATAGAAAGTGTTTGAAGAAATCCCACCTTTGAGCAGCTACCCCAAATAGACCAAAAACACAACTCTCCAGCTAGGGGAAAGAAGCAGCAACTCAATAGGAATCTTAACCCATTTATAAAGTATCAGTCAAAAGACTGTCCTCTTTCTCTAAGCTGGGCATAAAACCTACTGCTGTTCCTTACACTAAACTTACTTTTTGGAGACAGTTTGACATACCTCCACCTACAAGGAAAGCACCTTTCTATAGCACCATCACTCCCATGCCTATCCTAAACACCCCAAGAAGGAAGGAGAGAGAAAAGATTAGTCAGGGTTGACCAAGGCACACAGTCAGGCTTTGCAGTTCACACTAGGAGCAGTCAGGGACTTACCAGAGTGCAAGGAGCCAAGATCACAGACACAATTCAGTTCATTTTCCAGGGTGCAAAGCCAAGGTCATGGTCAGGACAAGCAGTCAATAACAACCAGAAGGCTCTAGATAAGAACAAGCCTACCCAGGCTCAAGCAAATAGGCATAAAACAGCATCACCCAAAATATTTCTACTAGGAAATGCCCCTGCACCAAGGAAGGGTTTTAAAGCCGTCTGATCAGGGGTTTGAGGCTCCTATAGGTTTGCCCAGGTCATCTGGCCCCCCTCTGGGAACTTCATGGGAAGACCCAGGCTGAACTAGAATTGGTACTTAACCAGTCACCTGGTGGTGCTATTGCCTTGGCTTCTGACTTTGGGGTTCCAAGTTTGAGCCAGTTCCAATGGCCAATTGTTTTTACCCCCAACACAACATAGGTATCAGCTCAAGAAGCCCTACAAATCTGTTGATTACCAACTCAAGAGCTTGTCTCCTGCAGTGTCAGGCAGCCCTGCCCTTGCCGATAAAGCAGCTCCCAAAGGGATGTGAGGCTGGATTAATTTTAAAGAAAATGAAAGACAGCCAAGTTGTCAGACCCCTTTGGAGAGCAGGGGCAGGATGCAGGCTTCTAGCACTGGCAGCAAGGCTAAAGTCTCCCCAGCAGAAAGCCAACCTCTTCCTTGTCCTGAAAGTGACTAACTTCTAATGAAAGCACAAATTACTCCAATGGTTTCATGCCTTAGGCAGAGGGGATTGTGCTCTCCCCCCCACACCATCCCCTCCCCCAGTTTCACAACTAAGTATAACATGATGCCTGATTTCTTAGGAAGGGGAATTTGGAAGCCACAGGTTAGGTAGGAACACAGCAGCTGAGCCTTCACCTTACCCACAGCACCAGACTTTGAGTGACTTGAGTGAAGACCCTGCCTCTATCAGGCACCAAGATATAGCTAGCCACGTTAGTCTGAAGTCAAGGAGAAGGCAGCATCATCTTCTGAACCCTAAGCCTCTAGCAAAGCAGTATAAATTTCTGCCATTTGTGTATCGTGGGTAAAGGTACCAGCTGGTCAAAAGTGAAAGCTCTTACTCTGGGCAGACCAATCACTTGAGGAGGATATGTAACATGCAGGAGAGTAGATTCCTTCTGCAAAAAGTAGCTGCATCTTACAGACAGCACAGCACAGGTAGGCAGGTACTTTCTGGTAGGACTCAGATCGGCTGTGTTCGAGATCTCGGCTTTATTACCTGCTGGTGGGACCCCTAAGAGGAGAAGGGAAAGCAGAGACAAACACCAGTCAGTAGAAGCATATCAGGAACAATTCAACTGTATTGTCCCAATTACAGTAACCTGAGCTTGGCTCTCCTTCTTCCCAGGGTGGCATAAAAGAGAGGGGAGAAAGGCACCATGCCCAAGGGCTTATGTTCTTAATAGACAGGCCAGGCCAATGGCAGTAGACACTTAGGTAAAATAGGCAGAGAAACAGAACTGGGTAATCATTTTTAGCTTACTAGTTACCCAAACCTTTTCATTACTCCTCTGTCTCTCTACTAGGTATTCCAGTGCTGACTCCATATCAGAAACATCAGAATTTGAACAAACCACCCCAAGCCTCAATACCACCAAACAGAACAACCAGATACAATCTCTGCCACTAGTAAGAGGCTAAATAGGGACCATGTGACCTGAGGTGACCAATGGAAGCCACTACACTGATTGGAGGGCTATAAAACCCTCCCACATTGTACAGGGTACTTTTATAGCAGCAGCCACAGCCTTGGAGGGTGCTGTTCTCTTGGTGGTTCTAGCCTTAATGCCTCTGCTCATGATCAAATGCTTGGCCTGACTGATCTGAGCTTAGCACCCTGAACTTGGAAGGATACCTAGCTTTGACCCTGTCTTCTTATGTTCTGGTAAGCCCCTAACTCTGATTGTGATGTAACTCACTATGCCTGGCTATGGCTTAATTAGCTGTGACACCTTGCCTGTCTTTAACAAGGTACTATTCCTAATCAAAATGCAAAGATCTAAGGCCACTTAAAAGAGCAATCCACCAAGTACTTAAGGCTTAGTCAACAATCCTAACTTTGCTGGCAAAATGGGCAGTATCTACTCTCAGTTCCATAGAGCAAAAGAATCCTTGGTTTTGCCAACAGGGATAAATCACTTCTGTAAGGCTCCTGCCACCATCCATCAGCTGGCAGATGGCCCATGTAGATATTCCCATGCCTCTTACTTGCTCTGCAGGCTTTTTTGCAGCTTCCCAGAAATGTTCAGCAGAGCACAGTGATACTTGGCAACATTTAAGTGTCCTTGAAGGTCCCCCACTTGTCTCTCAGTCCCAGCTGCCTTGGCAGCAGCTGTGTAGTTTGTTTCCCTTTCCAGGAGATGAGAGATTCTGTTTTTGGGTGCCCCTACAAAGGGGTATGAGCTGCTGGAGCCTTATGCTGTGCCCAGATGCTGATTCCTCCAAGAAGGAGCTCTTGGTTTCAGACCCCTGTCCTCTCCTATATTCCCTATTGCTGCTGGCAGTGGCTGAGACCCTGCACCTGCAAGAGAACTCCATGCTGGTGCAGTAAACTAAGAGGAGGTATATGAGGGCTGGGGAATGCATGTGCAGGAGTGCTGCCAAAATCCAGGCAGAGCCCAAATGTAAGAAAGCTGTTGGCCATGATTTATAAGTCTGATGGGGATTGAGATTCATAGCCCTAAGTTTACCTCCCTGGTGAGTATTAAGGGTCTGCTGAAAGCAATAGAGCTGCTAGAGCTTACCTTTTAAAAGGGGGGGGGGAGTCAAAAGAACCCCTTTATAGGAGTGTTATACAGCTTGGATACAGGGCCTGCAGCTAGCTTCCCTCAGGATGTGTGCAAAGGGACTAACATCACTGGTCCTAAAAATAGTAATAATAATAACTAATGTCTATGGACTCTGCCAGGCTTAATTAATTTTCCCCCAATGCTTCATGAAAGCCTGCCCTGATAAGACTGTGATTCAAGTGCCGCCTTGTGGCAAGTCCAACCATTGCAACATTGCTTTCTATTTGACACTAGCTTTAAAAGCAGTGTCGTATTGCTGGTCCAAGTTCTGATTCCTCTAGGCTGGATATTCAGTCCAAAGGCATTGGAACGGGGCTTAAGAAGGTCAGGCCAAAAGGAAGAAATAACTGGGTGAAGGGAAATAGTGCTCCTTGACTTTGACTGTAGCATTAGGAACATAAACGGCACAAGAGGCTTCTTGGACAGTGGGAGCTGGGTTATTACCATATGAAGAGAATCTGCTGTGAAAGATGAAAGTAGTATAATGAGCTCCAAGTATGTAAGGAATGATTGACTTAAGCCCCAAAAGTCTCCTTAAGTCTGCAGGCTTTTATCTCTACTCCTAAGCACTAGTAACTCCTTTGTACTTAAAGGAAAGTGGAGTCTTATGCTTGCCTAACTCCAGGAGCTGGCAATATCAGAAAGATTAAAGTCAGATATTTCTAGTGAAGTCCTCAGATGAAGCAACCCTGGGAGAAAAGCACCCTAAGGTCTTGTTTATATGGGTGCAATTGATAAACATAATGCATTGTTCTTGCTTTCTGGAGAAACAGCCCTGGGATAAAAATGCCTCTTTCTTGTTTCTGAATTAGTTTGCAAAGCAGGCTAGGCTAAATCAGGAGTGGATCCTCACATTGCTGAATAGGATGTGGGTCTTGCAGCCTGTCTGGTCTGTGTATCTGTGTAAACAAGCCTTGAGGGGTCGGGGTGCAGGGTCTTTGCATCCCAACTGGGAATTGAGAGGAGCATCCCCTAGAGACTGAGCTCAATACTCATTATGTTTATTAATGTGCTGTAATTGCAGCACATTATATTTTGGTACCTGTAAAGATGTGTACTAAATGTGCTGTAATCAGTGTGACTGTATTAGAGCAGTTGAATGTTTTTTGGTGACATTAATATGCAGTGCTAGAACATCTTCTGCATGTTCCCCACCCCCTCTCCCTCCCCCCATCTCTACCCATTATCTTCCAAATGTCCACTTGTTTGGATTTTCACAGACTTCTGTATTTTAGCTGCTTTTCTACCTCAGACAACACACAATAGCAGCAGTCTCCCAATGCCTGATGAAGGGTGTTTGTGCCTGAGAGCTTGCAAAGAGCTCTTTCAACCATGTAGTTGGTCTAATACAAGATATCACATCTACCCAAAGAACCTGTTCTGCACATTAAGCATCTCCTGTAGATGCACCCAGTGTCACACAGCTTGTGCCCCAGTGTGAAGGATGTGGGTGGAGGCAGGGGGCTGTAGCAGACAGCCCAAGGCAGGGAGAAGTTGACCCAGAGTGAATGGAGCATGTAGTCCTCTAAGCCTGCTTCCTTGGAACTATACCTTGAGGGACCTGGATGTAAATAATGATTAGTTACACTATCATAATATTGGAAGTCCTGAAACTGCCTAACACCAGTTACTGTCAATGCCTCTAACAGCTGTTTCTGGTACAGCTGTTAGGGATGCAACTGGAGCAGAAGGCTATCATTGCAATGACTAACTATGCACTTAACCAGAGCGCAACAAAGTTACAGAATAGACAGGAAGCTGGTACTGACTTAGTACCTAACCCTGATGCAGTTAGCCTGCTGTTACAATGTAACACTGGAACAGCTACCAAGGGAAGTGAATGATCCAGTATTCAAGTGCCTGCAGCGCCCTGTATCGGAATCCAGCAGTCCCTGACAGTTCTGGGCGGGCTGGCTTCTCCCTTCTACTACTTGCCTGGAGGCTGCATATCTGTGCCAAAGGCTTTGGGAGTCATGCCACTCCCATCTGAGATGTGTCAAGGTAGAGGAAGATTAACTGGTCCCATGGCATTGAGCAGCATCTGCTTCAGCTTTTAGCTGCTTCTCCTTGTGCCCTTCCCAGAGCTGGGATGTGCCTGGAGCTACCAAAGGCTTCGCTTGGGCCTCCATCTCTGCATCCCAGCGGAGAAGCCACCAGATGCCTCCTGCCCATTCCCAGAGGCTGGCTGCTGGACAGACTGCGCTATAATCTGAGAGTGATAGCCGATGGATGGGCCTTGGCTCTGCTGGAGAGGTGGTGATGGGGCTGGGGCTTGTGTTCCCGGGCTCACCTGCAAGTGCCGCGCTGCTATTCCCACCTCCTGGGCGCTCCTTCCCAGCCCGACGCGGAGAAGCTGCCCAGCTGGTTTCTCCGCAGGTGTGGTGCAGAGGTGCCCTGCCAAGTGTAGGAAAGCTGAAGGGAGAAGAAAGCGGAGAGGCGTGGGTGGGAGTACCTGCCCTGGGAAAGGGTGGCTTGAGTTAGGGGCCTAATTCCCCCACCCTCCGCTCGGCCCACGAAGCCCCTGTCAGGAACACCAGGAGGGGCAGTTGCGTTTTATTGAGCGCGGGGGCCTTGCTGAGGGCCAGCAGTCCTCCGCCTCCGCCAAGGGGCTTGCGGCGGAACGAGGGCTGGAGCCTGGCCGGCTCGGGGACAGCCTGCCCCCTCCCCAGGCCCGGAAGGCCGCTGGGGAGCTTCCTCCCAAGCAGCGCCCCGGGTCCCCGGGCTGGCGCGGGGGGGCTCGCCCCAAGGAAGCGGGGCAGCCCCCGGCCGGCCGGCTGGGAGGGGGCG
>NW_017728963.1:332267-354497 GCF_001723915.1 Gavialis gangeticus
GGCTCCAGCCCCGGGCTGCAGGTCCGCCCAGGATGCCCTCCTGGCTGAGCTGTCTCCACGTGCTGCTTGTTTCAGGGCTTTGTTCACCTACGAAGGCAACAGCAATGACCTGCGGGTGGCCGGCACCGGAGGTGAGTGCGCGCGGGACCGGGGCGGCCCTCCAAGGAAAGGGGGATCCTGCCCTGCCCTGCCCTGCACGTGCAAGGGGGAAGGCAGCGCCCGTAGTGCCGTGGGACCCCAGGCCAGCCCTTGGCATCGCTTTCCCTGGGGCAGCGCCCATAGCGCCTTGGGATCCTAGACTGGCCTTTGGCATCGCTTTCCCCGGGCAGCACAGGTAGTACTGTGGGACCCCAGGCCAGCCCTTGGCATCACTTTCCCTGGGCAGCACAGGTAGCACTGTGGGACCTCAGGCCAGCCCTTGGCATCGCTTTCTGTGGGCAGTGCCCATAATGCCTTGGGATCCCAGACTGGTCTTTGGCACCCTTTTCCCTGGGCAGTGTGGGTAGCACCTTGGGATCCCAGACTGGCCCTTGGCATTGCTTTCCCAGGACAGTGCCCATAGCGTGTTGGGATCCCAGGCTGGCCCCTAGCATCCCATGTCTGGAAGGGGAGCTTCTGCTTTCTCATCAGCAGCTGCTGCCCAAGGGAGCTCGCTATCTTGTGAGGTTTCAGTCCCTCACTGCTGCCTCGGATGCGGTGAGGCAGCAGAGAGGAGGCCCCAACTGGGCCAGAGGCTATAAAATGGAGGTCTGTTTCCCACTTCTCAGTGAGCAAAGAAATGGTACCTGCTGCATCTTGTGCACAGCTGGGAAACTGTGAATAAGCCAATGCTGTTGTGTCGCATGTAAAATGAGTACACATTTCCATTGCACTCAGAAAGGAGGCTAATGTAGTCTGCCTTTTCCCCCCTCATGGCTTTTGCAGTTCTTTTCCTAAGAAGTTTTAAAACCAAGAACCCCCCTCTTCTCCCCTATACCCTGTTTCTTAAGTGTTTGTTTAAATCCTGCTGTATTTGAGCGATCCTGGAGGTTGTATAAATGCAGTGTAAGTCTAGCACAGCCAAGGGGGTAAGTCAGGATCCAGTAGTAGATTGCTTGCTGTTGATACAAAATTTCTTCTGTTCCTGGCTTTATGCAGCCTTCTCTGTTTGGCCTGTTTCCCCCATGAGATGACTAAACTTCAGAGCCTACCCAAGTGCATCTTAAAGGGCAAAGAAACTGCTGCTTGCATTTTTCAGCCCCCAGCTATTCTTCTCATTGGCTTTAGGTCCTTTCTGCTACCCACATTCCCAGTCAGGAACCTGCAGGCTCCTGTGAGCATGGCCAGCTTTGGTTACATGTTTCTGTGACTTAAATACTTTTTCAAGGCCACAGCATCCAGGCATTGTATTGTGGTTTTATATTGGGGCTTAAGGCAAAATGATGGGTGGAGTTGAACTGAAGAAGGTGGCTGTGAGCTGTTTGGCAGCTGCAGGAAAGCTGTGTGTGGATGATCTGTGCTAGTGAAGGTCTGTGGCAATTAAAGAAGTGAAACTTGCCTTGGCTGTTAGTATTGTTTTGGTTCAAATTAATGATACAGATGGGGAGGTGGTGGGCATGGGAGAGGTATTTGGATGGGAGAAGAGCAGAGATGAGGCGCTGAGTAGTGGTTTATTCATTCCTCAGCCTTGAGGTATCTAGGAACCTTGACTCCAAGTGTTTTTCTTGCAGGGAGCTTTAGGGTTGCGATGAACGTATGTAAGGGCTGTCAATGCCTGCCATCCTCCTGGCTAATTGGAGCCTAGATGTTCTAGTCTTCTCTAGTCCCATGTCCTGTTTCTGCCCTTTCTGCTTTTCTCATAGTCTCTCCAGGCACAGCCTTCCTCCCTGCCCATAATGTGCCTGCCACAATCAGCTGGTAAACATTGACATAGCAAATATGATGCATGGTCATATCCCAGAGCCCTTAGAGATGCTGATTTTTTTCTTTCTTCTTTTTATTTATTTTTTGTTTGTTTTTCCCCTGTCTTAAGCTTTCAAGACTCTGTTTCTAGCAGACAAACTCTTGTCTGAAGGGGGAAACTTGCATCTGGAACTTGGCTGAGACTCCTGCAATGTTTCCTCCTTTGTCCCTTTCCTATCAATGGGAGGAGAGGGAGAGGTGGTAGCTGGAAGTGTTGCCAGGCCTGCTGTCAGCTTCTTTTGCATGAACCTTTGTCAGAAGTTGGTCAGAACACGGCTGTTGGGTGTCACGGGCCCACTGCAGAGTGGGTTTGTTGAGGCCTTCATTTGAGTGCTGCTTGTCCCAGCAAGTTCCTGTGCCAGGCAGAATTAATGGTTTGTATCTGCCTGCTCATTCCCATGAATGTAAAATAACCCCCTGAGGGTCATGTTCCACCTGGAATGGAGATAAGGGTGTAGAAATGAGAGTCCAAGGAGTCTGCTCAAGTCTGCTCTCTGTAAAGCAGCCATGCTCTGTGCTTGCTTTCCTGTTAGTTCTCAGCCTCTATCTTGGTAGCTGAATCTTGGGCCTATGCTATGCATGTGCCCTTGAATAAGATTTCTCCTAAACTAGCTTTGAGGTGCTTTCTGTAGTCTGCCATGTCTCTACCCCAGGAGAAGGGTGAAGCCCAGGCCCAGATGAAGAATTGCAGCTGCCTTACAGAGCCAGTTTGATCCTAGTTGCTTTGGAGAATGGAAATAGTTGATGGGCCTGAGTGGTTGCATTCATTGGCTGATGATATAGAAGAGTATCAATCCTACTGTGCTGGTTATTATGTTCAGGTTCAGGTGTGTTCATTCTCAGTGTGTATATAAAGCTCAGTGGTGGTAGGGACTTGAGCTGTGGGACTGGAGAAACCCCAAAGGAGGAGACCACGGGGACAAAAAGGGCAAGTTGGGAACATGTCCTGTGTGAAAACTAGTGAATAGTTCTCTAAAAATATCACATGGAGAACTGCTTTGTCCTCTGAAATGGTTGTGCCAAATTTAGAGATGGAGTATAAATATTTAATTTGTGGGGGTGAGGGGGGAGAGGAACTCTGGTCCTGTTTTCAAGTGCAGATCTAAAAGTGTGATCTTATCCAATATTGCTACTAGTGTCTGGATAATTACTGCTCAGCCTGCAATTTTATGGTGATTTAAAATGTGGCCAAGCCAGCCCTGCAGGAGGGACCTTCACTGCTGGAATTTCTCTAACATGTGAGAGTGCTTAGGATTGGTAGGTGTTTTGGTTTGTTGCTTTATTTTAAACTTATCACCACAACATTTAATGTTACATTCCTGGTAGCTCCTAGCACTTAATTTTAGCATGGCATTGTGGTTAGTGTTGTAATGTTATGCTTTCCACTCTAACTTTCTCTCCCTCCCCCCATGCCCTTATTTTTAACTGAGGTAGAGTTTTAGCTACTGCCCAAAGGTATATTCTTTTCTGTGGTGCAGTTGGGGGTGAAATGCTTTGTCAGTGCTGGAAAATCTTGAGGATAGACTTTTCCACGGTACTTCAAGTTGCAAGAATTGTTGAGGAGCCTGTATAGCCTTAACAGCTGCAGGGAGAGCTGAAGTTGAAGTCTTACTTCTATTCATGGTCCAGGCTTTTGAGAAATGCTATGTTGCATCAGCACACCAAATGTGAGTTTTCTTGCTGATCCACCAAAAAAGGGAAGTTGAAGTTGAACTCTCGCCCCTTGCCTGGGCTTGATTTAGCTGCTATGTGCTTGTCCTTCTTGGGCCTTATAAGGCTAGAAAGGAACAGAGGAGTTTCCCTGAGTACATAGCCTAATGCTGCACTTTGCTGCTTAGGAGCTTGTGGGTGGTTCTGCAGCCGGCTATCAGGTGTGTACCTGAACTATTTGGAACTGGAATCCCTCAGTAGTTCAGATCCTCCAGGATTAGCAACACGGGCCTGTACTGTTAAAAGATGAGGGCTTCACTGGGAAGCCAATATTAATATTTCCCAGACAATCTGTGTGAAAGCAGCATTCAGGCAGTCTTTGCTTAATCCAGATAATCTCTCAAATTATGCCACAGCACAAGATGTTCCCTTATTTTAGAACTGCATGGGGCTTCCATGGTAGTGTGTGGCAGATTTGCAGAGGAGGGGGTTTCATAAAGTATGCGGTGAAGTGAATTTTATGAAGCACATGATTCTATGCATTGAGAGAAGTGCCGAAAAACTGCAGGTCTCTGAAGTGCATGGGAGTGTTTCACTTCCTGGCTTGCATCTAAAGATCAGGCTGCTGTATGCATTCTGCAAGCAGGCTGGCAGCGCACAGCATATGTGGGTGCAGGGAGTTGTGGGGAAGTCTGGTTTCCTGTTTGCATAGTTTACTCTAGTTTGGAGTTGACTGCTGTGAGAATGCAGTGGAAAGAAGGAACAGGCAGAGGGACACTTCCCTAGGCAGCAATTTTAGCTTGACCCAGAACCCTCCTGGTCAGTCCCATCTCATGCAGGGTGATTTCTTTTACTTAAGCTTTTGCTTCTGTTGCCTTGGCTTACACATATCAGGAACATAGCCTGATCACCTTGAAATGAATGACTAAAGTCCTAGTGATGCAGCATCACATGGAAATAATTGAGAACAGGGTGCAGGTACCTACTAAGGTTATAGTATCATGATGGAGCTTTATAGCCACCTGTTGTGGCTTTGAGGATTAATTACTGCTTGCAAAGAAGTACCTTGCAAGTTACAGATACTTTTGCATCTGTTTTATGGAGAACTGACTTTTCATTTGACTCCCCCTCACCATGTGAAGGTGTTTAATGATGCTGTGAAAGCTGTTGTGACATGCAAATAGTTGCCACTTGGTTTCCTTTGTGCTGAGGGCTTCACTATGAACTTGAGCCAAAGTGGCATGGATGTAAACGGAGAACTCTTGCTGAGGCTGGGACTGCCCATAATCAAACAAATGAAGTCCTTGTATAAGGATTTTACAACTTTACACAACCATAGGGCAGTCTGCAGAGACTGCTTGATCAGGTTATCCACTTGATCAGAAGAACTCTTTGAGAAAGAGAAACTGGTGGCAATGTCTAACTGAGACTAGGGGGAAAGTGAGAACAAACTGGCTGCAATGCAAATCAGATGAAGCCAAGGAGGTGGTGGACTAAAGAAAGCAGCTAGAAGAGGTGGTGGCATTTCTCCCTTTCCATAGGTGTGTCTACAGCTAATTAGCTGATGCTGATGATTGGACTCCCCCTTCCCCCTGCCTCTCCTTCTCCAGCATCATGTGGTATCAAAGTAGTAACCCAGTCAGCTTTGTACTGCATGGGACTGGGAAACGGCTACCCTTTCAGCTGCAGGCATTGCATGGCTTCCTTTGGCGATTAGGCCATTGCAATACAGGAAGGTGGTCATGCATCCTGTGGGGAGCATGGGACCCAAGTGCTGTGGCTTGTTCTGGCTGCCTCTTGGTCTAGGATGTGAACACCATAAAAGGAATCTGCCAATCTAAAGCATTGCTCCTCACAAGCTATTGCTATAGTTAGTTTTCAGTCCTAACACCTCATACCAAAAGAGAGAGGGCAGCTAGGCAGGGTGAGGCCACTGGGACTTGTGTGCTCCCCTGCCCCACTGCTTACCAGACCTGGGCTTTTTTCGATAACTTTGAGGATGTGCTGCAAAAGAAACCTGTCTGGTAGGGTGGAAGGCATCTTAAAAGAAGGAGCCAGGTGGCTTAGAGGATGAGCTCCTGGGGAAGTATGAGCAGAGGTTTGTTTGAATTGTGTTCATTTATATCCTTATTAGCTCACCTAGGGCCTTTGCTATTGGTGCCTTCATTTGAATTGCTAATAAATAAAACAGGGGATCAGAAGAGGCAGTAAGTAGAAGCTCAGATGGGTCCTGTTTCATGGAAACACTGCTGTTAATGAAAGCAACCGATGGCTGGGTTTTGTTCTTTTCTTTTCAGCTGGCTGCTTTGCCAAGCCTGGCAGGCAGGGTTCTAGTTGGCTTCCATCCCCCAAACTTAAACCTGGGATGGTTGGGTCAGTTTTGATGTCCTGTTTCTCTTCCTTTTTCTCCCTGGTGTGGTGATGGTGTAGATGGTGGCCTGGAGGAAATGGTGGAGGAGCTCAACAGTGGGAAGGTGATGTATGCTTTCTGCCGGGTGAAGGATCCCAACTCTGGCCTGCCCAAATATGTTCTCATCAACTGGGTATGTAAAGTTCCTAGCTCCCTTAACACTAAAATTATGGGCACATGGCACTGGGAGGGCTTCACCTGCATTTGCAGGCATCTGTTGAGCCACAGGATCCCCAAAATGGCCACTTGGAATGGTCACGCACCACTATGTGGCACGAGGCCTCTCTCCCTTAGCCCTAGTGATGTTGACCATAGTGGCCTTCAGCTTTGCGGGACCTTTATCTGGGTGTTGCCCTGGTACAAAAGGTAGGCTTTAATATGAACTCCCCTAACTGTGAGTACTGACTGCTATCTCTTTGCAGACTGGTGAAGGTGTGAATGATGTGAGAAAAGGAGCTTGTGCCAACCATGTCAGCACTGTAGCAAACTTCTTAAAGGTACAGACAGTTTTTCCCTTTTATTCTTTCCTAGACCTCTGGTCCATAACCTGTTTTGATGTTAATGTGTTGCCCGTGAGATGCTCTGATGCCCACAGATGCATGTGTCTTCAAAGAGAGAGAAGTGTTGCCTGGTGGCCACCAAAGCTTGGAAAGAAATACCCCATCTCACCCTCCCTTTCTGTTGTTGCAATCTGCAGCTCTGGCTTTCTTGCCCTTCCTTCTGGGAAGTGCTGGCTCTGAGGGAGCCTTGCAGTTCTCCAGCTGCTCCCCTATTACCTTTCTGACTTTCCCAGAGCTGTAAGGGAACAAGACATCACAACAGGGTGTTGCATGAAAAGGCCCTGCTTACTCCACCAAAAGGTGTGAGCCACCTGCAGTGCCAACCTGTTGTGCATCCTGTTGTGCCTTGTTTCTGACAAATACCCAGTGGTTGTAGAACAACCCTATGTTTATAAGGGGCTTTTGGCATAGTAACCTTCCACTGTTAAAAAGCAATGGAAAGATGAGACACCACACAGGAAGGAGAGGCTGCCAACACCCTATCTCTCTAATCTTGTTATTTAAGTATCAGATTATAGGACTAGCCTTTAGGGTGCATTGTATGAGCTAATAGTTTAAGCTGCTTGTTTTCTGTCGTAGGAAACAAATGAGGAGCCATTTAACAAATCAGGGCATTACTTAAAGGGGTTTAGAGGGCCGGAGTCACAGACAGGATGTGTGGCTATTTATTTCAGTCTGCTCCCTTTATACTTGCTGTTCTATGTTAAGGTGGAATCTGGAGACTTCAGCTAGGTCCCAGCCCGGGTCTCTCGAGCAAAAAGGTGAGCTTGGCCTCATCGGGAGCTAGAGTAAGGGGACTGACGGGCCAGTTGGATGTGCTAATTAAAGCTTCCCTCAAGCCAAACCTCCCTCTGGGCAGTTCCTAATGACTGTGTCTGTCCTTGTACACAGCTACTGCAAGTGAATGGATAGAGCTGCCTGTCTCAGAAACACCTCCCCTCTCAAGGTGATCATCTTGCCATCCCACCTCCCTTGCTGCTGTGGGATACTTTGTCAGGCCCCAGTGACATGTTCCAATGGTGCTGCTGCTTCTTTTCAGGGTGCCCATGTAACGATTAATGCTCGGGCAGAAGAGGATGTGGAACCTGAGTCCATCATGGAGAAGGTTGCCAAGGCTTCCGGTGCAAACTACAACTTCCATAGAGAATCTAGCAAGTTCCAGGACTCGGGCCCGCAGGCTCCAGTGGTGAGTTTCCCAGGAGATGGATGGATCTCACAGAGCCAGGACTCCAGGGTTGGAGAACTAATTCAGCTGGGCAGTGGAGTGGGCTGCTGGAGTACTTGGTATAACCCTTTTCTTGCTGGGATGAAATGAGTGGAGAAGCTGGTGCTCTTGGTCTTACTAGCTGTGGTACTCCCCAAGACCATTCTGTGTGGTGTTGTCTTCTCTGGAGCTGACTGACTGACTGGTGTGGGACATAATAGGAGACCAGCTTCTGCTTCAGTTGGGCTTACACACTTTGTTAGACAACGTAACTCCTGTCCATCATCAGAGCCATGAGTGGAGATGGGAGAGAGGTGGTCTTCGTAATATTTAAACAATATGGGTGGTGTGGAAATGTTCTACCCCATGAGTGGTGAAAGGCAGGTATGGACTTATGACATGGTTGTTCCCACCCCACCAAGGAAAAAGGAAGTCAAATAATCCATGCAGCTCCAGTCTCTACCACAACACGTGAAAGTATAAAGTGCCCCTTGCATGAAGCTTGAGTTCACATGTCCATGAACAGTGGCAAAATTGAAGGTTAATGAATAATTGCAATTAATGCAGCCACAAGTTCATTGTAAATCAAAACTAATTGCTTTTTAAATGTTTACAGCAGAGTTGGTAAGCAAATATCAACCGTCCTTTTTTTTTTTTTTCCTATTGAAGTGTTTCAGTGCTGATTTTGAAAAGGTTTTTTTTGGGGCCAGGAGAGCAATTTCTTAGCTGGCTGTCTCTGTCCCCAGAACCAGCTAGCCACTACCCTGGTTGGAGCAGCTGCTTTGGATTTCAGAGCAAGGACTCTTTGGAACTTGGCCCGAGATCTCCTATATATCCCCAGTGTATAGCTTGGCCAAAAGGTTTTTGACTACTTTGGGTTAAGGATGCCTAATGCCTCTTGTAGAAAAAATGTTGAAAAATTTTTCTTTGCTGATGCAGCACAAATACCAAATGAACATGCAGACGTCTTGCACATCAGCACTTTGGTTTCCAAACCAGGCCTTGCATATGGTGTACTACAAGAGCCATCAAAACACCATAAATGATACAGACCAGTGCTTCTCAATCTTCTTGAGGCTCAAGACACCCCTCAATGCCAGCTTTTAGTTTCATTTGCTTTTTTGACTACAGGAAAATAGTACAGTTCTGTTGCAAAGAATTCAAAGCCCCTAGCAGGTCAGAATGTTTTTGACACAATAGATTCCTGTTTGAGATCCCTGGGTGTATCTTATGGATCAGGTTTGCACACCTAATAGTGCTAACATTGAGACGCACAAAAGTACCCTTGAAAGGGACCTCTGCACACCTGTAGATGCTGTGACACCTTGGTTATAGACACTTTAAGGTAGGTAACAATTTGACCCTAATGCCTTGCTTAGGCACTTGGTGGTACGTAACCTTCTGAACTCTTCTCTTAATACTATTTCGTCACATCTGTATCTTTTTTCCCCACTTTCTCTTGGTGTTGAGGGATTATTTTAAGGTTAGCACTCAATTCTACAGCTCCCATTACATGGGGTGGGCTTGGTCTGTATAAATATAGATGACAACTCAATCTGAGGAGTGTGTGTGTAATTTGCTTTCTAACCTCTTCCTTTTGGGCAGTTTCTCCACCTCATTCTCTCAGTTTTATGTAGATGAAATGCAAGTTGCAGATGACTGCTTCCTGTCTCCTTATTTGAGCCAGTCTTCAGCCTCTGGCTTGTCAGGGCTATTACGTGGTTTTTATAAACCGCTGGACTTCCTTCTTGGGTGCCTGTCTGCTGTTGGGAGAATTGAGCCAGTTCCAGGTGCTTCATCATTCTGTTGTGCAGCTTGTATCAGCAGGTGACCAGGCAGAAGTCTGAAAGAGTGGCACTGGGCAGGGTTGCCAGTCTGTGACTAGTTGCTGAGCACCAGTTTCCCAGTATACAGAGGCTGTTTATCAGCTGTATATATCTTGTTACTTTCCTCCAGGGCTCCGTGTACCAGAAGACAAACGCAATGTCTGAAATCAAGAGAGTCAATAAAGACAACTTCTGGGCCAAAGCAGAGGTGAGTTGTTTTGATCGCTGAGATGAGGCTGGATTGGGCTCGGGGGCTTGGGTTTTTATCTCGGTTGTTCTCTGCTTGCCTGTGGCCTGCCTTCTTCTGGAGGCTGCATTTCTTGCCCAGTGTTGACCAGATTGAAGGCATGGGGAGGACTGTTTCTGCTGGGGCTGATGGCTCACAATCAACAGAAGTGACTAGAAAAGGTCCTCTAGTTCTCTCTTCACAAAGTCCCTTTTGGATCTGTACAGAGGAGTCCTTGTATGCAATGTGAACCCAAAATACAGGCACATGTGGGTTGGAAATAGATTTCTTGTGTTTTGAGAAAAAGCAGGAGCCTTGCACATTTCTGAATCTAAGCCAGTTTCTATCTGGCTTCTTGTCCTTCCGTGCCACTCTAGGTGAATTCTGTGCAGTGCTGCCTCTGGATATGGAAGCATCCCAGTGCTTAATTGCTAATAGCTTTGCTTTTCCCAGTGTCAGAGATGACTAGCTTGACAACTAATGTGTGTGGAAAGAGCTTTGAGAGGAAGCTGAAGGGAAGCTGGCATTGGGTTCTGAGCAGGCTGAGCTTTGTGATGTTATCTTCCCTTCTGGTCTCCTGTGAGGGCAGCTAGTTCACAGCTGCAGTTGAACATAGCTATTGTGGAAGGCTGTGCTGATGAACTTGGAGGTTTGTCTTCAGTTACTAGGGTTAATCCCATGGAGATTTCTTGACAGGGACCCAATGCATAGACCAGAGGACTCCTGGGTTCTGTTTCTCAATCGGGCAGGTGGCTGTGGTCTCTTGGAGCTATTCCAGGTATCCATTTCCACTCTAAATGCCAAGAAGCAGTGTGGAGGTGGTGAGTTGGCTGTAGCCGGGGCCATATCTAATCAGACGGTGAACTGTGTCCTGGATGGCTCCAGAAGGTGCAAGTGGGTGTGCTGCATATGGCAGCAGAGAAGAACCTGATATGTCCTTAGGGTCCCTGAACTGAACAAGCAGACTTGAGCAGGTGCCCTTGAAGAGAAGGGATGTTGCAAAGGAAATGTGCTTATCAAAGTGCTCCATGCTTTCCTGTCCTTGTCTGATCCAAGCCCTGTGGCTCCTCATTTAGACGCTGACCTAACAGAAACAGGGCAATCTGGGAGACAGTGCTGTTGCCATTTGACATGACAAGAGGTGCAGAGGTGGGGTCACACTCATCCATGCTCATTGGACATTAAACCAAAGCTGGTGTGGGGTCTCTTTCCTTTCTACAGAAAGATGAAGAGAACCGGCGGCTAGAGGAGAAGAGGCGAGCAGCAGAGGAGCGCCAGCAGCTGGAGAGAGAGCACCGGGAGCGGGAGCTGCAGGAAGCAGCTGGGCGCGAGCAAAGGTTTAAGGAGCGAGCCAGTGAGATCGATGCTCAGAAGTGAGTCTCTTCTTTGCCCAGAGAAGCTCTAATAGCCTTCCAGCTTCCTTCTTGGAGCTGCTTCTGTCCTGCTTTTGTTCTTTACAGCCCAAGGTGCGGTTAGGCTGACAGTACTGCTTGGGAGGGCTGAGGAATATATAACCAACTCAACCTGACCTTGAGAGACTGTTCCGTTGCCCATCCCACTCAGACTTGAGTGTCTCCTGATCCTGCCCATCAGCCCTGGCTTCCCCCATTGCTATTGGCTAGGAGGCAAACCAACTTTGCTGAGCTGGTCCCAGGGAGTTGCAGATTTGTTCTGTGCATGCATAGTAGCATTTGCTATCAGTTCAGTTTCTCAGGTGCATTTCCTGACTGCAATTCCAGGAAGTCTCTATTCAGGCAGTGGTTCTTGTCTAGCCTGGTCTCTGCCCCTGCTTCTGTGTGCTCATGCTGTTCACCACCACACACTTGCTCTTGGGACAAATATACAACCCACCCTCAATCCACAGGTCTCCAATTGCATTGGAGGGTCCTTCCGAATGCACCACTGTGCCCTGCTTCTCCATAATGCCAACATCCGGTAGTTGTACTGGGAGCGGTACAGCATTAAACTTTCTAAAGGTTTGAGGGCAGAGTTCAAATTGTAACACCTAATCTGAAGGGCCTGGTGAGTTATTGAATGGGATTACTGCTTTGGCAATTCACTGGAAGGTCCCAGATGGCAAAGCTGCTGCCTCAATGGTACCATAACAAGCTCTGACTGTTGGGCGGCTTCACCTGTGAGTCTTCATGTGGTCCTGTCCCCAGCCAGGAGTAGGGACATATCTGGGCAGTCTGCCCCTCTGCCTAGGGGAGCTGCTTTCTCTTAGAGCACCTCTGACAGAACTTACTGGACCTGCAGTATGACTGCAACACTCACATTTTCCTCAGAGGACTACAGCTCCTTGTCCACTGCCACCACCAACATTGTTACAGAGCTCAGGCACAGAAGATGGTTCCCATGTGGTGCACTTCTTGCACTCTCTATGCCATTCTCCTCTTTGTCTGCATGGTTCTGCTGTGCTTCTGTGCATGCTGAGTATGTTAGCATGATATGCTGCAGACCCCTATAGTAGATGCCGTGGCAGATAAGGGGTGTATGGGGTCACAGCCCTCCGTGAACCCTTGCCTTTCCAAGTACTACCCTAACATCCAGCTTCATGCATACCTCGGATGGGTAATTAGAAGCAACTGCCAAGTCCAGAACCAGGGCTGACACCACAGATCTCGAATGCACAGGTAGCTTCCTAAATGCTACAATAAATGCTTTTTCAGCCATCGTTGGTTTGACCCTCCCTCTCACTTCAGCGATGCACCCTAATACAAAACATGGACAAATCTTTTGGCAATGCAGTTAATCAAGGCCATGACATCCCATGAGAATTTATATCCCATTAACTAGGCCTGGAGTTTGACTTCCTGAATAGTAAACATGAGGGGGTGGCTAAGGGCCCTGTGGGCAGCAAAAGGAAAGTAGCTGAGGTTGAGGTTGGGGCATGCAACTGTTTCCTTCCTTTTTTCCTGGGCTCTGTGTGCGGAGCTTATAGTATTATATGCTTATAGCTTATAGCATTATATGCTTATAGCATTCTTCACCATTAAACCTTTTAGTGTGAGGTCGCAGTGTGATTTGGGGTAGGTTTTAAACCTCTTAAAGGTGCCCTTTCCTTCTGGCAAGAAGGTGTTCATGGTTTAGGAGTGTCACAGGAGTTCTGGGCTGGGGGTCTACTGCTTGGAGCCTTGGCAAAGAAAGGCTTGTTTGTGTTATTGGGGAGAGGTTCTCTAAAACCGTAGATTGCCAGTGTGGAACTGTAGTTTTGCAACATGGTAGGCAGAGCAGTATAGAATAATAGAAAACGAGGGTTGGAAGGGACCTCAGGAAATCATCTAGTCCAACCCCCTCCTCAAGGCAGGACCGTCTCTAACTAGATCATCTCAGCCAAAGCTTTGTCTAGCCAGGTCTTACTTCCAGGAGTGGAGCTTCTACCACTTCTCTGGGTAACCTGTTCCAGTGTTTTACTACCCTCCTAGTGAGAAAATTCTTCCTCATACCAAACCTAAACTTCCCTTGCAGCTTGGGACTATTGCTCCTTATTCTGTCATCTGTTACCACCGAGAACAGTCTAGCTCCATCCTCTTTCAATGCCCCCACCCCCCCGCCTTCAGCTAGTTGAAGGCTGCTATTAAATCCCTTCTCAGTTTCCTCTTCTTTAGACTAGACTAAATAAGCCCAACTTCCTCAGCCTGTCCTCAGAAGTCATGTACCCCAGTCCCCCTCACCATTTGTGTTGCCTTCCACTGGTTTCTCTCCAATTTTGTCCACATCCTTTCTGTGGTGGGGAGCCCAAAACTGAACACAATACTCCAGATGTGGCCTCACCAGTGCTTTATAAAAGAGCATAATTACTTCTCTTGCCCTGATGGCAACAAACCTACCAATGCAGCCCAGGGTGCCATTAGCCTTCTTGGTAACAAGGGGACACTGCTGGCTCATATTCAACTTATTGTCCACTGTCATCTCCAGGTCCTTTTCTGCAGAGCTGCTGCCCAGCCAGTCAGCCCCCAGCCTGTACTGGTGCATGGGATTGTTCCGTCTTAAGTGCAGGACTTTGCACTTGTCCTTGTTGAACCTCATGAGATTTCTTTTGGCCCAGTCATCCAATTTGTCTAGGTCACTCTGAATCCTAGCCCTACCCTCCAGCTTATCTACTGCTCCCCCTAGTTTGGTGTCATCTGCAAGCTTGCTGAAGGTGCACTCTATGCCATCTTCCAGGTTGATGAAGACATTGAACAAAACCAGCCCCAGGACCTACCCCTGGGGCACTCCACTTGATACTGGCTGCCAACTAGACATCGACCTGTTGATCACTACCCTCTGAGCCCAATGCTCCAGCCAGTTTTCTATCCACTTTACAGTCTATTATAAACTGCCTTGACTTGCCCAGGAGAATGATGTAGGAGACTGTATCAAAAGTCTTGCTAAAATCAAGATGCATCACATCCACTGGTCTTTCCACATCCACAGAGCCAGTCACATCATCATAGAAGGCAGTCAGGTTGGTCAGGCGTGACTTGCCATGACCAGTTGGTCAGTATCCCACAGCTAGGGTGTCTGTGGCTAGGGCCCAGCAGCAGAGAGCTAGAGAATCCAGGCCAGCTGGGTTTCTTGGCCCTGGAGAGGGAGGGAATGGCTCAGCCTGGTTATTGTTTAACCACAGTCTGTCATTTGATAACTGCAGGAAATTCCAGCAGCAGCAGGAAGTGCAGAACAGAGACAAGGAGAAGCAGCAATGGGTGAGTTTTGAGGATTACTGATTCCCATGGCCTGTTACATATGAACCTTGCAGAAATGCAGGGAGAACCTCGATTTCCCATCCCCCCACCCCCAACAGTTGCATTGTCCTAGAGTAGTATTGTATGGACTGCACTGGTGGGAGCTCCAGATACAGGCACCAACCTAACCAGCCCTGGTGCTATCGGGAACATGGTTCCTCTCCAGGTTACACTGATGATACTGAGTTGTCATGCATGATGGGGCTAAGAATCAGGAAGGTAACTGATGCCACTCCCTCCAGCACTCCCACTTGATTAGGAGCTTTGACAGACTGGCTTGGTCAAAACACTTCCCATAGGGTGCTGTGGGAGGTGTAGCCTCTTTCTCCAGAACTTGGCTGGCTCGCTGTTTACTGTCCTGCATGCTTTCAGTGTCTGTCCCTTGTTCCCATGCCTCTGGGGTTGGAAGAAGCCAAGTTTACTTAGTGGTAGGGGGCTGTGGCCGTAGGAGCCAAGCAAAGGGGTTCCTGACTAGCTATGTGACTTGCTGTGAGGGTAAAGGGGTTGTCTCATGCTGCAGAAGGAGCAGGAAGAAGAGTACGAGGCCAGACAAAGGAGGGGTTTCCGAAGGAGCGAGTCTGTGGAGAAAGCTCAGGTAGGTGAGGGAGGAAGCTCAGATGCATCTACTGTTTGTGCCTATCAGCAGACACTAAGCTGTGGTCATGGGAACTGTTATGCAAAGCATGCTCTTCTTGCCACTTCTACATATGCTGTACATGAGTCTTGGCACCATTGTGTTGTAAATATTTTGCATCCTGCCACCTTAATCTATTTTCTCAGAAGCCTTCTTCATGCTGGGCCATAACGGTGATTTAAACTGGCTCTCTTTGGGGCTTGGAATACTGACTGCTATCTTTTTGCAGGAAGGAACAATCTTTCTAGGCTGTTTTTTGTCCTCCCCAGCTACTCCAGGGAAGGGGAATCAGTAACACTGAGTGATCCTAGGGTGTTGCATGACTGCTTATTATTACACTCTGATCTCAAAACATCCTCTTGCATTGTAGAGGCATGAGACTAAATTGCTTCTCAATCTCCATACTGTCCCATGCTTCCATTTGGATAGGTAACTTTGTTTCAACTGGAATAAGGTATGTGTCCTTCTTCCATCACAGGAAGCAGCATCACTTATAGCACAAAGATCTGTGAACCCACGAGACATCTTCCGGCAGAAGGAAAGGTCCATGTCTGCAGAAACAACAGCTGTCTGTTCTCAGCCAGGTATGCAGTGGGGTTAGATTGGCTCCTAGATTCAAGAGTTATGGTGCCTCTTGGGGAAGGTATTTTCCAGTGCCAGGTTAATGGAGCATAAGGAAAAAATGCATATGTGCAGAAAGCTTGGAGTTATTATATGGAAGGGTTTGCCATCATATCTGGGATAGCACTCAAGTTGCACACCTAAAGGCAGCAGTGAGATCCTGCCTAAGCAAGCTAAGTACTGAAAATACTCTTATTGCACCCTCGGTGCCTTGCACTATAGGCAGAGCAACGTCTAGAACTGTTTGCCAATGTTTCCCAGTATAAGGCTCTTGCTAACAACTGTGCCAGACTTAAACAGCAGAGGATGAGATTTTTTCCATGCTTGGTGACTAATATTTGCACATGGCTTTTTGGCTTTAAAATCTGATTCTACGCAGAAAGCCATGTGGTGATCTAGTCAACTTCTGTAATTCATCTACCCTGGGGTATGCCTTCAATGCCGGTTGTAAACATACCCCATAAGAAACAACATTGTGTGGTACCTAAGAGTTGGAAAAATAAGTGCCTCACCAAAGCAGTTATACCTGATGAGCTCTGTGTGGATGTTCTTTTCCTGGTCTTATCTGGGAAGTGCTTAATTCCTTCTGCTAATGGATTAATCCAATTTGGCCTCAGTTACTCCGATTTACAAATTAAGAATTCATACAGGGAGTTGATGAGGAATAGGTGTTCTATTTGAAATCTGTGTTCTGACTGACTCCAAGTAGACTTCCTTGTGTAGACATGACCTTAATGGAGCAATGGAAAATGTTGTCTCCACTGTATTGAAGTGGTTACTAGTCCAAAACCACCAATGCTATTTTTAGAGAGGGAGGTACAAGGAAAACTGACTTGAACTAGACATATGAAGTTTGGATAGATGACAGATAGAGAGGAGTATAAGAACATTGCTCAGGCATACAGGGATGAAGTCAGGAAGGCCAAAGCACAACTGGATTTGCAGCTAGCAAGGGATGTGAAGGGTTTCTACAAGTATGTCAGTAACGAGGAAGATCAAGGAACATGCAAGTCCCTTACTGAATGGGGGAGGCAACCTAGTGACAGATGATGAGGAAAAGGCTGAAATAATGCCTCTTCTTACCTCGGTCTTCATAGGCAAGGTCAGCTTCCAGACTACTGCACAGGGCAATGTAATTTGGGGAGAAGGCAAGAGTAGCCCTTAGTAGTGAAAGAACAAGTTATGGACTATTTAGAAAAGCTGGATGTGTACAAGTCCACAGGGCTGGATGCAGTGCATCTGAGGGTGGTGAGGGAGTTAGCTGATGTGATTGCAGAGCCACTGGCCATTATCTTTGAAAACTCATGGCAATCGGGGAAGGTCCCATGGAACTGGAGAAGGGCAAATATAGTACCCAAATTTCAGAAAGGGAAGAAGGAGGATCCAGGGAGCTACAGACCAGTGACCTTCACCTCGGTCCCAGGAAAAATCATGGAGCAAATCCTTAAGGAATCCATTTCTAAGCCCTTGGAAAAAGTGATCAGGAATAGTCAGCATAGATTCATCATTGGCAAATCATGCCTGACCAACCTGATTGCCTTCTGTGATGAGATTACTGGCTCTGTGGATATGGGGAAAGCAGTGGAAGTAATATATGTTGACTTTATCAAGGCTTTTGATATGGTCTCCCACAGCAGCCTTGCAAGCATGCTGAGGAAGCATGGGGTTGAGCATAGAAAGCTGGCTGGATCATTGGGCTTGATAGGTAGTGATCAATGGCTCTGTCTAGTTGGTGGCTAGTATCTAGTGGAGTGCCAGGGTCAGCCCAGGAGCTGATTTTGTTCAATATCTTCATTAATGAACTAGAAGATGGGATGGAGTACACCCTCAGAAAATGTGTGGATGACACCAAGATCGGGCAGGGAGTAGTAGATAAGCTGGAGGGTAGGGCTAGGATTCAGAGAGACCTAAACAAATCAGGGGATTGGGCCACAAGAAATCTCATGAGGTTCAACAGAAAAGGACCACTGCAACCCCCAGGTGCTTTTTCTGCAGAGCTGCTGCTTAGCCAGTTGGTCCCATGCCTGTAGCAGTGCATGGGATTCTTCTGTCCTAAATGCAGGACTTTGCACTTGTCCTTGTTGAGGGCAGTGAAAATGGTGAGGGGGCTGGGGCACATGACTGAGGAGAGGCTGAGGGACCTGGGCTTATTTAGTCTGCAGAAGAGAGAGACTGAGGTGGGATTTAATAGCAGCCTTCAACTCCCTGAAGGGTGGTTACAAAGAGGATGAAGCTGGACTGTTCTCAGCGGTGGCAGATGACAAAACAAGGAGCAATGGTCTCAAGCTGCAAGGGAAGTTTAGGTTAGGTATTAAGAAGAATTTTCTCACTTGGAGGGTTGGGACAGGTGACCCAGAGAGGTGGTGGACTCTCCATCCTTGGAGACTCTTAAGACCCAGCTTAACAAAGCCTTGGCTAGGATCTCGTTGGGAATGGTCCTGCTTTTAAGCAGGGGGTTGGACTAGATGATCTTCTCAGGTCCCTTCCAGCCCTAATCTTCTATGATTGTATGTCTCTATTGTTGCTTTGAATACCCCTTCTTAGGGGTATTGTGAAGAAGTGAGTTATGCTAGTGTGTGATGGCAATGGGTGCTGTAGATTGCCTCACAAGGAAGGAAATAGCCTTTCATGGAGGAGATTTGGATGGGGTGCAGTAAATAAAGCCTAGGGGCTGCACATTGATGGTGAGTGACTAGCTGCTTCATTCTTTAAACAATCTGTCCTGTGTGCTGAAATAATGTAACGAAAGATGTGGTTGACAGCCTTGGTGTTTCCCTTGACAGAAATGGTGTGTTCTCTGAATGAAGAAGCCTGGCGGGACTTGTCAGGAACTCAGCACTACCTATTTTAAGTTTTCAATTATATAACAATGTGTCTAATTGTTTCCTGTGACATAGTCACAGGACTGTTTGGAGAGCAGACTGAAACTTGCTTTAACTGGTGCCTGTACAGCTTGAGGTTCTTCAACTATGCTTGCAGAAAGCTCTGAAGCTGTGGAAGAAATGGCAGGAAATGACTCTTCACTGACCTTCCTTAGTCTTAAATGTGCATGTGAAATGTTAGTGTCTGCAGACCAGGGGCTAGACTCTGACCTGTGAGATCCCTTCTGCTCCCATGGTCCCAAGGCACATGTGTGGTTTGGTAGTTGATTGATCGCTTAGAAAGGTTTTTGTGAGCCCTAGTACTGTGGTGTCTTCATGTTGTGGTGAGCTAGGGACACCCCAGTTTGCTTTGTACGTCTACAGTTCTGGTGCTATGGTAGACAGGCTTGTAGGACTGATTTGCTCAGGAGTTAATGGGAGACCTGGATCGAACTCAGAGTTGAATGGTAGGGTAGAATAAAATGGATGAGTCCTTCCTTTTTCTTAATTGCTCCTCAGAAATGATTGACCTGCAACATAGATCAGACCCTTGTCTTTGACCCCTCGTGAGCACTCTCTGCAGTCCCGTTGCTATTGGCATCCATTGCTTAAAATTCAGTAAGCAGTTCTGTTAAAGGTGTATCTGTAGGTTTGCCCAAGCTCTGCTGGTTCAGTAGGACTCTGGGAAGTGGAAGCAGTAAGAATGTATTTGCCAGTAGAATCTGTAGGCCTGAGGGAGTTTCATCCAAGTAAGGATGAAACTTCTTTCCCATGAACTTCTCAGAGCAGTACCACTCCTTGGTAATCAACTGCTGCAGTGCATATTTGAAAGGGTTAACTACAGAGGTTGGGAGGAGGCTCTTCCCACTCTCTCAAGTAGACCTTGTTTGCTTGGAGTACCTTGTGTATTTCTGACTTCCTTCCTCAGGCAAACTACGGAGCCCCTTCCTGCAGAAAGAGAGCAGTCCTGTCCAGACGCCTCCTTCCCCGGTCCATTCAGCTGTGCAAGAATCTCATCCGTTTGCTGCTCAGGAGATGCCTCCAGCCTCCTCAGTGCCTGGGCCAGGTATATTGCTCTGTTTTATACCATGCCTGTAAGGGGGAAGCTTTTCCACCTCAGTGCTCAATGGACTCTGCTGGGGTCTGGAGCTTTGACTCTAATCCAAGTTAATATTTAAGGTGGTGTTAAAACTTTCAGGTTCATCCTGTCTTCACAGGGCCATAGTATCTTGAAGAATTTGCCTTGAGGCTGGACACTTGGCATGCTTTACCTCATGTTGCAGGTCAGGTGAAGTGGTAAAGAAGATGTTTTCAACTCATGTTGGAGAAGCAGAAGCAAACCCACCTTGCTTTGCTTACCCATAACTCAGATGGCAGCTAGGCTTGTGAATAGCTTTTGCTGAGCTAAAAAGCCTTTCCTGGAGAAAAGAACACTTGATCATCTACATTTGAGTAGTGGATATTTTGACCAGATGGTCAGTGTTCAGGGCCCAGTTTTATGTAGCTGTTCTAGTGTGTAGGACACTCTGCAAATGTGTGACAATCCCTTGTCTTGGGGTGTTTTCTTCCTAGGCTCAGTCCTATAAATTGTACCAGGCATAGTGTTTGCAGGCACAAGCAATCCCATGATCATGGCAGCAAAGGTTAAAACATAAATTAGGTAAAAACATGCAGGTGACACTTCCTCCAGTTTTCTTTCTCTTCCCTCATTTTGTGCTCAGAGGGAATAATCTGCTTGGAAGCTGTGCTAATGCATTGTTCAGGAACAAACGCAGGGTGTACAAAGTCCCTCATAAGAACATTAACTCCTCTGCATTGTATACAGTATTCATTCCCATGTAAGGGTGTTTAATATGATCTAAATAGCACAGTGTATAAAGTTTGGGTGAGGCTATTTTTTTGTACAGCACTTGAATCAAGCAGCTGTTCAGGACTTTGAACATGCAGTGGCTACTGTAATGTAAGTGTTAACTAACAGGAGTGGGAAGTTCATTCTTCCTAATCAGCTTGTCCTGGCTGCACCTGATAATAGTTAAATGACACCCAGGGGTATACTCCAAGGTGCTATTTTTTTCCAGAAAAACAACCAACCAAAACATTTTAATGGGTCTGTTGTAAGTTTATCTGAAGTTTTTGGAGGGAAGGTGCCAGATAAATAGTACGGGACAAAATGCCCTGAAGGGTTAGTGTTGAAAATCAGCCTGAGCCCTCAACCCTTTCTCATTTCACAGCTGTTTAACCTTTACTGTATAACACTCCGCTCAAATGAACCCAAGGAGTCATCCCCACTGTGCAAGTTGTAGTTAGCAGGCATTTATCACTAGGGGCTGCTGTGGTCCAAGTGATCTCCTGTTTTAGTTTTTTTTTTCCTGTCTGCTGCGTTGAACCTTACCTGAATCACTGATCTAGGCTGCTGCTAACAAAAGTTAGTTGCAACCCTGCATGTAGATGCTGAATCCAAGCTTTAAAAATTTTTAGTAGTTAATAATGCTGCAATCTGAAAAAGCCGAGTTGCATAGATGATAGTTTTTCTACCTCTCTTCAAAACTTCTACTCTCTCCCCCCACAAAGTACTGAGCATAACCCCAAGGCACCCTTTTCCTTGCATCTCTCCTATGAATCCATGTCTAGGTTTCCCCAACTTTTGCCTTTTACTGGGGGGCAGGAAAAAGTCTAAAACAATCGTTTTGCAAAGTTACTCATGCCTGCATTCACCAGGCCCCCATCAGAAGCAGGAGAGAAGGAAGTAATTTCCCGAGTATAGGGAGCTAGAGTTTGGGGGAGGAGGAGCATGCAAGTAAGGGAAAAGACCTGAAAATTAAGTGTAGGATTACGGTAGGTCTTAGAGGTGGCTTTGCAGAGCATGTCACTAAGTAGAGAGTAGGGTGGGTTTCTTGCTGTTGATAAATGACCCTTTAATAGTATATTGTCTTCTCAGCCATGAGTTTGGACAGATGTATGCTGTACAGTTCTGATGGAAGGGGAAAGTTGGTTTGACTTGGTGAATTACTCTACATATCCTTCCAGGTGACTCTTCTGGGAAGGACACCAGTTACCATCAAAGCGTCGCCATTTCTCAGGCACAAGTGGAAGAGGAAGATATATACGAGGAACCACCAGATGAGTCTGTCTATGAAGAACCCCCTCAGGTGGGTTGTAGTACAAACACAAATGGGGTGATAGAACAATCCTGCATGATGCAGGTGGGAGAAACCTGGGAGAAAATCTGGCATCTCCTATGGAAATTAAACACAATGCAGCATGGCCTTGTCTTATGCTTGGGGGAGGGGTCCCATAAAAGCCTCAAGGCATCTTCTAGATTTAGATGTATAGGGACAGTTTCCTCCATTGAACAGTAGCCATCTATGCTGTCCAGGGGTGGATAGGAACAGCTGGTTTGACTGCAGACTGGCTGAGGAGGACTGCCCCTGGCACCCCTTAGGTGTTTCATATTTGTTAGGGTCAGAAAGGATCTCAGTAGATCGAGTCTGACCCCCTGCCCTGGGCCTGAAAAGAGCACTGGGGTCAGATTAGTGCTTGTCCAGTCTCTTCTTAACGACCCCCAAGGTA
>NW_017728963.1:359497-366643 GCF_001723915.1 Gavialis gangeticus
CCCCCCCCCCCCCCCAAACAAATTTGTAAACAGCCACAAGATCCCCTCTCAGCCTGCTCTTGTGGAGACTGAAGAGATCCAGGTCCCTCAGTCTCCCCTCATAAGGTCTTACCTGCAGGCCCCTAACCATATGAGTGGCCCTCTGGACCCTCTTAAGGTTATCCACATCCCTCTTGAAGTGCAGTGCCCAGAACTGGATGCAGTAGTCCAACTGCAGCCTGACCAATGCTGCATAGAGGGGAAGTATCACCTCTGTTCGTGATGCACCTGCTAATGCATGATAGAGTGCAGTTAGCTCTGCTAATTACTTCATCACATTGACGACTCATGTTCATCTTGGGATCAACTATGACTCCAAGAACCTTCTCTGCTGCTGTCCTGCTGAGAAGGTCCTCCCCTAGCCTATACATGTGTTGGTGATTCCTTCTCCCTAGATGCAGTACTTGTCTTTGTTGAACTGCATCCTATTCTTTTCTGCCCACTTTTCCAACCTGTCCAGGTCTGCCTGGATTCAATCCCATCCCACTAGTGTGTTTATTTTACCCCCATAATTTGGTGTCATCCCTGAATTTGGACAGCGTGCTCTCCACGCTTTCATCCAAGTCACTGATGAAGACAGTGAATAGCACTGGTCCAAGGACCGAGCCTTGGGGGAACCCCACTGCCTACATCTTTCCAGGTCGATACCGACCCATCCACCATCACTCTCTGGGTGCGACCCCCTAAGCCAATCTGCCACCCACCTGACCATGTAATCAGCTATGTCGCAGCCACTCAGTTTGTTTATGAGCATAGGATGAGATACCTTTAGGTGTTGTGCCAAAGCAACTCACTTCAGTTTCATGGTTTTGTTTTTTCTTGTTCCATTCCACTCTCCTTTGTAAAGGAACAGGTTGATGGTGCCAAATATGACTACTCTGCTCAGTACCACCAAACACAGGACCTGGAGGGGAAAGGAATCTGTGCCCGGGCACTCTATGACTACCAAGCTGGTATGATATATTTAGCATTTTTCTTCCCCTTCTGTAAAAGCACAGCCTTACGAGTGATCCAGTGAAGAGCTATTGAATGTTTTATCCTCCATGGAACCTCTACCCAAAAAGCACTCATGCAGCTAAAAAAATAACATTGAACCTGTCTCTTCTGCCTCTGCTCCTTCACATCACCTGTTCCCATTTCCTGCCAGATGGCTCCCTTTTCCTTTTAGCATATCAGGCCAAATCCTTATGTTGTCAATACCTTGAGGTGAAAAGTGTTACAAAAGCTGAGAGTCAGATGTATTGTGGTTCCCTCTGTCCTGAACATGTAGTTCTGCTCTGAAAAGTGGCTGTCTAGTATACATGCAGTGGCTACTGTAATGTAAGTGTTAACTAACAAGGAGTGGGAAGTTCCTGCTTTTATTCTTCCTAATCAGCTTGTGCTGGCTGCACCTGATAATAGTGAAATGCTTGTAACAGCTTTACTTGCAATACATCTGTTTATTAGTATAAACCTCAACACATCTTGAGTTCCACAGGGTTGGAACAACCAGGTCTGAGCTTTGAAAGCAGCCCAAAGTAATAGCCCAGATCAGGGAACAGGCAAGTCTGTGGTTTGATAACTGATTCCAAAAAAAAGAAAAAACCCAGATCTTTTCAAGAACAGATCAGTCTTCCTGGCCATAGTAGTAAATGGGGCACCCAACTGAGTGAGGGCAGCTGGAAGGGAGCTAAGGGGTTTAGGAAGTATAGGAATTTGAGGTGTGAGGTTACTGTGTTGTAGTGTTTGCTGTTTTGTTTTGTTTTTTTTTAAACAAGTTATTTGAGGAATCGGACAACTTTTTTTTTTTTTTTAACTTTTCCCTGTTCTGTCCCACCACAGCTGATGACACTGAGATCTCCTTCGACCCTGAGAACATCATCACCAACATTGAGATGATCGATGAAGGCTGGTGGCGTGGCTATGGTCCAGATGGCCACTTTGGCATGTTCCCTGCCAATTATGTGGAACTGATTGAATAAGTGGGTGGCTGGGGTGTGAGGATTGGAGCAGGGCCTTCCCCCTTCCCTTTAAAATGAACACGTACATGTCTTGATCAGATCTGATTTGATTCTCCAATATTTCCATTGTGCAGCTTTCCTAAAGAAGTGCCATGGCCTGAGCTGATCACAGCTGCAATAGCCACCCAGCACATCCTCTTCTCTATCCCCCTTTCACTGTGCCTGGGCTGGTACTTCAATGTGAAAGTTTGAAACTGGTATTAGTAATTTGCAGAACACTTTACCTATTGTTATTTTGTGTTTTGAAAAATGCATCTTTTGGGGGAATGAGGGAGGGACAACAGCTTATGCTCAGGCGTTCAGGGAACTGACTCTCCTCTTCTATCATTGCCTTCAGAGGGAAGGAGCCCCACTTCCAGATTCTTTCAGAAGTGCGAATTGGACAGGCTCTGACTTGGCATTCCACTGGGAACAATGACAGAATCCTTGTCTGTCCCTACAGAATTAATGCTGTGAAGATGAACACCCAAAAGCAGGGGAAATGCAGGGGTTTCTGTTCTAATGGCATCACTTGCTCTGTCTTGCTATGCGAAGCGAATTTAAATTACTTGCGTAAGCTGAGCGTAATAGCTACACGGGTGGCGTGCAGTCAAGTCAAGATGACTCACAGAACCCCGACTCTTGCATTTCCTGCTGCCTTAGTGGATTCATGTTTGCAGGTGATCTCTTTTCTACTGTGAAAGAGTTTGTGTGTTAATGTCTGCTTTAAAGGAATGGAACAGAGGAATCCCTGTAGCAGCCTAACATGGTGGAGGTGTGCAGGTACCTGCAGCTGTTCTGAGGGAAGTAGCTGGGGCAGTGTGCAACACTACACATGGAGCAACAGTTAGCCAGATATAGGATATAATATATAGGACCAATATACATGCTAGGAGAGACTTCCTTTAATCAATATATGTCCTTCACTGTGGACAAGCAACAGAGACACCTCTTAATTTCCAAGCAGTCATTAAGCTTTAAGTGTTTGAGAGTTTGTTTGGTTTTTGTTTTTTTCCTCCTTAAGGTAAAAAAAAAATTATTTCTCTTCTCCATTTAAGGCTGTCTTCTCCAACCCCAACATCCCCTGTTTGGGACAGAGAACCCGTTGGGGAAATGTACTGTGTGAAGGAGAACTCTTGTGGGAAATGGAGCATGGCAAAACTGAAGGTTTCTCAGTGAAACCCACCTTCCCCACAGCAATCAATACTGGTTTTTTTCCATCTTTTTTGTGTTCAATCTAGTCACTTCACTGTGTTAATCTAGGCCCTTGGATTGCTTGGTCTTGCCTCCTTTTCCCTAAGTTTCCCTCATTGAGGCTGATTCTAAGGTGGGGGGAAGGGGTTGGAAAACCTGAAGATCACAGTCCTAAAGATGCTGGAGAGGAGTATTTCTCTCCAGTCTGACAGGCCTGTTGCTGGATGCTGCCTCTCCTCTCCACTGCAGTGAGACTATCCCATCTCCTGTCCCCTCATGAGTCCAACCTCAGCTGCAGCCAGATGGGTTCAGAGACATTTTCTATGCCCTTCTAATCCTGGGGGCTCCAGAAGCCATTCATCGCATTCCTTCCTCTCACCTTATTTCCCAGCCTTGACAGGCTTTGAGGACTTATTTGTGTGAGCTTCATCTTCCTTTCTGTACCATCTTCCCTTTCCCCTTGTGGGAGTGTTAACCGGAACAATAAAGGGCTTTTCCTGGGTGATGGCTGTGAGCATGACCCCCCTGGGGCTTGTTCATTCCTAGAATTGGTGATGGCCAGAGATTACCATGATTGCTGTTGCTAGCAATGAGATGAGCTTGAATTTTTGCTCTTCAAGCCCTCACAATGGAAAGCAGTTGCTCCATATTGCTAGACAGGAAAAGCTCCTGTGTTAGGACATATGCAGTGCTGAGTTCCTGTGTCTGCCCTGAAAGCATTTAAGCTGCCCTTCTTGGCCAGGGTGTCTCTCAGCCAGGTATTCAGCCTATTGCCACTCTTGTCCTCCAGTGCCAAGATGGTTGTTATTAATGGTCACCTGCTTAGATTATCAGCTGCAGAGACTCCATTGTAAAACCAGAATGGAGTGGCAGCCTGGACCCATTTTAACACATGCCTTTCATCCAGTGGTTCCACTTTTTGTCAGTAAGAGTAGCTTTGAGGGTAGGTGTCCCTATTCTCCCCCACCCCTATCTTTCTCTGCTATGAGGACAGAAATAAAGAGTGATTCAACTTCTTTGCACTGTCCTTATCTTCCTTGATTGGTTCTGTTTAGCTCATAGTCCAGCACTTCTTAATCTTAGTAAATGTAAGAAATTTGTTTGTATTCAGCCTCTACATTTGCCCCTGAGTCTGTCAGTCTTGTTGTTTTCATAACTTTATTTTTCTCCTATTTACAAAAAAAAAAAAAAAAAAAGCCTGATGGCAGCCTTTCAAACCAGCAAAAGGATGATGTGTTAAGTTTTGGCCTATTGTCAATGTGAGCACATGTTAAAAGTACTCCTTTCTCTGATCTTCTGCTGTCGTTGTCCAAACATTAAGCAAACATATTTTCAGATTTCAAAGTGGAAAATGTCCTTCAAACAATAGCTTCTAAGTGTTTTCAGCCCTGAACAGGACACAAAGATAAATGCTTGCACACTATAGAAGACAGCTGCTACCAATGTGCTACGGCCAGGAAGAACAGACAGGGGTTTATATAATTAGCCTGGCAGCACACTTAGTATTTGTGGAAGAAACGAGTTTTGGAAGAATTTGGTGAGGTAGTGGTGCTTAAAGGCCATGCCAGTGACCAGGACAGCACGGAGAGAATGGAAGAAGGAAAGGGAGAAAGACAGACAGAATCTCTGCCCCTTTGCATGTGGGGTATAAGAGAGGACATGCATGTGTTGTGTGAAAGGAAATGGAGCAGTTGTGAAATTCATTCTGAGAGGTCACTCAGTTGGCATTCCTCCGCTTCTGTGGTTTGAATCAGTTGCAGGGAACATCACTTTTTTATCCAGGGGTATGTATGTGTACACGTGCTCCTAACACTTGAAAAAGGCCTGGTTCCCAGTGCTGAAAACAGGTTTGTACCATAAACTGGTCAGCAGGAACCTGTTCAATGCTAAAAATCTTGAACCAGAAGCAGAAAGTCTGGGTGTTTGTAAGAGACCCCCTACCTCCCCTGACTGATGGTGAAAAGGTCTCTCATTAACAAATCAGCCTACTTTCAAAGGGAAGGGAGCGCAACAGTACTAAAATACATTTCTAAGCCATGGGGAGGCTATCAGGGCTGGATATAAATGAGTCAAGCGCTGTGCAGCCCATTTGCTGCAGGAAGCTGGAGCAGCCAGTGAGGCCACTAGAAAAAGGGCTGTTCCACAGAGTTGGGAAGTGGGAAATTGAAAACACTTGTGTGTTGTGTGTGTTCACAAGCAGGCAGAAGCCAGTAAGTAACTTTGTATTTTGCTGCCCTGGGGAGAAGCTGGCAAGGAGGAAGAGAGGGGTCCCAAAACTCTAAGGAGAGCAGTGGTTAAGAGGGAAAATTATCTGGGGACAGAGGAGTTGGAGGAGGAAGAAAAGGGAAGGTGGCGGGTGTAGAAAGGAATGGGGAGGGATGGCTTGAAACTAATGCACAGCTGTGTGAGCTAAGGCACCCAACTACTGCTATGCTGCATGGTCACACATCCCAGCCCAACATGGTTTCCCCCTATAAGGAGGGTTGGTCAGTCTGGCTACTCAGTGAGAGAAGACACCCAGGGGCTATGGAGAGGGGTGTTAGTGCAAGCTTGGCTGAACTGGGCAGAGCTGTGCATGGGAAGCTGTGGCATGAGCCATGAGCTGGTCTCATCAAATTCTCTAGGCTTCAGATGCAACCCCTCAGTCTGGGGGGGCGGAATTAGCCCTGCCCCTCTCCTGAGGAGAGGACATGGGCAATCTTTTAGTTGTTCATTTCTCCTTGAGTCCACGTGCAAGCTTAGCTGCTTTCCCTCGCTGTAGGGTTGTTCTGTTATCTCTCACCCCAGTATAGGCCCTGGCACTATCCTGTTTTCCCCTTCACCATGACTGGGTGCCTGGGATGGCTTTCCTGGTCCCTGAGGCATTTCTCCATCAGGCCCTAGCCCTGCTCTGCCCTGGCCTCTACCCACCCCTCTGGCAGCTTTCTGGGGAAGCCGGCAGCCTTTGGGCAATGGCGCAAGCTGGATGTCCCTGAACCCTTCCACCAGTACTGGATTCGGAAACAAGATCCAGGCAGCCTTGTGAGCTCATGTGGAGGTGGCAGCATCTGGCGTGGGATCACATTAACCGGGTCAGGCAGACGCAAGGGGGCCAGACAGCCAGAGAGAGGGATGGATAATCAGATTGCAGGCTGGCCCTCCATTTAATTTCCTCCACCATGTCCCATCGCTCTCCTCCCTGAGGACCCTTTGCCATCAGCAGAGAGGCTGTTCAGTCTGATAGCAGTGCCGGGGCTCAGGAGTGGCTGGGCTGGGCTGAGCTGAATGTCTTTGCAGCCTTTCCTCGCACTATTTTATTCCAGGACTAACCACGGCAAGAAGGGCCTGTTTCCTAGCCCAAAGACCTCTGCTTATCCCTAGCAGACACAGCACAGCTCTGAGAACTGTCCAGCTCTGTTCATGTTACAAGGGAAGTCAAAAGAACGGGGTTACAGAGGCCTCTCATGGGGACAGCTCAACCTGCCACTGGAGGGCTGCTCTGTCTTTCTCTCCATGCTCAACAAAGGGCACGGTGAGAGTTTAGGACCTGATTTGGAGAGGAGGCAAATTTTGTCTTCTCTCTGCAAGCCCTAATATGATCCCCAGCCCAGCCCTCATGGCCTACTACAAGGCTTGGCAGAGGCACAGAATCACCGTGAGGCAAACTGCATAGACGTGTGCCCTCGCCTGTCGTCCCCCTTCTGCCCTTGCTCTGCTGCGTGGAGCTGGCCAGCTGTGCCACGTGGCAGGGCTCCCGAGCAGTAGGTGTTTCAAAGGGGACTTGTCCCCCATGGCCTCACTGGCTTAAAGGTGCTGTGGCAGTGATGTCTGGGACCCTCAGCCTGCTGTGGCCTCCACGCCCCACATAGGGTGCTTGTGAGAGGGGACCTTGTCTGTGTATCTTTAGACATGGCATGGCTTCCCTGCTCCACATCAGTGAGCCCCCCCCCCCCCC
>NW_017728963.1:366754-369992 GCF_001723915.1 Gavialis gangeticus
AGAGGCTTCAAGCCATGCCTGCTGTAGGCTGGCCAGTGCGCATGTGGCCACAATCCTCTTAAAAGGATGAAATGACATAATCCAGCAGGGGCTCCCCCCACCTCTGCTACCCTCCAGTCAAACATCTGGAAGCTAAGGGCAATCCCACAGCAAAGTGCAGGGTTGTTTTTGCTGGCTGGGGGGGGAGGTGGCATCCTCCCTCAGCCTGCTTGATCCTGCAAGGGTGGGAGTTGAGGCCTGACACAGCCCATTGCAGCTGCTACCACTACAGTTCTGGGTGCAACACCTAATCAGCTGGTTTTTGAGTGTGATTTTTCCCTCCTGTCCCCGAGCGTTTTGTCTGGTAGCTCTGTCCCTGGGATCCATGTCCTGCTGCATCTGTGCTCTCAGTCTCCCCAAAGCACCCACCACAAATTTCCAACCCCAGATCTCCTGCCCTGGGATGACCCTGGGCTTTGGAGCCGCTTTAAGCAAAGGCATGATTATTGTCTCTCTCCCCACGCAAACCCCCAGCTGGGAGAATTTGATCTGGCTTTCAGCATCCCAAACTGTCATAACATTGCCTAATCGAGATTACTGTTCAGCTCCCTAGCTGTGAGCACGCATGCCCACCTCCACCCTGCCTTCCCCACCCCGTCCTCATCATCTGCCCCCTCACCCCTTTCTCCTTCCTGCCCCCACTCCTGTTACCTCGGCTCCCACTTCCAGCTCGCCAAGTGCCCTGAGCACTGCATTGTATCCCCTTCACCCCATCTCTGCCATCACATATCCCTCTGAGTGCTTCTCCCTTTGGTGCCATCCCTACACGGCTGTCTCTCCATGGCTTCCCCCCAGCCTCTTTCCTTTCCCACCAATTTTGCCATCTTTGCTTTCCCCTCCACCCCCAGCCCACACACATAGCACCTTCTCCCTCTCTAAGGAGAAGGCCTTTAAACCCAAGGCTGCTCTGCTTTAACCACAAGTGCAATTTTCTGTCCACCGAGCGATAAACCAGCAGGGCTGCACATGGACACTTATAAATGAATTTGAAACCAGCTTAGCTCTGTGGAGCTCATGTTCATACAAGCCAACCTGTTAGCAGGCTTAAACCAGGAAGAAGCCCAGGTTTTAGCTACTATTTATGGTGGCAGTATCTGGCAAGGGTATTGTAACTTGTTGGGGGTTAGAAGATGAGGGGCAATTGCAATGCAGGCAGTACAGCTCCATGGCGGGGTGCCCTGTGGTGAGGAGGGCAGGAGAATGAGAAATGCGGGGTGGGGAGAAAGGAGAAGCCAGCAAGGAAACACCCGTGAGGGAGACGGCCCAACAGCTGCTCTGTCCCATGGCCAGGCCGCCGCCTCCGCAAACAGTTGACCCAAGCCCCTTTCTTCATTCCCGTCTGCCTGGAAACCCTGGCTCAGTGCTGGTGCCAGAAGCAGCTGGGGCCCTGACAGCCCAAAAGCCAGGGCTGCTCTGCTGAGGTTTTTGGGGGGCTTTTTTGGAGGGGGAAGAGCTCTCAGGCCTGGCCAGATCTCCATGTGTGCCCTGGACCCCCTAATCCAGCACTGCTGTGCCCCCAGCCCCAAAGAGTCCCTGCCCCAGAGGGATACCCCTGTTTATCCTCCCCGAGCCCCTGCACACTCCCTACTCCCGTGGGCTTCCCATCCTAAGAGAGGCCTGCTCACTCACTCCCCCAGGGTTTTCCTGCTTTGGCGGACAGGGCAACAGCCTTTGCCCCAGAAGGCTGCCATGTCCCAGAGGGGGCACAGGGTGGGAAGGAAGGGGTGTGGGGGCTTCCACTTCCCAGTTGCCATGACAGTCCTTTTAGGTTCCTATTTTTCATTTGTTTTTTATGGAAATCCCCAGCGGGAAACAAGGCGCCCATAGTCCGCATAACCATGGGAACGACCTCCGGCCCAGCCAGGCACAAGAAGCCTGGGAGCTGCTTAATGGCTGCATTGTTGGTCCCCTTTGTTCCCGCAAAGGAGCAGGACCCCTTTGCCCAATATAGCAGCCCTGAACCCTTGGCTTCCTGAGTCACAGACATCTTCGGTTAGCCTCTCGTAGGGTCCTGGGACATTAACATTTCAGGAACTGGGATGGGGCGTACGCCCACCCAGCAAGCAAGCAATAGGCCTCAGGGGTGGCAGTGCCAGGGAAGCAGAGGAGGAGGGGTCAGGAGCCAGCTGCCAGACAGGGTGCTGACAGCAGAGAGGGGGATGGATGAGTCTTCTCCCAGGTGGGCTCCATTTCAATTAGTGGAAGTAGCCCAGGGTCGGGGCATGGCAGCTGTGCACGCTTTCAGCCTCATGCCCTGCGATTGGAAGGTAGGGCCAAATTGCGCGTCGCCTGCCCCTGGGGCGGGTCCCCTGGGCGTAAGCAAGGATGCTGCACGCAGCATGGCTAATGCTAAGAGCAAACCTTCTGCATTTATGAAGACACCCACAAGATTGGCCTAAAATTAATTTAGGGTGGGAGTTTAGAAGATTACTACTAGTACTAGTACTAATCCAGGGTCTTTCTGAATTTCAAGCTTCTCAGAATTGCCCCCTTACCCTGAAGTCTAAGCACCTGTTTTGTATGAAAAAGGACATTCCCCTGCAATCGCCAGACTTTGCGAGCTGGGGATTTAGGAGTGCACCAACTGTTGTGAGACTTGTAACCACATTATATCAGCTGGCACCACCATCTCGGAGAGAGTGAGCACATTTCAGTCTTGTCCTAGTCTGTTGCTCTCCCCTTCCAGGACACAAGATGCGACATCCCTCACCCTTGGCTCCTTGCAAGAGTCAGCTCCTCCAGCCCCCAAGGCTTTCCAGGAAGATGACACATGATTTGCAACCCCCACAGTGACATTTTCCCTATTACATGGCGGCGATTGAGAAGCCAAGACAAGACGATCCAGTCTGAGCCCTTGCACTACGTGGTCCCCCAGCCCAGCGTGCATCCAGAGCGGGAGCGCTCCCTGCACGCTGCCAGCTAGCTCCTGCAAAAGCTAAGGGCTTTTCCTGGCCGGGGCTGTGAATACCAGCAATTGCCCCCTGTCACGTCCTGGAAGCCAGCCCGGTGCCTCTCCATGGCCCAGCACCCCCTGACTGGGGCCGACTGAGAGCCCCCGCCGCTGTCTTTCCAGCCCCCCTGATGCCCCCGGTGCCTGATGCCCTGTCCCGGGGGCGGTGGGGTCCGGCAAGGCCAGCCATGGAGGAGCGGGCAGCTCAGGCCGGGGCAGTGCACCCGCCCCCCCGCAGCCCCAGCCCGG
>NW_017728963.1:370168-371897 GCF_001723915.1 Gavialis gangeticus
CGCGGGGAGGCGCCGCCCCCTGCCCCGCCCCGCCCGGGGCTGCGTGTGCGGGGGGACAGCGGCTGGGATGTGTCTGACCCCGGGGAAGGGACCGGGACCGGGACCGGGACCGGGACCGGGCTGCCGCGAGGGTCTGGAGGGCAGCCGGCAGGTGAGCGGGACGGGGCGCGGGGCAGGACAGGGCCCCCTCCCCCGTGCCCACCCGTGACAGAGCCCTGCCCTGGGCAAGGGACAGGACCCCCGCGCCCGCGATCCCCTGCCCCCCCATAGCAGCGAGGGGGACCCGCACGCTCCACTCGCAGCAGTGACCCCTTGCACGCCCAAGCAGCGACAGCACAGTCCCCCCGGTGGCAGCGTCCCCCCACCTGCCACCCCTAGGGCACTGATGTCCTTTACTGCAGGTGTGTGCGGAGCTCAGGGCACTGAGGGGGCTGTGGGCACTCTCTACAGCCCCCTCAGTCATCGGATTTGGGCTCTGGAGGCACTGCGACAATATCCATCAAGCCTCGAATGAGCTGTAGCTGCCGCCGGTCAGTGGGATGAGGGGTGCTGCTAGCTGGGCACTCGCTGAAAGCCCTTCGTGGGCCAGGACTCAGAGCCACGGCACTGGCTAATTAAATCTGTGGGCGCCTGTCACATGCAGCAATAAGAGGTGCAGGATTAGAGGGGGATCCCTTCCTTCCAGAGGTAAATGCAGCTGAGTCTGGGGTGGAGCGGTGCTGCTGTATTCATGGGCGACTGGTAGGGGGTGCACAGGGGTGCACGTGCCCCCCTGACAGGGCCGCCACCATCAGAGGCTTCTGCAGGTGCTCCCCCCTCCTCCCCCCACCTTCAGGAGGCACCAGTCACTCATGGCTGTATTACTATTAGTGTCCGTTTCAGAGGCAGGCTCAGCACTCCCCAAACCCAGAGGAACAGTCCTGGTCTGGAAGGATGTACATCAGGGACCTTAGTGGGTGGGATGTCACGTGAGGGGTGTTACCAAGGGGGGTGCAGCCTGGGCTTGGTACAGCACTGGCAGCTGTGCCCACCTGCTCACTCCCAGCACGGCTGCCGTGGGACCCTTGGCTATGCTACTACCAGGCTGCCTGGGGCTGCTCTCACTTGGAGTTCAGAGTTTCCTGTCTCTGTTGGTGCAGGAAGTCACAACTGGTCGAGTCAGTGGCAGGCAGCCCAGCAGAGCCCAGCTGCTCATACTGGGCCGGCTCCACTCCCCACAGTTGTCTCTGGGGCTTGCTTGGGGCACACTTGGTCTGGGGAAGCTCTCCACTGTCTCTGCCCAGTGTCTCCCTTGCTGTCTCTGGCTGCGTGAGTCCCATGGGCTCTGCTTGTCTACAACCTGTTGATGCCATTTCCTTCTCTCCTGCAGCAGGCAAGACCCAGCATCCCAGCCAAGGCACCAGGCACTAGAAAGCCCAGCCCCCCACCCCACGTCTGTGCTCCTGCAAAATAAGATCACCAAAGAGGCCCCCTCCAGAGCTGGAGAGTCTGCATCCAGCTGAGGTTGCATGGAGAAGCACCCCATGGAGCAGCAGCACCCTTTGGAGCTCAAGGGAGAGACGATGGTGCCTCCCCCCATCTCAGCCCAAGTTATGGCACTGCTGTTACTGCCCTTGCTCCTGGCACTGCCCACCCACGCCCGCCCTGTGCCCACCCCAGCAGACGAGAGCGGGGAGCTCGTGGTGAGTCTTGCGGCAAAGCCATGCTTGCATGGCTAGGAGGAGGGTGG
>NW_017728963.1:372001-373863 GCF_001723915.1 Gavialis gangeticus
GCAAAGCCATGCTTGCATGGCTAGGAGGAGGGTGGAGGTTGGGGGTCTCCCTCTCCCAGGATTTCCAGTAACCCCTGTGCCTGGGGACAGTGCATGCAGGGCTGTGGGTCCCCAATAGTGCTGTACCCCAGACCCTCCTGAGCCTTGACGGTGCCTCTCAATTTCAGTCTGCAGCCCTTGGCTTGCCACCCTGTTAGTGCACCTCACTCCTCACCCATAGCCCCCCCTTGCCCGGCTCTGGGTCCCCCTCCACCTTCCTGGTGCCCCTCAATCCCAGCCCACAGCCCTGTTCCCTTGCTGAAAAGACTTCCCTTGCTCTGTGATGCATGGATTTATGGAGGCAAAGCTGAGACTCTTTAAACTCGTATCACCAGTGCCCTGGGACAGGATTTGTGTCTGGGGTGGGGCTGGCTTTGCCCTCCCCTGGCTGTCTAAGGAGCTAAGCACCGAAGGAGGCATTTTCCAAGTGAAGGGGCCGGTGTCCAATTCTCACTCGTGCCCTCCACCCAGGACTGGCTGATGCATTATGGATATCTCCCACCCACGGACCCTGTTACTGGCCAGCTCCAGACCTGGGAGGCCGTGACCAGCGCCATCCTCACGATGCAGCAGTTTGCTGGCATCGCCGAGACAGGGATCCTAGGTATGCTGGAGCCTGCTTGCCTCCCCGCACCCACCTCAGCCCCTGTGCCGAGCTGCTTCAGAGCCAGGGTGGAAATGACCCTGCTCTCACTGCAGTACTCCATGAGGAGCTGTTGTGCCATGGCTGTGTGAGGGAGCCTGCCCTGGGCTCCAGGGCAGTGCCCAGTGCCTTTCTAGGGATACCAGGGCCTGTTTATTTCTCCTGGCACTGCTCCCTTGTGGGCTTGAGCTGAGAACTGGCAGCTCACTGCATGGGTGAGCTAGAGACAATTCCCCAGCTGGCCTGGTGAGTGACCCATCCGTGCACCCCCTCTTCTGTGGTCCAGATGATGCCACACTGGCGCTGATCCAGATGCCCCGCTGCTCATTGCCGGACATCCTCCCCAACCGCCCTGCCAAGCTGTCCACAGGGCAGCGTGAGAAGAGGCAGCAGAGGAAGAGTCGGGGGAGGCGGAGCACAGGCCTCGCCTGGACCAAAAGGAACATCTCCTGGAGGTTGGAATCAGGATCTTCCCTCCTGCCGTATCTGAACAAACTTCCCTTCCCCAGCAGGCTGAGCCCCGCGGGCAATTTTGGGGTGTAACTTGGGCATGCTGACCACAGCAACAGCTTTCCCTGCTGGATAAACCCAGTCAGCCCATCTGCCTGTGTGCCAGCCCCCCCATAACAAAGCAGCTAAGTCGCCCAAGAGAACGATTCACATGGAGCCTGGGGAAGGGGAGAACGTGTACATGGAAGCACCAAAGCAGCAGTGTAATGCAGCTGTTTGACACAAGGGGGCACCAGGCTCCCAGGAGGCTCACCTCTGCCCCCAGCCCCAGCTATGCAGTGAAGGTGAAACCTCAGGGCTGCAGTGGGTTGGGGCTGCCAGGTGAATGGGGCTGGGGTCTCAGTGGAGTTGGGATGTAGGCTGAGCCCAGCAGCCACCAGAAAGCAGAGAAGGGTCCCATGCCCACAAGCTGTGTGGGTTTTGCTCAGTGGGGCTGCTCCCCACAGCTGCTCCCTTTTCCTCTCTCCAGCTTTGGCCTCCCCACTGTTAGACCTGAGAAAAAACCAGAGTAGGACACGGGCTGCATTGCACTTGCATTTGTTGGAGGTGCAAACAGCCAGGTCTTAAAGCAGCACTACCTTGCCCAGTGTGTGCAGTTCCAGACTCCCAGGGACAACCCCACAGAGGCTGTGCAGGCCCACAGGGCCCCTGTTTGGCTTGTGGCAGCTGG
>NW_017728963.1:373913-403567 GCF_001723915.1 Gavialis gangeticus
CCCCCCCCCCATCCAACTCATCAGGCTGCTGCCCTGACCAAGCCCCTGTGTGTGACCACCTCTGCTGTCACCCCAGCTGTAACCTTTGAGGCCAGGGCACCTACCCATCCCATTCCCCAGGTGAAAGGCTGCAGGGGAGTAGGAGAGGGGATCGTGTTGCTCCCCAGTGTCTGTTGGAGATGGAAGCAAAAGCCTCAGGGACAGTGTTACAGAAAGCCCTGGAGGTGAGAAGGGGAAAGAGGAGATGGGGGCCCTGGTAAAAATGAGGGGGTCCTAGGTAGGGTGTCAGGATTGAAAGGCATCAGCAGAGGTGACTGGGGGTGACCCAGGGCTGGGATATTGCAGGGCTGTGGTTTGGGAGTGAGGACCACTGGCTGAGCTGAGAAAGCAGGGGCTGTGGGTAGGAGTGAGGGGCACTGGCTGAGCTGGGCTAGAGGGGCAGTGGATAGGAGTAAGGGGGACGGGCTGAGCTGGGATAGCCCAGGTTGCTCCAAACCAACCCCCATGTCCCGCCAGGGTGAAGACATATCCGCGGGGGGCCCGCCTCAGCCGGGAGACCATGCGAGTGCTGATGTACTACGCGCTGCGAGTCTGGGGTGAGGCTGCCCCCCTCACCTTCCACGAGGTGGGGGGCCACAGCGCCGACATCTCAGTGGAGTTCCTGCGGCGGGAGCATGGGGATGGGTCCCCCTTTGACGGCCCGGGGGGCATGGTGGCACATGCCTTCTTCCCTGGTGACCCCCAGCGTGCCGGCAATGTCCACTTTGACAGCGAAGAGGACTGGACCTTCCGTGCCCCAGGTGAGCCCCGGGGGCATGGTGTGGAGGATGTTTCCTTCAGTCAGAAACTTGGGATCTCCCCAGCTGGAGCTCACCCACACCCCCTCCTTTCCCAGCAGATGACGATGGGATGGACCTCTTTGCCGTGGCAGTACACGAGTTTGGCCACAGCCTGGGCCTGACGCACTCCCCCTCCAAGCGCTCCATCATGCGTCCCTACTACCAGGGGCCCGTGGGTGACCCCCTGCAGTACCAGCTGCTGGCAGATGACCAGATGGACATCCAGAGGCTCTATGGTATGGGGCAGGGGGCAGGAGGGGTGAGGGCACCCTTGGCATGGCTCTAACAAATCCCTGGGAGCTTAGCCCAACAGAACTGGGGTCTTGCGCCCCTGGCTGCTCTGTGGTGCAGTGAGTTGGCATCCCTCAATCAGACAAGCTGAGAGCCTCTCGAGTAGATGCACTGTCCTCTCTGTATCTCCTGGGCATGAGGAGGCACACTGGGGAGAGCTGGGTGTAGGGCCTGGGACTGCTGCTTTCTGGAAGGTGGTGTTGCCTCAGGCTCCTTGTTCAAGGCCCAGGACTAAGTCACTGAGTCAGGGGGCAGCAGCTCTTTGGGGAGGGGCTTGGGGCATTGCTGGGCCTGACGCCCATGTGCCCGGTGCTGCCCACAGGAAGCCGAGCCCTGCACTCCACAGAGAGGCCTGAGATGTCATCTCTGCTTCCAGCCCTGTCTGCCCTGCCCCGCGACTTCCCCGCTTTGAGGTGAGCCAGAATGGTCCCTGCTCCTCCCCACATTGGGTAGGGGACTCAGCTGTGGCCTGGCCTTACTCTGCACTAGGCTGTGATAAGAACAGGCCCCACCAGGCTCCGTCAGGCCTGGGAGACCCAGGCAGTGGGAAAGGATGGCAGCAATGGAGCTTATGTGTCTGGGCTAGTGGGGTGCAGGGCACCATGTGTGCCCCAGTGCAGACATGGGGACAGCTCTGGCCTTTCTGCCAGGCTGAAAACAGAGATCTCTGCATCCAGGAGGAGGTTTCTACCAGGCTGGCCTAAGCCTGGAAGGTGGGTGGGGGGCATGGGGGGAGACCCATTCCCTCCTGGGTCAGCCAGTCACACACCACTGGCTTGCAGGTCGGGGGACCACCCAGACCGCTGCTCTTCCAGCATCGATGCTGTCACGCAGATTCGTGGTGAAACCTTCTTCTTCAAAGGTCTGTTGTGGCATGTGGGGAGTGGCCTCTTCCCCTCCCCAACAGAGCAGCCTGGCTCCCCTTGCCCCAGTTGGGATATCTTGGGCTGGGGGCTCCCTTCCCTAGTGACCCACCACCTGTAGGACCTGCTGCATGGTCAGCCATGGAAGAGAGAAGCTCCCTGGGAGGAAGATGTGTGCTGAACATGGGGGTGTCTACTGAGGGATCAGGCTGTGCCCTCCCTCATGGGATGGTGGGTCTCTTTGCCTAGCCCTGGCTGAGACTCTGGTGTAATGAATGGTTGAGCAAAAAAAGGCTGAACCTCCAGGGACTGCCAGTGCCTATTCAAACCCTGCATCTCTAAGGGCTCTCCCAGCCCTGCACACCTGCAGTCCCCTTGGCTTGGGCCTTACAGCAACAACGACCACGTGAACCAGTACTAACATCTTGTCCCCCCTTGCGAGGCAGGTCCATACTTCTGGCGTCTGACCCAAGGCCAGCACCTCACCTCCCTGCGCCCTGCCCTGATTGCAGGCTTCTGGCGGGGCCTCCCCAGCCACCTGGACAAGGTGGATGCTGTGTACGAGAGGCCCACGGACTATCGCATCCTCTTCTTCAGTGGTGAGTACCAGGAGCGCCGACAGTGCGAGGCACTTGAGGGCTTGGTGCTTTGATATACCTGTGATATGACCAGGACCCATCCTGGGGAACTGGCTTCCACTCTTGCTGCCTAATCCTGAGGCCTCCCTGTGGCCAAGTGCTGTGAGGCTTCGAGGACAGCTTGCCCACTCTTACTCCCTTCCCTCCCACTTCTCTCAACCAGGACCCCTGTACTGGGTGTTCAAGGACAATAGTGTGGAAGAGGGGTATCCACGCCCTGTCACAGACTTTGGACTGCCCAGGACAGGAGTGGATGGTGCCTTCTCTTGGCCTCACGACCAGAAAACCTACTTCTTCAAGGACGGGCTACACTGGCGCTATGATGAGGCTGCTGGCCACATGGACGAGGGCTTCCCCACCCACGACACTCCCTGGGGGCCCATGCCCAGCCCTGTGGATGACATGCTGAGTGGGAACAACGGTGAGTCCCCCCAGCCCCTGCTTCTCACTCTATCACCTCCCCTGGTGTGTGAAGGGTGAGCCTTCCCCTTCTCAATCCCCCTCCACCACCCCTGAGCTGTGTACAAAGCCCTGATGTGCTCATAACCCTCATCTTCCTGCAGGAGAGGTGTATGCCTTCAAGGGCCGGCAGTACTGGAAGTTTGACCAGCACAGCCTCAAGCCAGAGGGTAGTTACCCTCGCTCCATAGCCAAGGACTGGCTGGACTGCGCAGAGGAGCCATACCCGCCTTCAAGTGCCCCCACCAGCCCCATGACAGGAGCCAGACCCCAGCCAGATGTGCGGGCCCCTCTGCCAGAGGCAGAGCACTGTGTGTGTTACAGCACATCCACCTGTGCTGGGCCTGGCTGGACTCTTATCATCCTTCTGTTGCTCCAGGAACTTGTCTAGGCCAGAGCTGCTCCCGCTCTCGCTGTGTAGCCACTACTCTGTACGTCTGAATTGTGCCCAGCCAGGATGCTGATGAGGGGATCCCTTGTGGGGGCATCACACCCCCTGGAGCCAGGTCTGCGTGGCTTTGCTTGCAAGGTGCATGGGCCCCAGGGCAGGCAGGGCCCTGCATAGCAGGGGCTGTTGCTTCAAGTGAGACAATACCCGGGCCCAGCGGGAAGGGAAGTGTCAGCAGGAGCTGCCCAGTCATGCTCAGCCTCTGTGCAGAGGATTGACTCTGCAGGGAACTAGTCCACCCTGTCCTGGTAGCATGGCCCTGCAGAGACCCAGGAAAGCAGGATGAGTGTGGGGAGGTCTCTCAGGACCCCTCAGGCAGGCCCTAGCTTCCTGTTCCCCAGGCCTCATCTTTCCCCACCTCCCTGTCACACCAGCTTTCTCCTCTCTGTCCTCTCCTAGTCCCAGGGTTGAGGACAAGTTGCCTGGACAAGAAGCTGCCATTTCTGCTTGGTGCTGGGGAGCTGGCACCCTGCCCTTCCTGACCTTCCCTTTGCCAGAGCCAGAGCAAACTCTGGGGTATTCCCTCTCCTGGGTCTGTAGAGCAGCAAAGGCACGCAGACAGGTGCCAAAACTGTTCCTTTAATGAGAAATCCAGTGGGTACAGAGCAAGGGCCCAGACCAGGGGTGAAGCAGCAGTGTTGACCCCAGCATGGGACCTGGGCATCACTTCCAGCTGGTGAAGAACTGCTTGAAGAGGGGACTCTCACGGCCCTGGGGCAGGATCTCCACCTGGAGGCAGAGAGGTGCGTGAATCTGGGGTCAAGATGGGGGCTGCCCTTGTGCATTTTAGGGCCCATCTGCATTGCCTGTGGGCACGGAGGAGGAAAAGGCCTGCAGAGAGCTTGGCAGTAGGCTCAGCCCTATTTGAGGGAGGGCAGAGCCAGCCTGGTGCTAGGCAACGAAGCAGGGATGTCCTCCCTGCTCCAGGGTCCTGTTGAGACGGCCTCATTTGAGGCAGTCCTCACCTTCGATCCTCACCTCCAGACTTCCCCTGTCTGCTCTGGAGAGACCCCCTCAGCCTGCCCACTTGTTCACTCACCTGGGTCTTGGGGGAGTACTTCATGCGGGAGATGAAGTCCTCAGCCACTCTCAGGGCTGCCTGTCGCTCCTGCTCATTGGCCTTGCGACCTGGGGGCAGGAAGGAGGAAGGGTCAGAGGGATCGAGCAGCTGTCTCCCTACACAAGTAACTTCCCACCCCAGAGGAGGCCAGGGTGCCTGGCTGTGTGCCTCTGGCCCCAGCATCAGGCCCCTTTCACTACAGCTCCAGGCAGGGGCTTTGGAAATGGCTGGGCCAAGGGTCCCAGAGGGAGAGGGTGCCAGGAAGGGTGGCGGTGCTAGGTGCTTTGGGGCTAGATCCTGGAGGGCTTAGGCCGGGCTCATGAGCAAAGAGAGGTGCAGGGCTGCATGCCTGCCAGCTTGCCAGGAAATTGCTGCTCCTTCCTTAAACGGTGCTGACTCATATCATGAAGGGGCCCCACTCCCCAGCGCCCTGTGTGCCAAACTAGGCGGCTGCAGCAGAGGCCACCTGGCACCAATCTTGGTGCTGCATTGCAATAAAAGCCAGTGTGTCAGAACCAGGCTCATTGGTTTCATGGGGATGCTGTGTGGGGGACCATACCCCCTCAGGGTCTGCTGTGTCTCGCCCCCAACCGGCAGTCTCCCCCAGTGGAGTGCCACCTTCACCAGTGTAGCAAGGGGCAAGAGTGTTGGGGGGAAATTTCCTTCAGTCAGGGTGGGCTGAGACCATCACCTTTCCAGACATAGATCTTGCCGCATTGGCCATTATCTAGGATGAAGCAGTCGTCGGTACACAGCAGGGCCTGGCTGAAGGGGCTGCTCTCGGACATCTTTGTCAGGTCCATCCGCCCTGTGGCATCTGAGACCTGTGGGGCACAGGGAGGGAGAGGCAGACACCTTCACAGCACGGCCTTTACTGCACCCCAGCCCTGGTGCCAGTGTACCCAGCATGGAGCCCACCCCAGCCCCAGCTCCACCCAAAGTGGGTCCTTGCCTTATAGAGGACAGCTGCACCCGCATTTGTCTGGTCTGCCATGATGTCCTCCTCTGGGCTGCCCTCTCGCAGGGTGGGCTTGGAGCCCAGCACCTGAGGGAAGGGATCACATCAGTTGGAGCCCCCCCAAGCCCCTGCTACCTAACCCAACACCCCCATAGCGTTATCCTACATACTGTTCACCCAGGACCGCTCAGTAGTTCCCTCCACCCCCAGCCACAGGCAACTGGTATGGGGTGGGGGCACATGCCCCCTGTGAGATTGGCCCCTAACTCGGCACCACTTAGGATGGGGCAGTTTTTTTGCCACGCAGGCCGGTGGTGTGTTGGGGGGGACACTAAGCAGAAGTATAGGAATGGATATGGGGCTTTTAGCCTGCCACTGGGCCTGCCCACAAATTGTGCCGTTCCTCCCCTCAACTCAGGAGGCACCAGTCACCCCTGCCCCCAGCCAACCTGGATCATCTCTGCTGGCTCCTCGCCATCAGCCACAATCTCCACCCTGGCCCGGCCACGCCGCTCGCTGTCCCGGATGGCCATGGCTAAATCCTGGGCCTTGTTGCGCTCCAGCACGTTGGATTTCTTGCCGCACCAAGTGAAGATGGTCTGTGACGAATGGGACAGGGGAACAGAGGCTGAAGGCGGTCACCCCACTGCCTGCCCAGTGCCTGATATATTTTCACACTACTTCCATGCACCCGTGCCTGGGGTGCCTATGACCCCTGCACTGGCCAAATGCCCTATTCCAGTCCTAATGCCTCCCCCCCCGCCCCCCCACGCTGATGAGTGAACCCATCCTCATGTGCTTCAGGGTTTCCCACTGTGCCCCTCCCCAAGCCAAAGCACGAGCTGGCCCCACCCAACACCTCTCACCTCCCCGAGGTCCAGGATGAAGCAGTCACCAGTGTTGAAGCTGGCCCAGCTCAGATCCTGCTCGATGGCCCGGATGTTCTTCTTGCCCTTCACTTGGTAGAGTTTACGGATGGGGATGGCGCCCGTGCCCGCACTAGGCTGGGCTTTGTGGAAAGCCGACTCCACACCGCCCTCCTGCGGGGTAGAGAGGAGCAGGGGAAGATGAGGCTGGGCAAGGTGGGCAAACAGGGCAGGGGCTGCTGCTGGGGAGACAGGCCAGAGGCAGGGGCAAAGGAAAGGGGTGAGGTCTGGACATGCAGGAGGGGTAGGCAGGGGCTGGGCCTGGGCAGTGCGGGTACCCGGTACTTGATTCCACAGGGGAAGTACTCCATGAAGACGTCAGACTCATTGCCCTGCACTTCACGGTACTGGATGGGCCGCTCACCAAGCTGGCTGTTGAGGTGGGTGGAGAGCACGGCGCAGGCCCCCTGCTCATCCCTCGTCGAGCTCTGGCCTGGATGCAGCAGGAACAGGACAAGGAGGAAGAGGTGAGCCACTGCCCTGGCAGGCAGGCATGGGGCATCCTGGAGGACCTTCCCCAGGGCACAGAGTGCCTCACCTCCTGTCTCAGCCAAAACACCCCTCCTTGCCCCAAAAAGTGTTGGAGGGCATTGGGTTGACAGCTCTGGAAGGGGGCACCTTCACAGCCTTGCTAGCTCTGGAAGGGGGTACCACCCCCAACCTCTGCCAGGTCCCCCTTAGTATGTGGAGCATGGGGTAATGATAGCACCAGGCCAGTGAGGCTGGTTCCCTGATGCCCTCAAGAAGCTCCAGTTGCAGCCCAGGGAGTTGGCAAAGACCCCTCCCTGGCAGGGGATGATGGGGGCACTGTAGGCCCTGTGGCTTCAGCCATAGCCCCTCCATGCAGAACCACACAACCCTGCTGCTGTGTATGGGAGGGTGAGGGGGGCTGGGCAGTAGCAAGACTGGGGCACATGCTCCCCTGCATCAGGGCAGGAGGGTGGCTGGGGATACAGCCAGTGGCAGCTCACCGATCCAGAGGTGCAGGTGGGACTGCTCATCCTCCCCATTGTGCAGGACCAGGTAGGAGTCTCCTGAGTAGAAGACACCTTGCATCTCCTTGGGGACGGGCACCGGCTTCATCTTCTCTACCCGCCACACATGCAATCCTGGCTGCATCACAGAGGCATCAAAGGGGGAGCCACTGCCAGAGACAGAGGGGCTGCATTGAGGCTGGTGGAGGAGAGGTGTGTGGGGAAGGGCAGGAGTCACGAGAGTATGGGTAACTCCAGAACGAGTGGCTTTTGGGGCTTGGAGCCTAGAGATAAATCCAGGAACCCAGGCCTTATGCGGGGTGAGGGGGAGGGACGTTAGCACCCAGAGGGGCATCTCCATACCTTTTGGGGATGGCGGTGTACATGGTGCCCAAGACCTGAAGAGAAAAGGGAGGTAGTTAGAGCAGGCACTGCTGCCCCATGGAGAAGCATCCTGCATGTGGGACAGGGTGATGAGACAGCAGCAGCCAGCTCCACACTGCTGAATCATCCACAGGAAAGGGCCATGGAGGCACAGCCCGAGGGGGCTGGCATGCAGCACAGAGGGTCCTGTGCTGTGGGGAGGGGCAGAGAAAGCAGCTGTGACCCCTTCAGACCTGGGGGTTCTGGCACCCTGATATGCCCACATGTCTGGGTGCTCTGAGCCCAGCTCGTGGACCTGCCCAGGCAGCCTCCCCCCCTCTCTCCTGCCTGCCTAGGGCCTCCAAGGACCTTGTTAATCTCTGAGACTCATTTCCTCCCCAGTAAACCCACAAATCAGAGGTGCCTGCCCTCCAGAACCATTTGGACGATGATGCTCTTCCTGCTCCCACCACCAGCTGCCCACACCCAGCTGCACAGGATGCCAGCTGTGAGCACAAGCCTGACCTTCCGCCAGGCTTGGGCTGGGCACGGCTGCCTCACCCCACATAGCCCAAACAGCACTGGAGAGCCCAGGTCGGTAGCCGCACCCATGCCCTCCTATAGACAACTATCAGCCCCTGTGTCCCCTGGGAGCCGGTGGGTCCCTGCAGCTCCGTGCTGCTTGCCACAGCACCCACCCTTACCAGCAGAGATGCTGGCATTAGACAAAGCACCCTTAATGCATTGGCAAGCCAGCAGTGAGACAGAGCACCCAGGGAGCCATGCTTAACTCTGACGAGCCACCCTACAGCCAGGTGGGCACCGCTCTGAACCCAGCTCCAAGCCCCGAAAGCAACAGGCGTCTCCCCAGCACAGACAGGGATCAGCATCCTACCCCATCTGCCCAAGGCCTCAGGCTGTGCCCCTCCAGGCCCAGCCCTCGATCATCCATCCATGGGCTTTTAGCAGCAGGTATGCAACCCCAACACTTGCACTGCACCTGGGGAGGGGCAGAATCGGGGTGCCTGGCACTCTGCTCCTGTTACAGCAAGAGGCAGCCCAGGTATTGTACAGGGGCAGGGGCTGAGGGGGCATCGCTCCAGTCAGAAGCAAAAGCCCCTAGGAGCCCACCACTGGAGTCTCCCCACTGGATCAAGGTGTGGTACCCACCACACTGGCGTGGGCAGAGAATTGTCTGGGCACCCACCTCCTGGCTCAGCCTTTAACCAGGGACCCTCCAGTCTTGCGGGGACATTGGCAAGAGGCTTCCTGGCCCCCAGGGGTGGGATTTAGGCACCATCACTGAGCTCTCCAGAAAAGGCCAGACACCCAGAGATGCACAAGGACCCTGAAGCTGCCAGGAAATGCCTTGCCCCTCCACCCAGCTCCCCCCACCCCAACCAACCGTGCAGCCAGTGACAGCTAGAGGGCTCTCCTGGATAGAAGGGGTCCCAGCCAGACAGTAGGAAACTGCAAAGCCGCTTGCTCAGGAAGTTGTCTGTCAGTCGGGGTTGCAGCAAAAGTTTTACCCAGAGGTTTCCTGGGAGGGGCCAGCCCCAGCCCACACCCTGTTTCTCTCAGATGGCTGAGCTTTCACGTGCCTCCAGGGCAGAGGCGAGCACAGCCAGGCATTGAAGCGGCAGTGACTCACTTTGTTCCTGGCATGAAGTTGTTCCTGGCATGAAGTTGGCTGGCTGGGATGGGTCTGAACGCCATGTATTGTGCCCCCCCTGGCCTGACCTGCAGCCCCCTGCCAGCCCAGCTCTGGGCTTCCCCCTCGCCCCACTAATGCCCCTCACTGTCCGCCAGCCCAGCCAGTGCCTTTCACACCTGCCCGGCAGCACCCCCTTGCTGTTGTAGTCTTGTGTTCACACACGCACGCACACTGCTATGCTCAGCACAGCACTGCACACCTGGTCTGAACACACACACACACGCACACCAGGCCTGAACACACACACACACTGCTGTGCTCAGCATAGCACTGCACACCAGGCCTGAAAACACAGTTGTAGCCACCAAAGAGTAAAGCACATTTGTGTGCACAAATGCAAGAGACTAAGCAGCAAGAAGGAAGCTTACTCAGTGCTAGAGACTCTGCCTGAGCCCATCTTCTTAGTTAGATTATCAACAGAGATAGGCAGGGCTGATGGGGAGAGGAGGAAGGAGCTGGGCCTGTGTCTACATAGGTCTCTGCTTGTAATGGGTGGGTGCAGGCTCCCCAGATAAGCTATCTGCTCACACATCACTGCTGCTGCACGTCAGGAATGAACAAGCTCTCTGGTGGTTGTGGCTTCTGAGTAGCCTCGTGACCTTGTAGTAGCAGTAGCCAGGGAAGAGCTGACTCAGCTGACACTGTCTCTGCAGGGAAGGAGAGTTTGTTCTGGGGAGCTGGGTGACTCCAGGAGAAACCCCATGGGAGTCTATCCAAGCTGGCGTGAGTCTCCCCAGCATCCCCACTGACCTCTGGCACTGATTTTCAGAACATAAATAAAGATATTGAACAGCCCCAGGCTAAGAACAGATCCACGAGGCCCTGCTGCAAACACAGCCGGGCCTCAAGAATGAGACCGTGCTGAGATCTATCAGTTAGCCAGTTTATTATACACCCTCAGAAGTAAGAGGCTTAAACTGCAACATGAGAGACCTAGTGTGGATAGGAGGATGAATTTTCTAACCCTGAGCATGGGGACAGCTGACAGGGAGAGGCTGTGACATCTCTGTCCAGTGAGGCTTTTAAAAGCAGCTTGAACAAACAGCTAACTGGACTTGTTGAGGCTGGGATGACACTCCCTGTGATCTCCTGAGAGCCCTGCCAGCTGGGCTTCTCTGTGAATGTATCACCGTGTCAGCCAGGAGTTGGTTTTTTAATGGGAACCTAGTGCAAGGCTAAGCCACAGCCCTTCCAGAAAGCCAAACCTTGTATTATTAAACCCGAGTCCCTGGAAACCACAGTCACAGACCAGGATGTCATACACACAGGTCAGTCCCTGCCTCCCAAAAGAACAGTCTAAGTAATCACTTGAGCGTAGTACAGGTGTCTTTTCCAACTCACTTTGTGCCTTCATCAAAGGACTACCACATGGTTATTTGAAAATACAACTCTTCTAGATACAAACTCTAGTTGGCATTTGCTAGGTGGGCAACAGGGCTGCAGGAGAAAGACAAACAATTAGCCCTCAACAAGCAATTCTAGACTGGTGATCTGGGAGGCACCTGGCCAGCTGGACTCTGATTACAGGCAGTAGGCAGGGTAGATTTGCACCTTATAGGCTAACTAAATCAGAGGAGTACATTATAGCACAATCTTTGATTTAATAGACATTAGGGCTGGAAGGGACCTCAGAAGATCATTGAGTCCAGCCCCCTGCCCGAAGGGCAGGAAGTCAGCTGCGGTCATAGGATCACAGCAAGATAAGCATCCAATTTACTCTTGAAGGTGTTCAATATAGGTGCTTGAACCACCTCCAATGGCAGGCTGTTCCAGACCTTGGGGGCTTGGATAAGCAGAGGGTTTCCCTCAGTTGCTGTGAATGGACAAATCTTTCAGCACCTTAACCCTAACCTTAACCCTCAGTCCTGGCAGGGCTTCCACACCTGACAGTGGGTCTGTCCCTAGCTGCTCTTAGGAGTGGCTACCAGTTTATCTCATGTCCCCCCTGGCTTATCCAACTGGGCATTAGTGGTGACCCTGGGCTCACTGGATTGACAGTGAAGGCTTTTTTTTTTTTTTTAATTATTTCAATGAGTCGGAAGGGACCTAGACAGATCATCGAGTCTGACCCCCCGCCATGGGCAGGAATGAGCATATCAGACCCCAGCCAGGTGCCTATCCAGTCTCCTCTTGAAGATTTCCAGGGAAGGTGAGAGCACTACCTCTCTGGGAAGCCTATTCCAGGCTCTGGCCACCCTTACAGTGAAGTAGTTCTTCCTAAAGGCTGGAGAAGCCATTCATTGTGTTTTCCATAGAGCAGGCACAAAACACATTCAACCCCCTGTGTTACCTGGCCAGACCTCTGGGTAGGAATATGAGCACTGTGCCGGCTCTGACCATACATATAGCTAATGTATACTTTTATGAGCTATATAGCCACAGTCTATTTTCCCCATCTGATGTTCCTGAATACACAGACCTTCTTGCTGTACCCCTGACTCCTCTCACCCTGGCTGCCACCCCCCTGCCTGCTGCAGTCCCCATGCCCCTCAGCCATCACACCAGGCATATGTTTGCTGGGGGATTTCCTATATTCTCTGCCCAGCATCCCATATGGTTACTACTGCATCTGCCCAGTCCAAGGCAGATCACCCATGCAGCACTCAGGCTGGGCAGTAATGCTTCCCTAAGGGATCTTCCAGAGCCAGCCAGGTTCTCTGCAGGGCACCCTAGTAACATGTGGCAGGAAGATGCTCCAGATTGGTATTGATTCTCCCACTGGCCCTTGAGATTTGGGGTGTGCAGGTCCTGCAGGCTGGGGGCCTGTTTCTGTCTCACTGCACAACAGGGGTTGCTGTGGGAAAGAGAGGAACATCTTCACCCCTTTTAGCTGTCAGGCTGGCTCTCCGCTGCTTGCGCCTTGTTATAGCAAAGAGAACTCAGGGTGATGGGACTGCACATCCCCAGCATCACCACCAGGTGGCAGCCGGCCCCCACCCGAGCTGGCGGGTGGCACCAGGGAGGAAGGGGGTCTCAGGACCTGGGAGCAGGGGCTGCAGGCTAGGTGGAGACGGTGGAGCTGTGGAGGGTCTGTCTGGTCGCTGTGCGGGGCTGTGCTAGTGCTAATGACCACCCCGCATTGCTGACCTTTGTCCAGAGCCGATGCAGCCATGGGGAGTGGAAGCCCCCAGTCACTGCCCCCTCAATGGGGTGAGATCCTGCCCAGCTCCTTGGAGTGCCCCCCATCAGGACTCCCACACCCCAGGTGCTGCTGCTATGCCACAGGGAACATCAAGGCTCCACAATGGGCGCGATCTACTCAAGTGGGTCCCCCTGCCGCAGCTGATGCACAGGAGTTGGGTTTCCAGGGACAGGGCCCAGAAGGCTGTGGCAAACAGGCACTGAGAGCACTGCCTGGGGAGAGAGCTGAGATGCAGATGGAAAGTCCTGTTTCCTGGCTCAGCTAGCTGCTTCTGATGCCCCCCAGCTTCAGGCTGGGGGTTGCTTCTCCATCACGCCTGTTTCTGTGGTTTGCATGATGCTCTGCTGCTGGGCTGGGCCTGGGAGATGGGCAGGGAAGATGAGAGGCTGAGGGAACTGGGCTTATTTAGTCTGGAGAAGAGAAGACTGAGGCAGGATTTAATAGCAGCCTTCAACTACCTGAAGGGTGGGTCCAGAGAGGATGGAGCTTGTCAGTTCTCAGTGGTGGCAGATGACAGAACAAGGAGCAGTGGTCTCAAGTTGCAGCAAGGGAAGTTGAGGTTGGATAGTAGGCAAAACTTTCTCACTAGTGGTGAAGCACTGGAACAGGTTACCCAGAGAGGTGGTGCAATTTCCATCGGTGGGGAGTGGTTAAGATCCAGCTAGATAAAGCCTTGGCTGGGGGTGATCTAGTTGGGGCTGGTCCTGCTTTGAGCAGGGGGTTGGACTAGAGGACCTCCTGAGGTTCCTTCCCAATCCTCATTTTCTATGATTCTGTGATTTGAAGACAGGTGAGGCCTGTGCCATGCTGGCTGGCATATCCTGGAAGCAGTATCCAGCCCTGGCCAGGCCCAGACCCTCTAGCCTTTCACATCATCCCTTCCCAGGGCACCAGTGGCAATGGCGGCAGGAATTCTCTGGGTGTCAGGAAGAACCCCACAGGCCATGGGGATTTGCCTCCCCTGCCCCATGATAGTGGCTGGTGGTGATTTTGTGACAGTGCCAGGGTCAGTGCTGTGTGTCTGGGGGGGTCATGCAGGTTCCCCTGCCTTCTGCAGCTGGCTTAAGGCCTTCCCCACCTCCACCCCCATGAAGGGGTTTGTTCCCTTCCTAGCCCCAGGAGTGGGGGAGCACAGAGGTGGCTGCTGGCCACCAAAAAGGGCAGGAGTGAATAGCTCTAGGGGAGCTGGGGTATAGGGGTCAGAATCTCTCCGGGGAGAGCCTGGGCTGAGAGATGCAGCCTGTCCACGAGCCCTCCCCTGAGCCCACCCCCAGGCCTCATTGCCAAGCATGTGAGCAGCCCTGGCAGCATGGCAAATGCCTCTGCTCTTAGTCACCAGGACTTGGGCTCGGACCCTGGCAGTGCACAGAGCTCCAAACACTTCCAGCTGCTGCACCACAGGCTGCAGGAACACAACGGCAGCATGGGGCTCGCGGGTCAGGGGCACCCCTGGGCTGGAGTTATCAGGGGGCTGAGAGGGACACAGGGGAGACAGGCTCTGGGAGACTCAGGACACACAGAGCTCCCTGCAGTCAGAAAGACATCCACACCCCAGCTGAGCCCCTCTCTGTGGCCCTGTGCCTTAAATGACCCCAGAAGAAGGTTATATTAATGGAAGAGTGGCTTAACCCTTTTTCAGCACATCTGCATGAGAGGGGAACAACACCAGTTTCAAAGCCCAGCTTGTCCAGTAAGGGCATGCTGTGCAGAAATACTGCTTGGGCGAAGCTGTTTGCTCCATAACTCTGCTGTCTGACCACAGAGGCACCTCAGACCTGTTTCCCTGAGAGAGCTCAGACTCACAGAGGGGCTGGAAATGGTTGCTCTTTTCCAAGGAGTGGACAGACAGATGTCGCCCGCTGCTCTTGCTATGGGTATAAACCAGGGGCACAGAGCCAAGCATAAAATGAGGGGGGGTGCCCCCCAGGGCATGATAATTTGTCCCTGATGTGGGACTGAGGTATCTTGTTACTGCGAGGTGGCCAAGGCCTCCTGGGTGCTGGAGTGGGTGTAGATGGGCCAGGGTTGACTCGCTGGATATACCCCACAGAAGTGCCCCCAGTCCATGAGCAGGCTGGAGAGCAGATGAGAGCCCAACTATGAATTCGGGCAGAACTGAGCTTTGGTGCTGAGACCTGAGCATGGGCTGAGGGCAGGTGCTGAGGGACGGTGGCATCCCCCCCATGCCAAACAGTAAGGCACTTTCATGTGGTTTGGGTAAAGCTGCCAGAAGTAGCAGGAGGTGGAGCAGCAGCTGGAGCTGAACTCAGTTGTGAGGGGACAATGCTGGAGCTTCACACCCCTGGGCATGGGTCCTGCGTGGCTTTAGGGGGAGCTTGCAGGAGGTGCCACCTAAACTAAGTCAGGGAGCATCCACACCAGGGGTGGCATGAGGTGAACCAGAGCAGGTTTGTGTTAAACCGCTGCTGCGTCTGTGTGGACAACGCTTAGACATCAGCTCTGAGGAGGGCACGAAGTGGCCTGGACCTGGGTAAGGGATCGTCCCACCGGCCTGTCCTCAGAAAAGGGAACTACAAAATGTGTGATTCCCTAACAAACAGGAAACCCCTCATTACACATGGCTGAACAGGCTAAAGGGCCCCTTGGCACACGTCCGAGATTGAGACTAACCATCAGGGCCCCACAGACACAGACCCCTTGTACGGAGGGACACTGACCCCCTCGCCTGTGTCCCAGCTTGCTCCACGGAGCAGCCACAGCGGGTGGGAGCTGATAGCTCAGCCAAACAGTTATGTAACAACCTCTAGAAATCTGGCTTTAATCAAAGCCCCTTGTGTCCCTCAGGCACTTCTCTGATCTCAGCTGGGAGTGGGAGGAGGGGCGCCTTCAGGGCGTGATTGGGGCTGCTGTTAGCATGCTGTGATTGTTGGAGAGAGAAGGGTCCGCTCCCCGGTGGCATCCACCCAGGGATCTCCACGTGATTTCCTCCTGTGGTGCAAAAAGGCCCGTGGCTCGCTGAAACTCCCTTCACAGGCTGATGCCAGAGCCAGGTCTCCTACTTCTCAGGCACACTCATAGAAAAACACCCACTCTTGCATGCACGGGGCAGCATGAGGCTAAATGAGTGTCTATCAGGGAGCTGCTTTGAGGTGCTCGGGATGCGTCATACCGTTAGACTTTCACCCCCTGCCCTAGGACCAGTGAGGAGCTCAGTGTTATCCCAGCCTCTGGTACGGACTGCCTTAAGGGAGGCTCGTTAGCACTGGAGTATGCCACAGTCACACAGCCCAGGGAGAGCTGACCCACTCAGCCCAGGCCTCTCCAAAATGGAGAGCAATGGTTTCCACTCCCAGGGAACTAAAACACTGTCTGAGCAGAGAGTGCCAGGAAAGCTGCCCAGCAGAGGGAGGGTGCCTCCTCAGGGTGTGGGGGAAAGTCTGCCAGCAGGGTTTTTCCACTCCATTTTAAGCCTCACAGTGGCACCTCTCTGCTGTCCTGGAGGTCCAGGGGTGAGGGCAAATCCCCAAAGGGGAGGACTGAGATGGAGAGGGCGCGTTTCCCTCATGCTTCAGCTCAGCCAGCGTGTGGTGACTAGGAGCTGCTCAGTATTTCCGTCGGTGGTAGCTTTGTGCTTTGCACAAGGTGGCTGTGAGAAACCCACAGCCCTGCTGAAGCAACTAGTGTTTACCGAATGCCTGTGAACAGTCAAGGCCGAGCTACGGGCCTCGTTGCTCAGTCAGAGTCTGGCAGCTTTTCCTGCAGACAGCGATGACTGCTGGAAAGCCCCTAAAGGTTTTGAAGAGACTCACTGGTTTTGAGGGGGCATTCATAGAGAAAGCCAGGAGCAGGATGGAAACCCCATCCCCCCTAAGCATGAGGCTTTGCTCCCGGGTGAGGCAGAGTAGTGATGCTCACTGACGTCCACTCCCCCCCAGCCTTGCAGAGGACATGACACCTACATATTCATGGAGATAAACCTCAGCCAACTTGAAACAGCTAAAGGGAAAAGCACACATTTCATTTCCTCTCAGGTTGGCCTCAGGCTGGGAATGCAGGCCCAGTTAGGGCCTAGTCTGGCATAGCTCCCCTCACAAGTAGCATTTACTAGCGTCACGAGTACGTGCACGTGGGGGCGCATCTTGCTGGCTCCCAGGACCGGAAGCTGTTTTGTGCAAAATCTTCCCCCACGTGTTTGATATGAAAATAAGTCGTGGCCTGACAGCTGCCAACCCTAAATGAGATGAGACCAACATCTGGTAAACACCCCGAGGGGGGTGGGGGGTGAGGCAACAGGCTTGTGTTTCGCTTTCTCCTGACATGGCAGAACAAAGAAGCAGCTCTTTGCGCGGGGCGGTAAACACGCTCGTCCCGGAGACCGTTCCAAGCTCTTGCTTCTCAGAGTTCACAGCCGGGTCTCGCGCTGGGACAGGGCAGTCTGGCTGCGCTAGAGAGCGAGTGCCTCCAGAGCCGGCCTGATGCAGGTGTGGGAAAGCACGTACCGGGGGCTGGAAGAGCTGAGCTCTGTCCGCCCCCCACTGAAGAAGTAACAGGGCCCTTTTCAGGATCAGGTCCAAGGGGCTGGCTGCCTCTGCAGTGGTCATGGACCCAGGCCCACCTGCATCCATCCCTGTCGGCGCAGGCAAGTGAGAGCTACCTGAAGTTGAGAGCTACCTGTTGAGGACACACCACTGGGCTTCCCCAAACCCCTGAGACCCCTCCCAGCTCAGGGCAGCCACATCTGTGCCAGGCAGGAGGGGAAGGGGGCTCAAGATAGCAGAGTGACTCCGGGGAGGCCCTGAGCTGACGCTGCAGCAGACCTGGCTGCTCTGAAGCATTGCAAGCAGGGAGCCGGAGCCAGCAGATCCCCTCTCCCCCTCCCCTTCCCCATGACTCTCTGATGCAAGAATGCCTGAGGCTGAAGCCAAGCGCTCTGCACTTCATATCCCCAGCACATGGCTGCAGCCAGGCCTGGACGGGGCTGCCATGCAAACCCAGAGAGCCTGCTGGACTCTGCTTCCCATCTGGACTGGCCTAGACAGTGCCATGTGGTGGCCCAGGAGCCCCGAGGCCTAGCATCACCTCTGATAGTTTTAGCGGTAGCTCGCTGTCAGGGCCAGGGTCCCCTGGGAGCTGGGAAGGAGCCGTTTTTTTTAGATCCTGCCGATATCAGTGATTTACGTTCAGAACAGCTTGCTCCTTGGCTGGGGCCCAGAGTGAAATTCTCCAGTGCTCGAGGTAAAGTCAGAAGGTTCAGGCTGTTTGCAGAGTCCTGGAAAGTGTGTTGTTTCCCTTCCCCACGGAGATGGTCGCCTGTGCTCAATGTCAAGGGACACATCGCTTGGGGATGACGTGCCACAGTCTCGCCTAGTCACCAGCATCCTGACTCCACTGAGACAGGTCACTTCTGACACCATATAATGTTTACTGTATGCCACTGGGCTCCAGGGATGGGGTATGCACTCGGACCTGCGTGCCTTCGGGGTTCTGTCCTTGAGTCACCATTCAGCAGAGACCGGTGGGGTCGTAAACAGCTTTACCTTTATTAGGAACAGGATTCAGCAACTCACATGCTCACAGCTTGCAGGGAGAACCACAACTACCCACCACCACAAACCACATGCACAGGGCATCATGGGGAGACACTGGGTCATCCCACTGCTGGCCCCTTAAAGGTGCAGTCCATATACCACGCACGCAGGCCTAGCCCTTCTGTTCTGTGTTGATGAACCCTTCCCCTGTTGGATGCAGGCTGGGCCTTTGCGAAGCTTCTTCTACCCCTTCCCCACAGCTCTTAGCAGTGTGCCCTGGAGACCTGGGGCCTTGAGGTGTTGCTCCAGCAGTCTCGGCTTTCTGTGCCCCAGGCAGCAGAGAAGTGGCTGATTCTATTCCCCGGGGACTTCCCTGGCATGCTGCCAGCCTGGCCCAACTCTTGTGGAGGTCTTGAGCAGTTGTGTTATTTATTGTGTCTAGCCACATGGGTGTATGGGCACTGCAGAGGGTGGAGAGCCTGTATAGTCCAGAGCATCTCCCTTGGGGCCAAAGCCAGCTCCAGCCTCTGCCCATGAGGGCTCATGTCTCTATCTGCAGTAGGTTCATGCCAGCTTTCCCCCACCCCAGCATGTGTCCTCTGCAACATTATTTTTCTGCCTTTGAAAGTGTAGGCCTAGCCCCCAAAGTTACATATTAGTGTCCTTTAGGTAAGGAGGCTACAGAAAAAGGGGACAACTGAATTCTTGGGACAACGAATGAAAAATTGACTTGTGCCCTCTGCAGCACCCAGCCCTGCTCAGGCTCACAGGCAAACATCTGTGTGAGCGTCACACCACCAGATGGCAGTGGGCTCTTCTGCAAAGCTGCCACCTAGGGCTTTGCCTCCTAACTGGCTGCTCACACATGGGGCAGCATGGCTGGTGCTCCTAGCATACAGGCAGTGAGGCAGGCAGGACCCAGGAGGTGCCCTTGCAGGGCCCAGCTGTTTGGTGCCAGGGGTTGTGCCAGAGTTGATCTGCATGTCTCTGCCTCTCAGCACAACTTGCTGCATTCCCAGTCTGGGCATGGCTCAGTCCCTGGCATTAGCTAAAGTGGCTGCCTCCCCGGTTTCCCTCCCTCCCCACTGTCCCCTCCTCCCTCGCCTAGGCTCAAGCATTGAGCCTGCTCCAACCTGAGGGCACTTGCCTCCACCCTGCAAGACTGCTTGAGTTTCAGGCTGTGAGGAATATACACAGCCCCAGCCCCTCTCACCAGCCAGTGCTGCGCTGGTTCTGGCCAAATCAAACTTTCCCCCAAATGCTTATGTAATGTTTAATCTGGCCAGCATTCAGGCAGGCAGGCGGGGATGGAGGGAAGGACACAGAGCTGCAGAGGAGGGGCTGCAGAGCAAGGCTGCAGCCCCTGCCCCCTCATGGAACAGGCAACAGGCACATGCAGCTGTCCCCCCTACCCTGAGGTCCCAACTTTAGGCTTGACCTCATAGCCCCAAGCAGAGCCGTTCTGATCTGATACCATCCCTCCCTGAGCTGCGCAGCACCTTCTGCATGTCAGGCACTGCAGCCGCCCTGTGCCATGGCTGGACAATCTGCCACAGACCAGACAGAGACCCCACGGTCAATCCTCTGGCCAAGAGAATGTGCATGGGTGGTGGGAAGCAGGAGATGTGGGGGTCTAGATACACCCTTCCAAATGCCCCTCCATTTAGGGTTCTCTGCAAAGAAGGACCTGTCTGATTTCTTACAGCTCTGGGTCTGGATTTAGGAGTCTGCTCCAATGTACTGAAGTCCTAGCCACTCCCCTTGAGGCAGGGCATGCCAACTCCATGTGCTTGTAGCCATAGCTCTAACCACTCAATTCTATTCTTCCAGGTGCCCCAGAGAAAAGCCTACTGCTGCCTAGTGCATCTGTCTGTCCCCTCCTGCTCCAAACCGTGCAGCCCCGTGGTGATGGCTAGTTACAGTAAAGGTAAGGTTTCTTCTTGTTCAGGTGAGAGTTGATGGTGCAGGGTGATGCACCACCTTTACTGATGCACGGGGTGTATGTGGTCTGATGCACAGGATGATATGACATGAGCAGATGGCCCAGGTGCTTGGGACACCCTGATTACATTCTTGGGTGTGCCATAGACTCCTTGTGGGACCTTGGCTCTCTCTTTTAGCCCCCTGGAGCCTCAGTTTCCTGTCTGTGTAACAGAGAGGCCTCACAAAGGGAAACTAAGAGAATAAAGGCATGAAAATGAGAGAAAAGCCAGCAAAGGAGACAGCAGTGGCAGATAGGACACAGGCACACTGCGTTGTAATTGCCAAGGCTAGGCAAGCACTGCTGGCTCTCTGGCAAGCTGGGCCCAGTTACACCAGTGTAAATCTGCAGTAATGACAGCAGTGTATTTACCTGGATGCATCTAAGGCCAGAATCTCCCCCACTGGAACTGTTGGTATTGGAGAGGCTGAGGCCTTGCCAGGGCAAGTTTGCTGTATTGGCTGGACACACCAGCAGGTGCCAGTCTGCTTTGGGCATGAGGGAAGATTCAGCTGACGTCAAACACCTCTAGCCTTTAGAGGGCAGAAGTAGTAGAGGGAAAGCAGATCTACCCAAGGCACCAAGGGAAACCAGAAGGCACCAGCATTGCCCTGTGTGCAAGAGGAAGCACTGGGGCAGCAGGGGGCACTAGACCACAAGGGGTTGGTAACCCAAAGGAACCATTCACCCTTTTCCTCAAGGCATAGAAACCAAAGTTGGGTGGCTTCCAGCATTTAAGTCCAGGTGTCAAGGTTTTTCTAAGCCTCAAGAGGGAGGAGGGTGTGTCCATCACTAATATGAGGCCCAGTGGAGCTCAGGCCTGTGGCAGGAGATACGCAGGTGTGGAGAGAAACGAGACACCTGTGCATGGTGTGCAGACACATTCCAGGGTCCAGGGTGGGGATGGGAACCACTCCCAAATCCTGAGTGACTGGCTTCCTCATGGAAGTGACAGGTAAGATGTAAAAGCCAGTGAGAAGCTGACAGCCAGGCCCAGAGCAGTCATGGTGTTCCAGTCACCAGTGCGCCCTGAGGGGCATGGCGTCTGGGCAGCAAGTGGAGGTGGCATGTCCCAGGTTTCAGCTTAATGCTTTCTAGGAAAAGGCTTACAGAGGGAGTGTGCTGGGTAGGAGCCAGCTCTTGTGCTGCTAACAGAACGCCTTGAAGAGCAATCTCTGAATTTTTGGGGGTTGGGTGTCAGGTCCCCAGAGTGCCTTCATCCTGCAGTGGCTTGACTCAGGCCTCTTGCTGTCTTGATTTTCTATATTTAAAACGTGGGAGAGATTTTCCATATTTAAAACCCAAGAATTCCCATCATGTCCCCCCATGCTTCCAGCACCCATCTGCTGGGTGGGAGGAGCCCAGCAGCTTTGAAAAGGTCAGACTGACAGTGTCTGCTTTGTGCTTGTGGCCCATGGCAAGACCCACACAGAAGCCAGAGTCTTGGCCAGAGCATTTCTAAGGGATTAACTTGTCCCCTTTGCCCACATCTGCCTCCCTTTGCATAGCCCAAGGTTTGGGGTAAGGTCCTCTAGTTCCCAGCACCACTAATAATGGCCTTGTAGGGGTTCCATGTCTCTTGCCTAGAGATCCCTGTAGCACCCCTTCATTAGCGAAGGCCCATAATTACTCAGTGGTTGCAGGAACAGCTCTGGATGGCCCAGGATGAAAGGGACACGCGGCCTTTATTCTCAGTTTGGTGCTGTGTGGCTTAGCACAGACAATTGTTACTGCAGCAGGCCTCTGCACCTCTGGTTTTTCCCCTCAGTTAAGAGATGAGGAGCTGAAGTGCAGGAAGCCTTATGGGGAATCTCTGGCAGAGCTGATCAGGGCTCCTAAGGGCAAAGTTAGTGCACTAACCACTGGGCAAGGTGAGGGAGGGCTGTAGGGGGTGAGGCACCCTGTCCTGCTGGCTTGAAGCAGCTCTTCTCACCATCCTCATGTCAAGGCAGGAGGGTCTGTGCTGCAAAGGACCAGGCTGAGTTTACATCAGACGCCCTGCCAGCCGAGGCAACCACATCTCCTCCAAGCTGCCCAGCTGTCATTATGTCTCCCGCCAGTCATGCTGCTAATGGTGGTGTGTGCACAGGCTGGCATCCGGTGTCCCTTAGAGTGACCACAGTGCCTGACAGCACGCCGGCTCCCTAGTGTGGGTTTGGAAGGAGTGCCAGGGGAGACAGGCTGGTTGCTGCAGGATGGAACGGACTCAACTCACACATGGAAGACTGCAGCGGAGCACAAGGCCTCTTATCCCAGCTGAGCATGGCCATTTTTGTGGTCACTGGCCATGCCATGTAGGTAGAGCCTGGAAATCACTGCCCAGATACCAGCATGTAGAGCATAGGCTGACTGTGCCGGGGAGGAAGCCAGAAAGGGGCAGCCTGGTGTTAGCTTGCAGCAAAAGTAACATATAAGTCTCAGCCAGGGGCAGCTCCATCTCTCCCGAAAGCTTTGAGGAGGTTGGAGCTGGGATGGTGCCATGCCCATTCCATCCTGACCCATGTTATCAGCCAGCCAGTCCATGGCCTTGAGGCAGCTCCAGATCCCAGGGGCTGCTCTGGTTGGCAAGGCTGGGGCTGCAGAATGGAGCCCCCTGGCTGAGGAAAGGAGCTATGGACACAACAGTAAAGGGAGAAGCAGCTCTCTGCCCTGCTGGCTGCCCTGGGTAGTCTGTGCTGCATTCTTAGTGTGCCTGGGTGCTTGGATGCCCTTGACAAGGTGTCCTCACACATGCCAAACTCAGTGAAGCTGTGTTGGGAGCACTGCTCATGGCAAGGACCAAGATCTCCAGACCAGCCACAATCTCTGTGCAGCATCCCATATGTGTGTCTGGGCTTGGCATGTGGGTGGGCATGCTCAGAAGATGTCCCCTCCCCACCTCTAGTGCACTGTCCTCTGGCAGCCTCTGCATGTGACTCCATGGCCCAATGTCTGCTAGAGTGATGGCTTCCAGCCAGCTGCTGGTCTGAGTCTCTGTACACATGCTTCCCCACTCTTCTGAGTGCTTGAGATAGCTCACTGCACTAGGGAGAGATGCTTGCATCAGGATTTCTCTGGGTGCTGTAGAAGAGGTGTTGGACCCACCGACCCTGTACTGCTCCCCTGGATGTAGCCTAGCTGCTTTCCTTCACCAGCTCCCTCAGGCAGACCTCAGTCAGCATGGGAGCCCTTCTGAGTCTCTGCTGTGTCTTGTGTCTGATCCCAGAGCAGGATTGAATTACAGCAGTGGGCTGCCCTCTGATCCACCCTCTTCTGCGAAGGGGAAGGAGAGGCTGGCCCTGGTTTCCTTTGCAAGGCTAGACAGCTTCTCCAGCTGCCAGCATTTTTGCTCTGACATCTGGAAGAGACTGAGGAGAGGAAGCAAGGACCAGCCCATCGCTGAGCTGCAGGACCAGGCCAGCCTCTTGCCCCTGGATGGCCAGAGCTTGGGCATAGAGCGAGGCTTTGGGGTGACCCAGACACAAGGGAATAGCATACCAGCCCTGCTACACAGAGACACCCCAGCGAGGGAGCACCCCAGCATGTCAGCCAGGGGCCAACTGGTTCAGCTCTCAACTCTGAGGAGCAGCCAGGCATATTGGACCAGTCCATACAGGCATTGACAGTCAATCGAGAGGGTCAGTCCTCTCCAGAGGAGTCTCCCCAGAGCCACGGGGCTTCATGCAGGGCCTGCTGGCTCCCAGCTCTCTGCCGACTGCCTCTGACATCAAAGCCAACTCAACCACAGCCTTCTGGTCTGAATTAAGCCCGGCTGCTTGCCGAAGCTGCATTCTTTGAGCTTTGCTCCTGCTTCCCCCTCCAGCCCTGACAGTGCATTCCACCACCCGCTCCACCTCCTGCGTGGGCCGGAAGCATCTGCATCCCACACGGAGCCTGACAGCAGCACCAAACTGCTGCTCTGTGCCTTCCCGCTGGCTGCCCAGGACCCCCAAGCTCTCTCCGCACCCTGCGACCACCCAAGGACTTGAGCCATCACAGGGGGTAGTCTGTCTGTCTCTTGGAGCTGGAGAGCAGCCCCCTGGACCAGAGCACCTCCACTGCTCCTGTCAGGGCCTTACGGGACCCCCTGTGAGAGGGGTGTGAGGTGGAAATGGGGCTGGTTAGAGCCTGCTGCTTGGCATTGCCCTGTCTGCTCCTGGCACTGCTGTGGCCCAATCCAGCCCAGCTCCAGACAGTTCTGACGGATGATGAGATTGAGGAATTCCTGCAAGGCTTCCTGAAGGAGCTCTCCCCTGAAGGCGAGGAGAAGACGGATGTCCAGCCCCCCGAGGCTGGGGGGAGGCTGAGACCTGAAGGAAAGGACATGGACAAGGACAAGGACAAGGACAAGGACAAGGACAAGGACAAGGACAAGGCCAGCAGAGCCCCCACAAAGGTGGAAGGAGGTGAGTGGTGCCAGGGCCACCTTGGCATAGAGGGTCCCAATCCCGGCTGGTGCTACAGGCCATTGCTTCTGAGGGCTCCCTGAGGTTGGTGCTGGGGAGGGCAGTGGGCAGGAAGGGAGCTGGGCAACAGAGGCAGAGCTCAGAAAGCAGGGTCAGGCTGGGGAGTCTACACGGCTGGGCAGTGCTGAGGGGGAGAGGTGGCCGTGTGTGCATACACACACGTGTGTATGCACACATGGCCACTGCCCCACCCAGGCACTGCCCAGTGTGCATGGCTGGTGCCTCGTCAGCCTAGAGACAGCTGAGATGCAGACAGAGGCAGGCATGACTGCATCCCACCCCTTTATGCTCCCCTCCTTCATCTGTATCCTGCCTGCCTCTGACCCCATCCCTGCCTCATCCACTTGCACCCCTTCCGTGCATTTGACCCAGCAAGTGTGTGGTTTCTCTCCAGTTCCTTTGTGTGCCTCTGTCTGCCCCTAACCTCTTGCTCACTGACCCTGCAAGCATTCTCCCATCTCCTCCCAGTGGCCTGCCCAGTTCAGTGGCTTTAGATTCTGTAAACAACCGGAGGCTGGCCCACAGCTATAGCTTGTGGGGGATTCTCAGTGTGATACCTCTTATGGGGCATGTGTAGGACTTTGAACTGTCTCTGTCCAGGTCTGGTGGAAAAAAGAGGTGGGGAGAGGGTGTATTTAGTGGAAAGTTTTGTGTTTCCACTGAAAAGCCCCAAAATGTTTTGGTCGTCAGAAGCGGTCTCTTGCTCACACCCTTGGTATGGACTACACCCCCCATGATGCCCTACCATGTCCCTTCTGGGAGAGGCCATGAAATATGATGGTCATATGTCCCCAGAGCATCATGGGAGATGAAGTCTGGCTGAGGGGCAGAGCCCGAACGGGGCCCAGGTGCCACTTGAACTACAGTCCCCAGGAGGCACTGTGGTGGTATTTTAACCCAAAATGTTAAGAGTTTGGGGGTATGTGGGGGCTTTATTGACAATCCCCTGAACTTTTCATCCTGAGGAGGCCGAGTCCTCCTGCTCTTAGTGGCACTAGAGGCTTCACTGCACTGCCAGAGCTGGGCATTACCCTAGCTGGTTTGAGAGGCTGTGGTTGCTTACTTGCCTGTTGCTACCTCCTTTCTGGCATGGGGTGGGGTGGCTTGGAGGAGAGGTGATGTGAAGGAAGGGGCACAGCAGAAAGAGGGAGCCCAAAAGGGATGGTTTTGTGTTTCTGCCCAAGTGAGGCCAGAGCTGAAGGGCCTCAGCAGAAATTGCAAGGAGTCCGGGGCTGGGCTAGCAAGGGGCTGCGGGTCAGGGTTGAGGGGCACCGAGAGCTGAGAGGGACCTAGGGCTGGGCCACTCCCTGGGCTCCAGGGTTGAGAGGCACTGACAGAGTTGAGGCGGGCCCAGGGAAGGATATCACGGGACTCTGGGTGGGGATTAAGGGGTGCTGGCAGAGCCATGGTGGGATATTGGGGGCAGCAGTAGAGGGGTGCTGGAGGGGAGAGGCTTGTACTTGGTTTCTGGCCCACACACAGGAACCCATAGGAGCACAGCTTCTCTGGGCTGTGCTGTGGGAGCCAGCTGCCCTCTCTGTCCTGTCAGCATTTCCATATGGACCCCCTCCATGCAGGGTTTGGCACCCGGCCCAGGCCTCAGCAGCAAAACTTCCCCGCTGTGGCTGGGCTCTGGCTGCTTCTCTGGGCCCAGGTGGGGGCTGCTGCCTTCTCCCCACAGGCCTGCCAGAGATGTGGGGACAAGTCAGGCTTCTCTGGGGAGGGGGCTCTGCTCACTGATGGAGGGCGAAGCAGGTTGAGGTTTTGCATCCCTAACTTCCCTCCACCAAGAAGGAGCCCCCAGTAAGTGTCAGATGCTTGTCAGTGCAGGGCAGGGCTCTGGGTACACCACAGGGGAGCCGGGAGATTGTCTCTGGTGCATTCACTCTTCTGTCTCACACAGCCATGAATTTGTGCTCTGGAGTCATAAACCCAGAGGTTTCCAGCTCTCATGGCTGGGAGCAGAGGCATGGACCCAGGACCCATGCCAAGGGAGTAGGGAGATGGTGCTCCAGCCATGGAGGTGGATGCAGGGCCTGGCTGGGGGTGCTTTACTGCTCGCTGCCTAGAGGGTATGCTGCTGCCAAGCTCCGGCTCCAAGCCCGCTGTGCTCCCTTGCCACAGGACGTGGGAAGACTGTTGCTCACTTCTTTGGAATGAGGCTGCGGCTACCAGGGGAGCTGTGGGGTGACAGGGTCATTACTCACCAGTCCCAACTCCTTCCAGCGGCCGCTGGGTCTCTGAGTCACAGAGCCAGGCTTCTTGTCTTTCCTGAGTGTGCCAGAGCCCTGGATTTCAGTCTCCTGGGTGGGAGCAGGAAAGCCAAGGTGGTACTGGATGAAAGCAGGCTTCATAGCATCACCTCCTGGAGCGTTCTGCATCTGGTGCAGCCGCCATGCTCCATGCCACGTCTTGCTCAAAGCAAGAACTCTGAGAAAACAAGTCACCCTCACTCCATTTGGGAGCACCAAAAACCCTCACTGCTCCTTCCCCTCCACCTGTCTCCTCCTCAACTCAGCCACTTCCTCCTCCTTATCAAACTGGATGACCCTTGAGATCCTTTGCCCAACAGTATGATACCCCTGTCACCCTCTGGAGCCCCAGGGTGCCAGCCTCCATGCTAGGTTCCAACAGGCACCAGATCTGTGGTGCCAAACAGAGCTGGGCATACTGTTTTGTCCTGCCTCCCTGACAGAGAGAGGGTTTGCCTACACTACAGAAACCTCCCTGGAAGGGGCAAGGGGGAACATTACCAGAAAGCAAATCTCTGCTTTATCACCGTGGGAACTCCCAAGGAAATCCAATTCATGGAGCTTTCTTCCAACCCAATCAAGGAGCACAAGCTGATCCCATGTGACCCAGCTTCTCCAGTTAGGAGGGTGGGCATTTCAGCCACCCACCACATGTTGTCGAGGAACAAGCAAGAAGCCAATGATGGCTCATGGAAATAGCTTGGCACAACAGGCGACACCACCGTTGGCAGATGTGCCGAGGCAGGGCTCACCAGACAAATGACTTGGCGGATGGGGCCGGGAGCTCCGCTCCACATTCAGAAGCCATGAGGCAGGCTTCCAGGCCTTGCCAGAGGGATTGTCTCATAAACCCCAGTGGTGTTAAACCCAACGTTGGGCTACTCCTACTGCAGGGGAATCATGTTTTCAAGGTCTCCTTTCCAACTGAGAGAACCAGACATGTCTCTTTTCCTTTGCTGTATAGACAGAGATTCTGGTGTAATCGTCTGACTTTGGGAGCTGGGGACTTCAGGGAAAACACTCCATTATTGTCATGCTGTTGTACTACCTGAGCACCTAGGAGCCGTTGTAAGACTGTAACACTTCTCAGTGGTTCTGTGTGACGGAGCCCACTAGGAGGAAAACATTCATGGCCAAGTGGCCTGGTGCTGGTGGGGTTGGGTGATAGAAAGCTCCTGGATGTTAAAGAGGCACAAGAGTTATTGCCAAAGGGTGGGGAAATGTCCCACTCAGACGAGCATTGAGTACTATCTGAGCTGTGGTAGAGCTGTCTATGGGCCACACAAGGGTATAGATGGCACCAGAGAAAATGGGATGGGATGGGATGGGATGGGATGGGATGGGATGGTGGGTGCCTCACTGCCCTGGTGGGAAGAAGGAGGAGGCCTAGCTGTGGAGACCTGCCTGAGCCTGATTCTTTCTTTTTCCACAGGGACCCCTGGGAAGGTAAGAGAAAAGCCAAAGAAAGGGAAGAAAGAGAAGGGACCCAAACCCACCAAGAAACCCAAGGAGAAGGCACCCAAGGGCTCCAAGAAAGACAAAGAGAAAGTGCCCAAACCCACCAAGAAACCCAAGGAGAAACTTCCTAAGGGCTCCAAGAAGCCCAAAGAGAAAGCTCTCAAGCCCACCAAAAAACCTAAGGAGAAGCCTCCCAAAGCCACCAAAAAGCCATCAGGAAAGAAAAAGCTTGAGGCAACACCCTCTGTCCAACCTGAGAAGGAAGAGAAGGACAGGTACTATCAGCCTGAGCATCCCCTGTTCCCTCCCCCTGCCAGAAAGGAAGATGACTATGGGGTGGCCGAGCCCTCCAGGCTCCCCTCACCGTATGATGATGAGGAGGAGAGATCCCGGGTGTATGGGGAACGGGACAGAGGTAAGCCCCACTGGCTGCCCAGCCGGGTCACCCATCACTGCACACACATAGCTTGTACCCACCCTGCCTTGACCCACAGCCTGCCCCCTCCCCAGCACCCCAGGGGGACACGAGACTCCCGCTGTGCAGGACAGTCTTGCCCTGAGAAGGTCCAGTCAGCAGCTATCTCCCTGCTGGCCCTCAGACACAGGGTGAGGAGAGGGGCACTGCTCAGACTACCTTGGGCATGACGGAGCAAAGCCAACACCTGAACTAGCACCTAGGAACTTGCCAGCTCTGCACAAGGGGCTCTTTCCTATATGCTCCAGATTCCTTTCTTTCAGTTCAGGAGGCCATGGATAGCTACAGAGACATGAATGCCAATATGTATACAGACACGGTTCTTTAGGTAAATGTGATATCTTTTATTAGACCAACTAAATAGTTGGAAAAAATGTTCTTTGCAAGCTTTCAGGTACAAACTTCAGGCACAAGGAGCATCTGTAGTTTCTTTGTGTTCTCTCCTTGGTAGAATGGAAGCCAGTATGAAAACAAAAGTTCTGTGAAAATGCAATTGCATGATAGGGAGGATCAGAGGCCCTGGGAGACAATAGGTGAGAGAAAGGTAGGGGGGGAAAGTGGGAAGAATGTAGCTGGTAAGACAGGTTACCTGGGGTTATCAGATGGTAAGCAGATTACAATGTGCCATGAAGACAATGTCTATATTGGGGGTCAGACTTGAAGATCTACAAGGTCCCTTCCGACCCTACTTCTATGATTCTACTTCTATGATTCTGTATTAAGTCCATGATTTTTTGTATCCAGTAGATTTATGAAGTGAAGTTTGTAGGCTTGTCTATGAAGCACACTGCCAGGAGGTGGTTGCCGGCTTCATAGGCGGTATCCTCAATACCTGCTCACATCTCGTGGGCCAGCCATGGCAACAGAACGGCTCTTGGA
>NW_017728963.1:408567-410014 GCF_001723915.1 Gavialis gangeticus
CTCTTTGAGTGAATCTGATATCTTTTATTAGACCAACTTACAGCATATCACTAATCCAAGCCAGGAGGAGATTGCCAGCTTCATAGGCTGTATCCTCAATACCTGCTCACATCTCATGGGCCAACCATGGCAACAGAACGGCTCCTTGATTTTTCCTGTTGGCAACTTCCTGGTGTGGCTCCCTCAAGTCAGGGGGTCTTGTAGCAGAAATGGAGGAATTAAGCTCACCGGTTCTGTTGCTCTCAGCAGTTGTGTTGTCAGCACGGTGTTGCCAAAAGCTGCCTATGAACTGTACTGCAACAGTGCACAAAATCATGATCATCTCTCCACTCTTACTACAGCCTGTTTCTATCTCTAGGTCAAAAGCTAAAACTAGCAGCTGATTCATAAGAGCAGTTACCAAACCTTGCCACTGGGGGCCACGCTTGTGACCCCAGCTGCGGGTCCTGTGTCTTGCAGTGAGTTTCTGTTGGTCTCGCAACTCACAGAATAGCTTGCATCCCATTTGGAGTCATGACTCCTAGTTTGGGAGCTGCAGACTTTATAGGCTGAGATGCATGTAGTGTGTGAGGGCCCTTTCAGACTGCAGCAGCCTCGTGGTCTTATCCAAAGCTATGGTTGACCAACACAAGCATAACAGCTTGTTTATAAGATGCTGACATTGTCGCTATGTTAGTCAAGCACTTCTGGTAATAGCTAACCAACCCCAGACAGAAATGTGATGGTGACACATGTTGTGGTTTGAGTAGCTTCAGGAGATCTTCAGCTTGTTCTTGTCATTTTTACAAGTCACGGCTGACAATGGCATGGCCACAATTTACAACAAAGTCATTGAGAAATTCATGGTTTTCCTTTTTTTTAGTCCAAGAGCCCACTCAGACAGCACTGCACATAGTATTACCGTGAGGTTCTCAAGGTGTTTTTCACCAGCATCTACCATGACTGGTATTTGTGCACCTTCTCTTCTCCTAATCCACAAACCTACCACTAATCTTGAAGTTACTAGAGGTAGTAAAAATCCCTGTTTTCACTGCTGGCTCCATACCAATGTTCCATTTTTTCCAGTTAACTTTGGATGCAATTCCAGTGCCCTTTAAATGCTGAACCTCTGCCCATCTTTTTGGATCTATAGCAAAAGGTGTTGGATGAAGGTTGCAAAATGTTCCCTCTTTGAGTGCAGCCCTTACTTTCTAACAGCTCTGTGTAGTCACACCGCCCTCAAAGCTAACAGCTCGCTCTTCTGAGACTCTGGGTATGTTTTGCTTTGAGCCAGAGTTCATGTTTCTGATGCCTGAAGTCACTTTGTCCTCTGTTAGTCCAGCTGTATCTCTTTCACCTGTAGCCCACTACCGTTTGATTCAGACCTTCTTACTTCAGACCACAGTGGGTTGCATACCCCCATGGGATACTTCCCCTGAAATAACATGCCAGTGAGGGAAAGTTTCCT
>NW_017728964.1:0-736 GCF_001723915.1 Gavialis gangeticus
AATAAAGCGAAGCGCAATAAAACGAGGTATGCCTGTAATTTATCTCGTATCTAGCTTAGGCTGTCTCCTGTTCTTTCCCAGTCCTAAGGAAGGGCAGTTTGGCTGCTTACAGATGTGAAAAAAGTAGTGCTTTATTTTCAGCTTGGCACTCCTGCACCAAGCCCAGCACATGCCCAGAAAAGGCCTCGCATTAGTTGGACCCAGCTTGCCTAACGTCTGTATAGATCACACGCTTCAGCAGGGCTTTTTGGTGCTCTTATCTAATAGCTGAATGAATTAGCTTTAGATAAAGATGCCAAAAAGCCCTGCTGAAGTGCCTGATCTACATAAATGCTGGGGAGCTGGATCAAACTGATGTGCTTCCTTTTCCAGTAGAGTGCTGTTTTGTTTTGCTTCATTTTTTTCACGTCTGTCAGCAGCCTTTGTGCCTGAAGGCTTGTCCAGCATCTCCCAAATATTCAGTTTTCCAGTAAAAGGTATTCCCTCACTTCTTGCATATTTCCTGCCTGGCCTGGCTTTCTTTATTTTTATATTATGGAAGTTTAAAAAGCAACTTATGGTTGCAGATTGAGTTTAGAAAAATATTTCCAGTGAAGTGACTTCTGACGCACAAAGGAATGGTGTCCCTGAAACAGTTTATGGAGAGTAAAATCTTTATCCTGTATCTGAATTCCAACACTCCTCCAACTTGTCCATTGCACTCTGTGTGTGTGTGTGTGTGTGTGTGTGTGTGTGT
>NW_017728964.1:986-10025 GCF_001723915.1 Gavialis gangeticus
TGTGTGTGTGTGTGTGTGTGTGTGTGTGTGTGTGTGTGTGTGTGTGTGTGTGTGTGTGTGTGTGTGTGTACGCGTGCGCACACAGGTATGTGCCTGCACACTAAAGGGAGAATACATCTCCACTAATAAGTACAGGTAGACGCATTGAGAGCATATACTTTAGAAGTGAGTTGCTGCTGTTAAAGTTTTTTAAACTGTTTAATCTGCAATTCCTACTCCATGTTTTCACTCAAACTTCCAGCAGTATGTTGTTCTCTGAGCTGTCACTTTTCATGCTTTCTTTCACTAAGAGGTAGAATTCCTGAAAAAGTTTAATGGAAGTTAATTCAGTATTTCTAGACTAGGGCAGCGCTGTTCGACTTCTAAGTAGCTAGGGGCTGCGTGCCTTGCTGGCCATACTAGTGGAACACATGCCTTGTGGTCTGCACCAGTCAGGGTCATGGGCTTCTGGGCTGCACACTGGATGGATACTCCCCTTGCCACCAGCAAAACAGTGTACCACATGTCTGTACTCCATCTCTGCTGCTCCACTGTGCACCACTGCATCTGGGAGCAGAAGCTGGAGGAGGGAGGGGGAGCCTGGAGACTCTGGCTGCTGTTCCAACCATAATGATAGGAAGATTCCTGGCTGCAACTTAAGTCTTCTCAGGCCACCAGGCAGACGGACCTGAACTAGGCCTATGGCAATTGGATGGCTAGCAGAGTGACAATTTTTTTGTCAATTTAGTGAACAGTTACTTTCATAGAATCATAGAAAATTAGGGTTGGAAGGGACCTCGGGGGAGGTCACATAGTCCAACCCCCTGCTCAAAGCAGGACCAGCCCCACCTATATCATCCCAGCCAAAGCTTTATCTAGCCAGGTTTTTGAAAACCTCCAAGGGTAGAGCTTCCACCACCTCTCTGGGTAAACTGTTCCACTCCTTAACTACCTTCCTTGTGAGAAAGTTTGTTCTAATATCCTAAACTTCCCTTGCTGCAACTAGAGACCATTGCTTCTTGTTCTGTCATCTGCCATCACTGAGAACAGTCTAGCTCCACCCACTTTGAAGTCCCCCTTCGAGTAGTTGAAGGCTGCTATTAAATCCCTTTTCAGTCTTCTCTCCTCTAAACTAAATAAGCCCAGTTCCCTCAGCCTCTCCTCAGAAGCCGTGTGCTTCAGCCCCCGAACCATTTTTGTTGCCCTCCACTGGACTCACTTCAGTTTGTCCGCATCCTTTCTGCCGGGGGGGGGGGGCAAAACTGAACACAGTATTTCAGATGAGGCCTCACCAGTACCAAATAGACAGGAATAATCACCTCAGTCTGCTGGCAACACTCCTAGTAATACAATCTAGTGTGCTGTTAGCCTTCTTTGCAGCAAAGACACACTTTTGGCTCATATTCAGCTTATTGTCCGCTGTGCACATCTACATGAGATGCTAACTGCACAGTAGCTGAATAATACTGTGCAGTAGTGCATCGCAACACCAACAGTGCTAATATGCTACTGTGTAGTATTATTCGGCTACTGTGCAGTAGCATCACAAAAAGAAAAGGCATTCACTGGCACTACTGTGCAGTAACTCCACTTATTGGGGATTTAGTTAGTTCTTGATTATACAAATGCTAACTAAATGTGCAGTAGCATCTTGTATAGATGCTCCTTGTAACCTCCAGGTCCTTTTCTGCAGAGTTTCTGCTTAGCCAGTCAGTCCCCAGCCTGTACCAGTGCATGGGATTGTTCTGTCCTTACTGCAGGACTTTGCACTTCTTTGTATTGAACCTCATGAGATTTCTTTTGGTCCAATCCTCCAATTTGTCTAGGTCTCTGAATCCTTGTCCTATCCTCCAGTCTATCTATTACTTCCCCCAGCTCAGTGTCATTTGCAGACTTGCTGAGGATGCACTCCATCCCATCTTCCAGGTCATTGAAAATATTGAACAAAACTGCCTTAGGACCAACCCCTAGGGCACTCCACTTGATAACAGCTGTTAACTAGACATAGAGCAATTGATTACTACCCTCTGAGCCTGATGATCCAGCCAGTTTTCTATCCACCTTCCAGTCCATTCATCCAACCTGTACTTTTTTAGTTTGCTGGTGAGACTGTTGTGTGAGACAGTATCAGAAGCCTTGCTAAAGTCAAGGTATATCACATTCACTGGTTTCCCTGCATCCAGAGCCAGTCATCTTGTCATAGAAAGTAACCCAGTTTGTGAGGCATGACTTGCTCTTGGTGAATCCATGCTGACTGTTCCTAATCACCTTCTTCTCCTCCAAGTACTTAGAAATAGATTCCTTGAGGATCTGCTCCATGATTTTTCCAGGGACTGAGGTGAGGCTGATCAGTCTGCTCCATGATTTTTCCAGGGACTGAGGTGAGGCTGACCAGTCTGTAGTTCCCTGGATCCTCCTTCTTCCCTTTCGTAAAGATGGGTGCCATTTTCCCTTTTCCAGTTGTCTGGGACCTCTCCTGATACCCATGGCTCTGCAAACACATTGGCCAACTCCCTCAGCACTCTTGGGTGCATCCCGTCCAGTCCCATGGATCTGTACACGTCCAGCTTTTCCTGGCAACTTTGTTTATAGCAGCCAGCTACAAAATTGTTAGTAGACAAAAAAACTGATTTTAGTACCCAGTGAGCGAGAGAGAGCAAGCAAGAGAAGTTTCATGTTCACTCTATAACTGAGAAATATAAACAGGGAAAGAACTGTCCTTCTGAAGTATGGCAGCATCAAAGTTTCCAGCTAAGGTTTAATTTCTGTCTAGATTCACTGGAAACTGGGTCATATTACTAGAAAAGAGTATAAGAGTACTCTTGGGAAACTACAGGCCAGTCAGCCTTACCTTGATCCTGGGCAAGCTGTTTGAGAAAATTATTCTGGCACGCATCCAGGAGGGGCCAGCAGGGAACGGCATGCTCAGGGGCAACCAGCACGGGTTCATCAGCGGCAGGTCCTGTCAGACCAACCTGGTGGCCTTTTACGACCAGGTCACTAAATCATTGGATGCAGGGGTGGCAGTGGATATAGTTTTCCTAGACTTCAGGAAGGCTTTTGATACTGTCTCTCACCCCATTCTCATTAGGAAGCTGGGGGACTGTGGCATAGACACCCATACAGTCCAATGGGTCGCCAACTGGTTAGAGAGTCGCACCCAGAGGGTGGTAGTGGATGGGTCCTTCTCGACCTGGAAGGACGTGGGAAGTGGGGTCCCACAGGGCTCGGTCCTTGGGCCCGCCCTGTTCAACATCTTCATCAGTGATTTGGATGAGGGGGTGCAAAGCACCCTGTTCAAGTTTGCTGATGACACTAAGATGTGGGGGGATGTGGGCACAATTGAGGGGAGCAACAGGCTACAGTTGGACCTAGATAGGTTACAAGGATGGGCGGAGGAGAACAGGATGGGGTTTAACACAGACAAGTGTAAGGTGATGCACCTGGGGAGGAACAATCGGCACCATACATACAGGCTGGGGAACTCCCCTCTTGTCAGCACGGAGGTGGAAAAGGATCTGGGAGTCATTATTGACTCCAAGATGAACATGAGTCGGCAATGTGGGGAGGCGGCTAGGAAGGCCAACTGCACCTTGTCGTGCATCCACAGATGCATCTCGAGCAGGTCCAAGGAGGTGATCCTCCCCCTCTATGCGGCACTGGTCAGGCCGCAGCTGGAGTACTGCGTCCAGTTCTGGGCGCCGCACTTTAAGAGGGATGTGGACAGCATCGAGAGGGTCCAGAGGAGGGCCACTCGTATGATCAAGGGACAGCAGGGTAGGTCCTATGAGGAAAGGTTGCGGGACCTGAACCTGTTCAGCCTTCAAAAGAGAAGGCTGAGGGGGGATCTTGTGGCCTGTTATAAACTGGTTAGGGGGGATCAGCAGGCGCTGGGGGAGTCCCTGTTCCCCCGAGCGCCACAAGGAGTGACCAGGAACAACGGTCACAAGCTGGCGGAGGGAAGGTTTAAGTTGGACATCAGGAGGCGCTACTTCACGGTCAGGGCGGCTAGAGTCTGGAACCAGCTTCCAAGTGAGGTGGTGCAGGCTCCCACTCTGGGGGATTTTAAGAGGAGGTTGGATGACCACCTTACTGGGGTCATTTGACCCCAGTGCTCTTCCTGCCATGGCAGGGGGTCGGACTAGATGATCTGCTCAGGTCCCTTCTGACCCTGGAAACTATGAAACTATGAGTTTGCATGGTGTGCAGGGAGAAAATTAGGAAGGCCAAGTCACAATTTGAAATGCAATCAGCAGAGAACACAAAAGGCAATAAGAAGGGTTTCTACAAATTTGTCACGAGGAAAAGGAACACCAAAGATACCATGGCTGCCTTATGGATGCAGAAGACAATCTATGGATAATGAAGAGAAGGCTGAAGTATTTAATGCCTTTTTAACTTCACCCTTCACAGTTAGGGGCAGCTACAAGATAACAAATACAGTTGGCAGCAAAGATAGGGAAGGAGTCAAACAGCTTAGATTGGTGACAGAACAGGTTAGGGATTACTTAGAGGAGCTAGATGCTTTCAAGTTGGCAGGGTAGGATGAGATGTACCTAGGGTATTGGAAATTGATAGAGGTAATTTTAGAGCCATAAGCTCTCCTCTTTGAGAACTTGTGAAGGTTGGGTGAGGTCCCAGATGATTGGAAAAGGGCAAATATAATTACAATTACAGACCAGTCACTATGACTTCCTTACCTGGAAAAATCATGGAGCCAAGGTCCTCAAAGAATCTATTGTGAAGCACATAGAGCAGAACAAGGTGAGTGTAACAGGGCACCATCTCCAGTGGTGGCCGTGAAGCCCCTGGAGGCAGAGCAAATTCCTTAAGCCCTGTTCTTGGGGCAGTCCACACTTCTTTCATCCACCATGCCTTGATGTAAATGGTTATTAAAGCGTTGTACGCTGCCCTGATCTTACATTAATATGTCAGGATCATGACAGATATTGGGGTCAGTGTCTTAAGGGCTAATTGCATTGCTCCATTCCTCCCCTAAATTATGTCCCATGCCTCGCAGGTGTGTTGATCACCGATCAGCTGGGACACTTGTCCCTACGTCTCCAGACCACTTCAGGCCTGCCCTCCTTTGTTTGGTTTCAGTCTATCCCTCTATTCTGGCTGGTCCCACAGCCAAGGCTCACTGTTCTAGGCCTGGCCCCTGGACCCTAAGCCTGGTCTCGCTCCTCTCAGGTGCTGAGCCCTGGCCCCTGTCTCTACCCTGCTCTGGGCTTGGTTGCCCCATCCTCTGCCCTGCTCCAGGCTCAGCACCTGCTCTGTTCTGAACCCACCCCCAGCATGGCTCAGACAATCACGTGCCCCCAGGACGCTAATGGGACCTGCAAGACACCCTGTTAGTCCCAAACCCAAGCTACTGGTGTAACTTAAAACACATCAGTCTCCTGTTAGGCACCCAAATCCTCACCACATGTCTGCATAATGAGTATCTCTCTCTCTCTCTCTGCCCTGGGTAGCTCTTTCTTGTTCCCAGAGCTGCAGAGCTGCTTTCTTTCAGCCCCACTGTAGATTTGGGGCCCTGCTGTGCTGCTGTTAGGAGCTCCACACTCCCCAATTCTCAGGGCTGGCCTTTTTGATTGGCTCAGTCCCACGGTTTATATAGTTCTGGCCTGAGCCCTGTCTTGGTCATGTGATGCCCCCAGTCAGCTGACCTGACTGCAGGGCTGTCTTTTAACCCCTGCTCGGCTGGCTGGCTGCGCTATGAAGACTACCCTTAAAGGGGCCGCACAGGTCTCCAGTAACAGGGTCAGGGTTCCCTGTTACAGTGAGCAAGATCAGCCAGCATGGATTCCCCACTGGCTGATCAGCCTCATTTCCTTCTATGACAAAGTGACCAGCTCTGTGCATAGGGGAGAGCAGTGGATGTGAGATACTTTGACTTTAACAAGGCTTTTAATGCTGTTTCTCATGATATTCTCATTAACAAGATAAGGAAATACAGACTAAATGAAAGTACTCTAAGGTGGATATGTGACCAGTTGGATCATCATGCTTAGCAAGTCATCAGTGGTTCAAGGGGTTTGAGACAATAGTGTACTCTTGTTGCAGAAAAGGCCAAGAATATACTAGGTTGTATTAACTGGAATGTCACTTGAAAATTAAGGGAAATAATTCTCTCTTCAGCACCGGTGAGGCTTCACCTGGAGTTCTGTGTCCAGTTTTGGGCATCACAGTTCAAGAGGCATGTGGACAGATTGGAAAGAGTCCAGTACAGAGCAACCAAAATGATTAGAGGCCTGAGAAGCATTATTTATGAGGAAAGGCTAAAAGAGCTAGTGTTATTTGGTCAGAAGAAGAGAAAACTGGGGTGATTTGATAGCAATCAGAAAAGCAATTACAGAGAGGATGGAGATGGGACTTTCTCTGCAGGGGACAGGACTTGGAGCAATGTCCTCAAGCTGCATCAGTGGAAATTTAGGTTGGAGGCTAGGAGGGGAACGTTCTGTCTATGAGGGTGGTCAGGCATTGGAATAGGCTACCTAGAGAAGTTGTGAAATTTCCATCCTGGGAAATTTTCGTGGACAGGTTGAACAGATACTTGGCTGAGGTAGTTTAGTCAGGGATGCTCCTGCCTTGAGCGGGGCTGAACTAGATGATCTCATGAGGTTCCTTCCAGCCCTACTTTCCTATGATCCTATTCAGACTCTCTGGACTATTCTCTGGACTGATAATTTGTGTTCCTTGTCTCTTCAGAAGTGAACATTTTAGGAGACATTATACCAGAAAATAATTGTTATTTTAAGAAGCCAAATTACTGAAAATGATACATTCTTTTAATCAGTGTGTGTCAATACTGTTTAACATGTTTAGTGGACATGCAATGGCAGGGAAGATGAGACTGCTTTGTTCACGAGATTTTCTAGCATCTGAAAAAGAAATAGATGACTTATGTGAATGGACAATAAATGAAATTCAGCAGCAAAATGATTTTTCTCTGCAGCTTTTTTCTATTGTACAAAGCTAGCCTGGTCCATGGATATGAGATACAGGCTCCAAAAAAGACAGAAGATTTCAGACTAATGACTTCCCTCCAAAAAAGGTGATGCAGGTGACAATGTATAGGCAAGTCCTCAATCTAATCCTGTTGATGAATGGCAGCACATAAGGATGAAGGCAAGGTGTATTTGCATCTTATGGACTAACCAAGCATCCCGGCAATTTAAAAAAAATAAATAAAAGCTCGCACTCATTGGCAGTAGCAGCTACCATCAGGGTCACTGGGGCCATGTGTTGGGGCCCCCTCATGCAGAACGGGACCCGTGTGACAGCCGTGGCAACCCCAGCTGCCTGATAGTGTGCAGAGTCCTGCTGACCCTGGCCGCATCTCCGCGATGGAGCAGTGGCAGTCCGGGTGCCAGGTGGTTGGGGCCAGGCCACGCTGCCTGGGAAGGCGCTGCCATGAGGCCTCAGTGACCTCAACGGCAGCTGCTACTGCCGGTGAGTGTGTGGCTTTTTTCGAGTCCTGGACTCAAAAAAACATGTATATGTATTTAGAATTCATTTTATGATGATGATAGAGACACTGGTAGGCTTCCAAATTGCTTTAACACTGTAGATATATCAATAAAACATTGTCCAACTGATCTCTCACTCTCTCTCTCTATATATAGTGGTCTTTTGTTTTAATTGTGGAGGAACATGGATTTCAGGGAATTTACAGAGTGACTTTGGGATTTTTTTTAGCAGGGATTTTTCAGTTTTCAAATGGGGAACACCGAAATTCCTGCTAGGGAGGCAAGTGGCAGGACCCAGGCAGAGGAGCCTGCTCAGAGCTGGCAACTTGGACCCAGCTGGAGGTGGTTGATCTCCTGGCCAACTGGGGCCAAGAGGACATGCTTTGACAGTTCAAAGCAGGCCTTGACACCCGGAATGTCTTCCGGGCAATAGCTGTCCAGGTGGCTGGGCAGGGGCACACATGGTAGTAGTGCCACACAAAGGCCAACTCTGCAGCCACAGCCCACTGGTAGCTGGCTCAGAGGGGCAGATGCCTCTCCTGGCTGTGCAGTCCCCATCCAGGTGCAGCAGGTCACAGCGAGGTAGTAACCCCCACTGCCAAACTGCTGCAGTGGGTAAAGGGTGCAGGGGACTCTCAGGGCTGCTTCAGCAGTCCAGCTGGCACAATGGGTAGTGTCCCCAGGTACCAGTTGGCTGGGCCCTTAAAGCTCCTGAGAGTGAGTAGCCCTGAGCTACTTGACAGGGCAGCTTTTTGTACTGATGGGGCCAGGACAGGGCAGCTTTTTATACTGCTGGGGACAACACAGGTGCTGGCCCTGGGCTCTAATTCCCTCTGGCTGCAGATCCAAGAGAAGCCAGGCAGGGTTATTTTGCCCCAAGTGGCACAAGTTGCCCCACACTAAAGTGCATGTCCAGGCACATGTGCTGAGGCAAAAAGCCCCAGCTCAAACTTGCACCGCTTCTATTTGAGCTGCTGGAAGCGCATGTGCTTGCATGTGTGGACACGTCTGTTGTGTCCATTAGAAAAAACTGCTGCCTGGGACAATAAGAATAATGGATTACAAGTGAGCACCTTATTAATTTTGCTGCTTAAAGTGACAGTGCTGTGATTTGACTGTTGTAGTACGAAATTTCCCTCTTTTCCCATTTAGATGACACACGTTATTTAAGCAAAGGGAGATGGAATTCTGAAATCTGCCTGAGGCCTGCCAATTGGCCTTGTACTTTTGTAAATAGAAAATAGGTTTCACCTGGTTGTTTGTCTCTGACCCTCAAGAGTGTGGACGCCTCAAGAGTGTAGACTTAACTGAGAGGTTGGATTAGGGGTGGGACTTCTGGTCCCAAGCTCGTGATCGGGGGCAGAGCTCCTGTCAAGGGATGGGGCTACCTTTGTGCCCCTTGACAGCTCACCAGAAGTCATTAAGTGGCCCTCCAGCCAAAACAATTGTCTACCTCTGGCCTACCGAGACCACAGTCCACAGAGGTGGGGAAGCAGAAATCCTGTGTCAGTTTCACTTTCCTGCTAGGGACCCTGGGTGGGGGTGGGTAGGCCAGTATTACCCTAGGGGTAGGTAAGCAGGTATTACA
>NW_017728964.1:15025-21094 GCF_001723915.1 Gavialis gangeticus
TTAATAGAATAGGATGGCTGCCACATTCCATGCTCAATGTGAAGTGAATTAGTCCATTAAGGCTATGGACAGACATTACACATAAACTGGTTTAAGTGATCAGAAACTGGTTTAAGCCTGTAACAGAACACATAAACCAGTTTCAAAATTGCTGAAACCAGTTTGATAAACCTGGTTGAATGTAGTATCAAACTTAACTGATTTCTCTCAAACCAGCTTATGCAATGTCAGTCCCAGACCCCTTGCTGGTTTAAGATAAACAAGAGACCCCCCCAGCATCCTGGCATCCTTTGGGCTGGAAAGGGCTCTTTGCTCTAGCCCAGCCAGGCTGGTCCTGCCCCTTGGCTCCCCAGCCCAAGCAGTGGCGGCTGGGCCAGGCAGACCCTGCTGTGGTGCCAGGGGCCAGCAGCTGAATAAGCCTTATTCTGCTGGAAGGGGGCTTGCTCTCAGCAGAGAGATGCTGCTTACACTGCAGTGGGGTCTGCCCAAATGCCACCGCCTTTCTGTGCTGGGGCAAACCCCTTCCCAGCAGGAAGGGGCTTATTGAGCCACGGGTCCCGAGCGCAGGCTAAGCGGTGGCTGCAGCCGGGTGGTCAGACCCCACCGTCTGTGTTTGGGGCAGGCCCCCTCCCAACAGGAAGGGGCTTATTCAGCTGCTGGCACTGCAGCGGGGTCTGCCCAGTCTTGTTGCAGGTGAAGCTTGGGGGAGCAGCCACTGGCTGGGAGCCCAGGGGCTGCAAGTTAACTCCTCCAGGACTGCAAGTGCTTGGGGCCAGTGGTGGAATAAGCCTCCTTTTGCCGGGAGGGGACTTGCCCCAGCACGGAAAGAGTGGCTGGGGCCGGGTCCCAGCCCTGCCCAGCAGCTGGAGCAGCTAGTGGCGAGTGAGGTGATGGGCAGCAGCCCATCATGGCTTCCCAGAACAGAGCCCCTTCCTGTGGGGCTGGCAGAGCTGCTGTGGTGTGTGGCAGTGCTGAGGGAGGCACAGCCAGGCAAGGCCCCTTGAAGCGATGGGGAGCAAGCGCGGGTTATTCCTCCTCCCTCTGGCCTCCGGCAAGGGTACAGCTGGGGGCCTCTTCCAGGCAGGAAGTGAGTGCTGTGGGGACAGCAGACAGACCCAGCTGCCAGTGGGGTACAGGGGAAACAAACTTTGCTCCTTGTCTCCTCTGCCTCAGGAGCCATTGTGCCTGGTGCTGCAGCAGCAAGCAGGGAGCACTGAGCAGACCTGGCTCTGGTCCCTGCCCGTGGTGCAGGGAGGGGGGAATTAAACCCCTCTCTGGCCAATTCAGCTCCTGTTGGCCATGCCCTCCACCCCCTGCCTGGCCTGAGCAGCTGCAGGCCTGCATTGCCTCAGTCCAGAGCGAATGTTTGTCTTGGTACGAACCGGTTCAGCGTAGGCAGGTTAGATGAAGCTGCAAAGGTTGAATCAGTTTAGGATCCGGCTTTTTGAATGTCTGTCCCTAGCCTAACTGTTAATTGTTAGACTGCAAGAGTTAATTGTCAGCTGCAAGAACGAAGCATCTCCTGTGCTTCAGTCTCCCAGCCAGCCCTGCCCTGCAGGTTCCACCCCGCACACACATCTCTATTCTTTCTATGCAATTGCAAATGCAAAGTATTTGAGTGGCTTTCAAGGGGTTTTTCCCCACTTCTTTTAAAGCCACAGAAGGAGGCAGAGACTGTGGGAAGTCCCAGAGCAACTAACCTGTGGTATGAAGAAGCGAGGCCCTCAATTTGGCCCCCCGTCCCATACACACATACTTGGTCGCCCCCCTGTTTGGGTACTACCACGGAGAGTTCCATAATATAGGAGTAAATATAGGCATGGGCTGTGAAGGTGAGGCATGGAGGGAAACTGAAACATGGGCTGTGAATTAGATAGAGAGCAATAGTGAGTGCCCAGACTCAGGGGGCAGGAAACACTTGGCAACTTCTCCAGCGCCACCCCTCCCAATTGAGTCTGGGACTCCACTGCTCAGGATTCTTAGCAGGGAGATGAACTAGTCAAGATGAATTAGACCAGACGGCTTTCCAGGGCAGGGGTGGAAAAGCAGGGAAATTATTGTGGGGGTCAAAGCACCCAGCCCACTGGGACCACAACCAAGAGACTGCCCAGCCTTCCAGCACCTGGCAACCCTGCCATTCCACCCCTCTGTCACAAGCTGGGTAGTTGGTCTCCAGGGACCTCTGGAAGGCAAGGTGGTCTAGGACCTCTGGAAGGCATGGTAGTCTACCACCTCCTGGTGGCATTTTGACAGCAATACAGCCCCTAAAAGGTGGTGGCTCTATTTATAGCCCTTAGCAGTGTACGTGTGGACCAGCCTCAACCAGTGACAGTCTTGGAATGGTTCAAGCATTATGTTTCTCTGCACCCTTAGGGCATGTCCCCACATGAAGGAGCTTGTTCTTGCAGTGGCAAAAAATGTAGTGACACAAATTTATGCCACTACTTTTTGCTGCTGCACACTCCCCTGCACGTGTTCTTTGGTGTGGGGCAAAATGCCCCGCTTCAGGGAAACTGCTGTTTCCCAGCTCCTCCAGCACGCCAGGAACTAGAGGAAAGGACTCTTGTCAGCACAGAGGCAGAGAAGGATCTTGGAATCACTACTGATTCCAAGATGAACATGGGCCGCCAATGTGGGGATGCAGTCAGGAAAGCCAACCACACCTTGTCATGCATCCATAGATGCATCACGAGCAGGTCCAGGGAGGTGATCCTCCCCCTCTATGCAACATTGGTCAGGGCGCAGTTGGAGTACTGCGTCCAGTTCTGGGTGCTGCACTTCAGGAGGGATGTGGACAGCATGGAGAGGGTCCAGAGGAGGGCCACTCGCATGGTCAGGGGACAGCAGGGCAGGCCCTATGAGGAGAGGCTACAGGACCTGAACCTGTTCAGCCTTCACAAAAGAAGGCTGAAAGGGGATATGGTGGCTGCCTGTAAACTTGCCAAGGGGGACCAGCAGGCAATGGGAGAGTCCCTGTTCCCCCGAGTGTTATTGGAGGTAACAAGGAACAACAGCCATAAGTTGACTGAGTAGGTTCAGGCTAGGTATCAGGAGGCGGTACTTCACAGTCAGGGTGGCTAGGAGCTGGAACCAACTTCCAAGAGAAGTGGTGCTCGCTCCTACCTTAGGGGTCTTCAAAAGGAGGCTGGACAATCACCTAGCTGGGATCATTTGACCATGGCAGGGGGTCGGACTAGATGATCTGCTTAGGTCCCTTCCGACCCTACCAACTGTGAAACTAGAGGAGTGCAGATGCTTTGACTGGCAGCCAGAGCATCTCCTGGGAGGACTGAGCCTCGGTGTCTGCTGACATGCTCCTGTGGCATGCGCTATGCCACTTTTTTTGCTACCAAAATTTCCCAGTAGCATATTTTGGTCCCTCCTCCCCTTCCTCCCCCACTGGAAGTTTGCAGTGCAGGGCATGATTCAATATGCCAGGTGCAGCACGAACCTCTTTACACAAACTACACATGCCTGCAGGTCTGGAGTAGTTCATCTGAAGAAGTCATTTACTATCCCTTCACTGCTTCAGTGATGTCTTCTTCATCAGCCTGGAGCAATGCTTTGTAACAGAAATTGGATTGATTTCTTTGCAAGGTCTCTCAGGTTTTGTGAGCACCGGTTTGCAGGAAATATGCTTCTTTTGTTTTTTTTTGACTGCCATTTGTATGTTGAACTTTTTTGACCATCTTTTGCTATTTTCACCTTGGTTAAGGTGAATATAGTACAGATACTGTTTGTTTATGTAGTATCAAGATGTATTAAAATTGTTCTCCTTTACCCTTACAATAACTAGTTGCCAAGACTAGCCTTTTTATAACCATCTCAAAATTAAGTAGAACTAAAAGATAAAGAAATTAAAATTAAATACATTTTTTCAATAAAGCTTTAACACTGAAGAAGCTGTTCTAGGCAGTAGCTGTCTCTTTCTGTTATAGTGCAGTGCACAGCATAATGAGGCACAGTACTATGTGCTGCCTCAATACTTACACTTTTCTCTAGCCATAAAACCAATCTGAAAACCATAGGCGACACATAGGGAGGGGAAGGGGGGGCACTCCAGCTCGTAAGGGGGCATGGAGAACACTAGTGCCCCCTCCTGAAACTAGCTCTGCCGGCAGCGTGAAGTGTTGGCATTTCTGCTGCCGCTCTGCCACATGCAGAAATGCTGGCACTTCCACTGCAGCCATGGTGCCAGTGACCGGCTGCTCGGGGACACCCCCCTTCCCCGGTCACTTGGCTGGCCACTAGGGGACCCCTCCTCCTGGTCATGCCCCACTGCTGCCCCCCCCCCCAACTCAGGAGGCACCAGTTGCCAATGCTAAAAAGTATGGTGATCCTGGTTTTAAATTTGGTTTGAACTCAGTATATTCATTTGCAAGTGGCTAAGCTCAGTTCTTGTAATCTCCAGATGTAAAGTCACTCAGCCAGTGTGCTTATATGTTAGCCTTTTTGTGAAGAAATATGAGGAATCTTTTTTTGCCACATTTTTCTTCCTGCAGTGCAGCTCAATCCTCAGATGATGTTTCTGGGTCTTGGACACATGGTTAGGGTTATAGATAATGGTGTCTGGAGTTACATGAGTTACGTTAGCAGCATTGTTTTTAAAATGCTAAACTTGCATCAAATGGCTCTTTCTGTGATAAATTTTGAGATAGGCTTGCAACTGCAAAACTTGGTATTGGATTTGTAAACAGTAAAGAAATGACATTAACTAAAGTCGGTAGCAGTATACATTAGGCCTGTTCATTTGTTAAATATCGCAAGGGTGGATTTGAATAAATATTTGGAGTGGGAAACCTCCAAGATAACCCCAATGAGAGAATTTTGGTGATGCCATTCTTCCCTTAAATTGGTTCTGAGCAGTGTTTCCTCATGAAGTTGAGGCACTGTATATGTAGGAAATACTCTTTTGGAGTGCAGACAGAAGTGCAGCTCCCTGCTATAGCTAACAGTGCTTTGCAGGAAGTGTTCTGAGTTGCAGTGATCCCCCAGACCAAACAGAAGTTCACTGCTGGTTCCAGCGGGGAGGGGAATCTAGCTGCTGGCTTCCAGCCTGCAACCTGTTTCTCCTAGCGATGGCCCCTCCTCCATAAAAGCCTACGCTGTTTTCAGAATGGGAGGAGGGGAAAGATTCTGCTTTTCAGGGATCAGTGTCCAGAGTTTTCCCAGGATTTCTCTAGAGCAGGAAGAAACTTGTATTGGGACAGTGTTGCCCGGTATATGATAATTCTTGTATTTGTACCATAGTTTCAACCCTTGTACAATATACAATAAAGAATTGTAGAAGTGTTCATAATGTATGATAATTTTTGAGGCAGCTAATTGACACAGCTGATGCAAAACCAAAGTCACTCTCAGGGAGTCTTAACTGACTTCTGGGTTTGCTGGAAGCGCTTCTTTATCACTGTTTGCCTTGAAATAAAGAAATGCTTCAACTTTGAAGTTCTCACTCACTCACTGGCATCTTACAGTGAGCAATATGAAGTAATAAAGAAGAAAACTTATTTGCGTATGTTTTCATTTTAGGATAGTTTTTCAGTAAATGCGATAATTTTGAGCTTCCATTATGATAATTTCATATTTAAGACCTTGCAACGCTGTATTGGGGAAGGAGGTTGCAGTGGTGGGGTTGCCAGGTGTGTGTGGATCCCTGCTTGTTGTCCTGAGGGTCCAGGTGCTCTGGTCCTCTCCTGCCCTCTCCCAGAACTTCCCTGGCTTTTCCAATCACAGAGGTACCTTGCATCCCCAGCAATTGCATAGAGATGTGTGCAGGGCTGCTGTAAGAGTGCAGAAGGGGAGGGTAAGGAACAATTAACTGTTAATAAATGCCCCTTGTGCAAATGCACTGTTGTCCTTCCCCCCACCCCTCAAGTAAACAGGTATTTACTGTTGGGCACAGCCATCCACCCACCCATCACAAATGGGGCTACAACCCCCCTCCCCCCAAAACCTGTCTACCCACCCCTCTTCACCTCAGATGAGACTGGGGTCTCACCAAGGATCCAGGGAAGTGAAGCTTTCTGCTCCCCCCCCCCCCCCCCCGGGGGCGGGTGCCCCCAAACAAAC
>NW_017728964.1:21195-34541 GCF_001723915.1 Gavialis gangeticus
GTGGTCTCTCTAAGCAACTGATCTTTGGGCAGTTTCATCATGCATCCATCCATGAGCAGCCCCATTGCCCTGTGTGGGTTTGAAGGATGAGGAGTGGTTTAGTCTTGGATGCCTGGAGGACTTACTAGACACTAGGTATGTAATGCTCTGTGTCTACACAAAGCATTGAACTGGTTCAAAGAGAACTGGCTCAAAATAGTACTAGATTTTCTTGGTGTGGTTTTGACATGTCCCAGGAAGTTTAAACAGGTCTAAAGCGGCATGCACATCTAGAGTGGTTTAATGTGTCTTTAGAACTTGTCATCTGTCAGTTTTTTGTAGCGCTTTGATGAGACTTAGGGCAGAATGCTGTTTCACTTGCTGTGCCTAACAGGCAAGCATGCAGACATGTAGCTGTGGCTTTTAGCAATTACACAGCTTGTGATTCAGTTCTGGGCATGCACGCCTGAAAGTTCCCACTGAGCATGCTCAGGAAGGGCTATGCTGTGAAAGGACAGGTATGCAGTGACATATGTTTCAAGGCTGCCTAAGTCCCAGAATTGTAGCCAGGCAAAAAGCTGTAGCAGGTGGAGGAAGAGGGGGTGAAGCAGGCCCTCTCATGGTTGAACTCAGGGCTGTCCAACTTCTCAGCTGTTGGGGTGTGCATCCACATGGACCACAGACCCCATGGGCTGTGCAGTATGTGGGCTTCTGTCACCCCCACCCCGCTGCATGGTCTTCCCTGTGCTCCCCCTGCTGTGTGCCCCCTATCCTTTGGCCGGGGCTACCCCCACCCCACACTCCGCACCTGGAGTTCCTGTTGCTGTGGGAGCTCCTCCCTTGCCTCATGGGGCCACCTGGATCCCCCAGGCTCCATGAATATGGAGTCATGGCACTGGGGGCAGGGACAGGAAGCACACACTGGAGGAGGGAAAGGAATCTCATAGGGGAAGCAGCAGCTGCCCAAGCAATGGGGGAAACAACACCCAGAAGGGAGTTGTGGGGGTGGAAGGGATGGAGCACTTTGGTTTAGCCCAGTTCAACCCACCAGTTGCACAGCCCTGGTTTAGTCATGAGGTCACTTTCTCAGCAAGAAAGAGTTGCTCCCCTACCCAGAATGGGTTTGAACCTCAATCTCCTGCTTCTTAATAAAGTGCTTTAAACCGCAAACCACAGGTTAGACATTATCCAGTACTGTCTTTTTGAAGTTAAGTGACTGAGCAGCCAACAGTGAGAAATATATGGGGACAGGAAGGAAGAGGGAAAGCTGAAGGGTGTGTGGTTTATTGAGATGTTCTGGATGGGAGAGAGCCTTGTGTTCTAGCTTGGACCCTGGGGCCAAAATTTCCCCATTGCTATCTGTCCACTTCATGCAATGAATATTAAATACAGGATACAGTGGATCAGCTTCAAGAGGAGGACTGAGAGGCCCCCTGAATAATGCTTAGCTTGTAGTCTGGTAGTTAGCTAGAAAGCAGGAAATGCAGGTTTAAACCCCTTTGATGTGAGGAAGGCCTAGAATGTACGTCTCCTACTCCCTAGGAAAGTGCTGTAACCATCCCTAAAATATGGGGTGACCTTCTTCTTCATTTTATTTCCAGCAGGTCTACACTAAGAGTGGTGCTATTATGTCCCAGGGTGAAAAAGAATCCCAAACTGTTTATAAGTGCTTAAAAACTGCAGTTATGTGGCTGCATTTAGATGTGCAAAGTGAAATAGGATTCTGCCCTTAAAACACTCAAACTGATTTGTCTGTCTGTACCTGTGATTGTCAACCAGGGTGCTCTGAGAACCTTTCAAGGTTGCCATGTGAGCATTGTTAGACATACAAACATGATTCACAAGATAAACTCAGACGGCATGTCCAGATGAGCAAGCATATGCCTGTTGTGGCTTCTCAAAGCTGTTTGAGATGCCACAAGAGGCACACTGGGAACGAAAAATGTTCCCTGTGCTGCATATTTGCAGCATGGACTCTAATTTTGATACCGGGAAATCCCAGTATTTAAAAAAAAAAAAAAAAAAGAAGCACACTGGAAAAAAGCAGCACAGGGCACACTTCCGGAGCATGCCCTGAAGCAACCAGAGGCTGGGTCCTGCAAAGAGATGCTCTGGCACCCAGCCAGAGTGTCTCCCTGCCTGCCTTCTTCCCCTGCTGCTCCAGCACGCTGCCTCAGTATGCTGGGGCAAATAGGAACAGGGCAAGGCTGCAGCAGTGGCTTGAACCCAGGCTTTGTCTCAAGTAAGTGGGGTTGGGGGGGACTGAGTGGAGGGGCTGGATGGAAGGGAGCTGTGGGGGTTGTGAGGACTGTTTGGGAGGGGTGGGTCCCTTTCTGCCCCCCACATGGTGCATAGCCCCCCACTCCCCACCCTGCAGCAGCAGTATCTATCAGGGTGCTTGTAGCCCACTACTGGCAGAGCCCCCCTGCAGCATGGTGTAGCCCTGGCCTCCTGGGACCCAGTACTACCTGTGCCACATGGAGCCATCCTGGGCCAGCCCGCTGGCATGTGCCCTTGGTCAGAACCAGGCTGATCTTGTTGTCACCCGGGGGTCCTGTCACCACAGGCAGAAGTTGTGCACCCTTGGGCTAGGCCAGGTCTTGCCTCCATGTGCCCTGTGTGCCGTTGGGTCAGACCAGCTGCATGCAGGCAGGACCAAGCCGGGCCCAAGGGTGCACAGCTTCTGTGTGTGGTGCCAGAACCCTGGGTGACAGCAAGAGCAGCCCAGTGCCCAAGGGCGCACACCAGTGGGACGGCTTGAGCTGGTTCCATGTGGCACAAATGGTGCTGGGTTCCAAGTGGCTAGGACCAGGCTGCAGGGGGGCTCTGACAGTAGTAGGCTATGAGCACCCCAATGATTGTTGCTGCTGCTGCTGCTGCTCTGGGGTGGGGAGGGCTGTATGCCGTGTGGGGAGACAGGTAGCAGACTCACCCCTCCTGAGCAGTCCTCCCCAACCCCACAGTCGCCCACATAGTCCCTCACGTCCACAAAACCCCCCACAATTCATCCACAAACTCCACACCCCTCAACTGCCCCCACAAACTCCACATTCATATACCCACCCACAATCCCCACAAACTCCCCACAAACCCCACACCGCCCCTCCTTGCATGCTTCCCCTCCAAACCCTACATCTCCCCACAAAGCTCACACCCTGTGTGCCCACCTGCCAAACGGGATGGGACGGGACCTGCTGGCAGGAGCCCCAGTTGCAGAGACAAATGCCACACTGAAGCCCTGCTCAGACATATGGCCCCAGCCTGGGTGGGGAGGGACTCCTGGTTCGAGGAAGCACTTGGGTGTGTGATGGGCTGGGGCGGGGTGGAGATGGCAGTGGCGGTTGTGTGTGAGAGAGAAATGGGAGTCAGGGATAGGGGAGCACTTCAGGTAGGACAGGCTGCCAGAGCCAGGCTTGGAGCCCCCTTGTCCCCCTAAAGCAGCCTCTGCAGGGGGAGGCCAGCCTGGAAGGGAAGGGGCTTGCCCAGCTCAGTCCCTGAGCCCAAGGTGAGGGCTTCCCAGGAATGGCATAGGGATTACTGGGGCCTGGGCACAGGCACAGGGAGCAGAACAATAAGGGCTGGCATTGCTCAGAGCCACAAAGCAGTGGTGGGACAGCTGCAGCTGGACTCATGTCCTGGTGCTGGGATGGAGCTGCTGTTGGGAGGGAGCTAGTGGGGGCAGGTAGGAGCCATGGGTCAGGAGTGAGGGGCACTGGTGGGGCTGTGGGTTGGGAGTGAGGGGCAGGGGCATGGCCAAAATCAAGTGCAAAAGTATATAGATATTTAGAATTAATTTTATTATGATGATAGAGGCACTGATAGGTTTCCAAACTGTATGAAAAATGTAAACATATGAATAAAACATTGCCCAACTGATCTCTCTATATGTAGTGGCATTTCATTTTAATTGCAGAAGAACATGGATTTTCAGCATTTTAATGAGAGAATTTGGGTTTTTTTTATCAGAGTATTTGCCATTTTTAAACATTGAACACCAGGATCTCTGCTGGTGAGATAAGTTGCGAGACCCAGGCAGAGGAACCTGCCATGGGCCAGCATTGGGGACCTTGCTAGAGGGCAGAAAAGGTGGCTGGCCTGGCCATTTGGGGCCAGGACATGCTTTGACAGTTCAAAGTGGGCTACTGTAATGAGCCTATCTTCTGGGCAATAGCTGCCTAAATGGCAGAGTGGGGGCACCAGAAGACATGACAGCACTTCTACACAAAGGCCAACTGTGCAGACATGGCTCACTAGCAGCTGGTCCAGAAGTGCAGGAGGCTTTGCTGCAGTGCCCATACCATAGCTCAGGTAGATGTGTGGTCCCCGTCTGGGTCTGGCAGGCACGCAGCCATGGGGCTGCAGGTCCGAGGGGGCAGATGCTGTTGCAGGTGGCAGTAGATCACAGCCAGGCAGCAGTCCCTACTGCCAGACTGCTGCAGTGGGTAGAGGGTACAAGGGCACCTCTAGTTTAGAGCTGCTTCAGCAGTCTTGCTGGCCCAAGGGGCTAGTGTCCCCAGATACCAATTGGCTGAGCCTCTGAAGCTTCTGTGCTGCTTGCCAGGGCAGATTTTTATACCAGCACAGGTGCTGGCCCCAGCCTCTAGCTTCCCCTGGGTGCAGGTCTAGGAGGAACTGGGCAGGATCAGTTTGCCCCAAGTGGCACAAATTGCCCCACCCCAAAGTGCATGTTCACTGGGAAGCACAGCCAGGGCACCTGGAAGTGCCAGTGGTGCTCCCGGAAGTGCCAGCAGTGGTTCTCCTGGCACCCCCACTCCCTGGTCGGCACTTGCAGGGGAGGCTCCGGCGCTCCTGCCAGCCCCCCCTGCCATCACCTAAGCGGGGAGTGCTGGCTGTTGGGGTGCACCAGTGCTCTCAGGTTGTGCACGTGCACCCCCTACATATCGCCACTGTGGCCCAGTACCGGGCTGCGGCCCGGGGATTGGAAACCTCTAATCTATACCTTTAGTCTTCTCCATCCTGTGGCATTCCTCAGGCTATATTTTGCTTTTTTTGTCACGTTCTTTGTCCTGGCACCTAAGGTGTTGTAGTAATCCATTTGATTCTCCTTCTGGATGATGGCTAGAAGTATTGCAGATTATGCTTCTACACTACTCAAATTCCCAGAAAATTCAGAGCTAATGAAAGATCATTAAAAAAAATCCTGGCAAGTGTTGGGAAATTATCAAAATAGAGATCAGTAGAACGAAACGTAAGTGAAGTGTATGAAGGAAAAGTCTAAGATATGAGTGAAGTGGGAGGAATCTTAATGTCAAGATAAATAACTTAAATTGTAGGAATTACTGCTGAGAAGAGAAGATTTTGTGCGATAGATGTTAGTACTTTCTTGTGCATCTTCTGTATATGATGATGGCTTTCAAAGACAAATGTTATGTTCAGATGTACAAGTATTATCGGTAGAAATTAAGACGTTACAGTTATGTTGTTATAATCTAGTACTCTGAGATGGGAAAGGTAAAACTGAAGAAAGCACTGGTCAGGATTTTTCTGAAGCAAGACTTGCAGCATTGTAGGTCTTTCTGATATTTTTCTGTTAAATTACAAGGTTATAAAAAGTATGATAGCATAGGTAATAGTTTAAAAACAGGTTTTAGGCACCATTTACAGGAAAATGGATTAAGGCTTCACTATCAGAAAGTACCTGCTAAGTACCTATCAACACCCAGGTATGCTCACACACAATGGAAGGGGCAGAACCTGAAGAGCATAAATAAGGGAAGTCTTAAAATGTTTGGTGACCTTTTAAAAAAAATATCAAATTTACCCAAAGGATCTTGTCTGCCTACAGGGTCATTAAGCATTTTAAGTCCCTGGAGCTTCTGTAGTGAGAACTGAAGCTGTTGTCTCTGTTATGTTTAAGAAGAGAGAAATTATTAGGATTAAGCCAAAAGAGGTTTTATAATTGCAAAGTCAGTGGCGTAAGATTGAGAATATCTTTTTGGCAGGTTACACCAAAAATGACACTATTGTTAAATCGTAGTTCACTCCTTCACTGATGGAGTAGTATGTGAACATAAACAGTTGCTGGATTGGATCTTGTCTTCAGGAGTAGCCCATTACAAATGCTTCAAAGAAAAGTGTAACAACTTCCCCACCAAGTAGATATAGGTAACGTGTCCTCATCAGGTTCTCGTCTTAGCCCTATTAATTAGCAGAAAGTTAGTTTAGGAGAAAGATGTATATCTCTTCCAAAAATTAATGTTAACTATTGTCACTGAATTTGCTTGTTATTCAGGTAGGTTTCTAATTTTCTTAAGAGTACGGCTAAATTCTCGGTGTTAATAATATGCTGTGATAATTGGTCTCACATTTATTTTGGAAGTCTTTGGGAAATGTGTATGGAAAAAAATATTTTTAAACCAATTTTAGCTTATTACTCTTCTCCTTTTTTGTTCTGTTGTCTGTCAGTTTCTCAGTGAGACCCAGGGCTCCCTTGGCCAGTGCCACATGGCTTCTCTAATTGTGTAAGGCTCCTTTTTTTCCCTCTGCACTCCAATGAGGCTCACTTGAAAGTTGGCATGGCTTTTTCCAGGTTGCCTGATTTCAAAATGTCTTTTCTGTTCCATGGCTATGCCTGTGATGAATTGACATTCTAGGTATCTAGGAAAGACTTGCATCTCCAGGAAAATGTGCAAATTTGTAAATTGTTCACTTCCTGGGCCCAGAAGGCCTATGAAGCTGGACTCCAGGGGCATTTGTACATGTCATTTTTTTTGCCCTTTCTTGCGCTGCTGTGGCATGACTGTTTGCACAAGCAGGCTTTCTGGGCACTTTAAAAATCTTTCTGGTGCATTAAACTAAAACTTCTTGGACATAGTTTAGTTTGGCTCGTCACGAATTAAAGAGTTGCATCCAAGGATTCATTGTGTGCAAACACACAGGCACTCAAAGACGTGTAATAATCCTTTGTCCCCCAGATGGTGCTGCAACTTTTTTGTAGTTCACCCCTTCAAATTGCTGCTGCTTTTGAATTGCTTCTGCTTTTTTTTCTCTTTTTTTTTCTTGTGCTGTGTGCCAGCTCCCTGCTCCCACAGCTGTGTGGCAGGGCACGGGGTAGGGGACCCTGGCCAGGCGGGCAGCGTGGGACTGTCCCATTCTCCTGCGGCGCTGGCTGGGGACCGGTCTTAATTTGTTCAAAAACCTAATGCGTGCAAACGCTGATGCAACACTCCAAAATAAACAAGTTTAAATGTTACAAACCTATTTAATTTCATGAGGGTTAAACCCTGGGATGTGTGCAGGCACCCTAGGTTTATCTTCCGGGTACATTTTTGAGGTCAGCATCTGATTTGGAGCACAGGACTCAGCTAGCTGAAGACCCTCAAGGGCACAAGATTCCTTTTGAGAGAACCTCCTTGATGTCTGTACCTCATCCTTCTGTAGTGAGTGAAAACCCAAAGACAGTTCCCCGGGGGAGATGTAAGGAGGTACTTGTCAAATTTCCCTTATCCCTCTGGCTCCAAGAATTTGTGGCCTTGTGAAAATCCTCCTAAAGCTTGGAAGCATACTAGTAACAGCACTTGGTTCTTGAGCATCCACCCCTTCAGTGCTTTTGAAGCATATGGAGCAACTCCTCAGGTTCCTCTTTTGTGTTGTCTTAGGTCTGATGTTTTATCACTAACTTGCACTCTGGCACTGAAAGCTTCTGCCTAGCTGTTCTACTGAGACGTAGGCCACTGACAGGCATTCAGTTTAAAATGCAATAGGATCTACCCTTTTATTAGACCAACTGGAAAATGGCAAGAAAATTGTCCTTTTCTGCAAGCTTTCAGGATCAAAGTCTCTTCGTCAGGCTGTGGGAAAAGTCTAGATAGTACAAGATGGTGAAAAGTCCCCATAGGTAGGAAATAAACTTCGTTTTTGCACAGAGGGAGCTGAAGATGGAAGGCTGTCCCTCTAGGTCCATGAGGGTGTCTTTTTGAGCTGTGTTGAGTAACTCTTTCATATGTTGATCAGGTAGAATTCCTTCCCTGGATCTGTCAGATGGCAAACAATTGGACCTCCTGCCATGCCACAGCAGGATGTGCAGTTTTGAGGTTGGGGATTAGATCCCAATCACGCCTTGCTTGCTGATGCCAAAGAGACCCAGGATCATGACCCAGCGCTGCCCCCCCCGCAAGTTGCCAGTAATCAGCCAATTGTTATTTTGGGATTGGGGTCTGGAGCTGGCCCCAGTCTGGTCTCTGGCCCCAGCTGAGGGTCAGAAGTGGTGTTTACTCATCCGTAGACACAGGGACCTATGAGACTATGTATGGTGCCCAGCTGGCAGCACATGGCACACAGAGCACAGGGACTCTGGGATTGGAAAGCATTTCTCCTAACCTGATGTCCCATTGTGCTGGGACCTTTAAAAACTATGTGTGCAGTTAGGCAGTTTTATGTATGTGGACTTCAAAATCAGAGAGCGACTCCTTGATCTCAGAGTTTCCAGGCACTGAGAATGTCAGAAACCATGTGTGCAGCCCACCTGCACGTGCACCCTGGGGTGCAGTGAGCCCAAGATTGGTGAGACTTTCTCTGATGTGAGCTTACTGTGCTCCCCATCTGCCTCCAGGCTCAGGTGGGGGCCTGGCTTTTAGCAAATGATTCTGCCCTCAGCCTACCTGCATAGGGGATACCTGTGTTTCAGACACTGGGGCAGCCCCATGCTGGATTCTCAGCTGAGGGTCAGGATCTCTCATGGGCCAGCCCCACCTGGCCAGATGTTCAGTTTCAGGCATGATATGAATGAGCCACAAAGTTGTTATACACTATATACTGCATGTGGAATAATTTTGTGGTGTGTTTACTGTATTATCATGCCTTAAATTGAATGTGTGGCCGGGCATGATTAACACGTTTATCACATCTTAACTGTAACATGTCAAGGGCCATAGTGTGCTGACCAGTTCTGATGCCTTCTATAGTGCATAACATTAAATGAAAAAGGGTGCATGTTGTACAGGAGAAAATATGGTTGTTGAGGATTATAATGCCCCGTTTAGTTGTACAAACTGTTATTTTCGGTTAAACGAAAAGTGGAGCTAATTTAGTGTTCTTTCCCTGACAGTGGCAGGTAGTAGGTGCTTCAAGGAACAACAGAACATGTAGGGTGATGCATCCCCTGTTCTCATTTACCAACAGCCCTGACTATACCCACTTCTCTTTTCACTGCAGTTGTGTTATAGTATGGTTAATGCTAATGTAAAACACATTTCCCCTTTCTTATATTCCCTCCTCTACCTTCCAGCTAATTCTAGATGCTGTCAGATCAGGATATTCTGTTGTTCACGAAATATTTTCTTTGTGTTCATTGCTTCCCAGGTAAACGCAAAGCGCTGAAATTGAATTTTGCAAACCCACCTTTCAAGTCCACAGCAAGGTTTACTTTGAATACTTCTGGAGTTCCCTTCCAAAATCCACACATGTGAGTATAAAACCAAAGGCTCCACTAATGGCACAATTCTGCAATTATTCATCTAGAATGTAGTGTTGTTCTGAAAGCAATTTCACTACTACATTTACGTGGTAGACTGCTCAAAAATGCTAGTTTGGCTTCCATATATTTTCTCCTAAATTAGCAGGGGATAAGCTAGGACTCTTACTATCATAAGCTAAGGTTGCTGCATTTCAAAATTGAATGTAGAGTGGTCATTTGTGGTTGATGCACACATTATGCCTGTACTTAATTTCCAGACTTTTTCACTGTCATTTTTCTGTCTCTTTATTCAGTGCTTTAGTACCTTTTTTTAGAAATAAGCTTCTTGTTTCTGTGTGTGTTTGTGAAAGATTTGTAACTATAATGCATCTTTTAGCACTAAAATGAAAATAACTGACTGAGGAGTGTAAAATTCTGTCAAAATCTAGAACTCATGGAGTTTTAGTGACTAGGCCTCTGAATTTCCAAGCTAGATAGTTGGGCATAGTTCTGTGTAAAGTGTGAATGTAAATGGAATACATTTACATGTTCCTGACATTAAACATAATACAACGTCACAGAAAACATTAGCTTTGTATCCTCAGATCCACCAATCTAGATTGATGGGTGACCCATCCACAGTCTGTGTGGCAAAACCCAGTTAGGGTGACAGTTTTTCCTCTTCAGGTTTCCTTACCAGATCTTAAAAGAATTTTGCCAGTAGTACGTCTTAGAGAGCTCCCTCGTGATGTTTTTTCCAGCTGTCTGTGGTGCTCTTACACTCTGGTGGTGTTCTTGGTTTTAGTATGCTGCTTTCCTATATGTGTTGGTGACATATCCCTTCAGCTCAATGTTTTCTGCTTCCTGGGGATGTATTTTTTAGTTCCTCTTTCTGGTAGCTCCCCTGCTCTGGAGCTTTTCAGACAAGTTTTAACTGAATTATAAATGTTTCCAAGACCCACATCATTAGTGCTCATGTCTACAAAATGTAACGAGTTCATGTGAGCACTTCAGCAGATCTAAAGGCTATCATCCTTCCAGATCCATTCATATTTCCAACACATTCTACTTCTAGTCTCCCTCATATAGGGAGTCGCTGTCTCTCTCTTTTTAAACATGGGTTGTTTCCCTTGACTACTGGTGGTTTTCAGGATTTTCTGGTTTGTCAGTGTTTTTCTCTGCTCCCTAAAACTATTTCCAAAGGGCTGTGCCTTGGAGCCTTTCCTCCCTCAGGTTCCCCATCCTTCTTTCCTCCCCCAGTTATGAGAAATTTAGTCTTAGTTAGCACATTTAGCCATCAGGCATAATTTTTTTCCACAATGTATCTACCTCTAGTGGTCTCTGTCTTGGAGTCACTCATTGATTAACGAGACCACTCTAGCATGGAGAAGTCTTCTTTCGGAAGCAACAACATCTGTATTTATTCAAGTGACTCGTGAGGTTGCCCTTTAGTAAGCGCCAATCTGATTACATGGGATCTGCAGTTGTGACAGGGATTGGAGACTGGGGCATTCTCTAGGGCAGTCGGCTCTCTGGAGCACAGTGAGTTTGGTAAAGTTCTGAATCGGATACAGTATCTGTTAAATTAGCAGAGAGTGAAGATGGTGTGATGTGAATACATACGAATTCTTCATGGAGGAGAGAAGCCACAATAGCTATCTCTGAAGGGTGGACTAGCTCATTTCTGTAGCTTAACCTTATTTAATTAGTGTGACTGGTTTGCTTCGTACTATGCAGAGTTTTGGCAAGCTGAGATACATTTTTTTTTTTACCCTCGTGCTTTTTATTGTTGTCCTTTTGGGGTACTGTTTCTCAAAGACAGCATACATGTGTCTGTATCATACTCCTTACCCACAGATCCATGCTTCTTTAGATGTTGATGTGACTTTGACTCTGTAACTCTCCCTCTGGTCCCTGAGATGAGTTGGGATGGTTTTCCTGTCTTGGCAAGACGCCGTTCTGGGTGATTGATTTGAGCTGGATATTTCAAACTGTCTGGCTCAGGCACATCGATGTCTGTTTTGAACCCAGGTTGTTCTATCTTTACTAAGTTACTTCCTCTTCCTCCAGCCCTGGGGATTGAGTGGTTTGGTTTTTTGCGGCTTTGTCTTTGGTTAAAGTGTTAAGCACTGGCTCAGCCCAGAAATGCTGACTCCCCTATCCTTGATGAATATGTTGAATAGATCCCATTGGTCCAGATGGGTGGATCTGAAGATACAGAGAAGTTAATTTCTTACATGAAATTTAGGTTTCTGTGACTTGGATCCACCAATCCGGGGGCTGTCCCATTGTATGTCTCCTGAAGGGCAGAATTTGTGGTTGTCAAATTATTCTTTTGCCTTTTTTTTCCTCTGGAAGTAACTTAGGGGAAGCTGAGAGGAAGCTGTTAGCAGTGACCAGCTGATGTCACAAGATGTAAATTGCCTATTAGCTGTATTCTGCTTGATTGACAGGTTATGATCGGGGAACTGATCAGGCTGGATTGGTGGATTTTTCAGGTAAGAAATTGTGGTTTCTTAATTATGTAAGTGGAAAGCAGAATAATAAAATGGGGCTTTCTGTTCTGTTAGGTCTTTAGTTAGGTGGGTGGAAGCCTTCATAGAAATTCTGCTACTGATACAAAGAAACCACTGTGGAAGAGATGACCAAAGTATGTCCCACAGGGCAAAAATGACCTTCAGTGGCTTTCAGTCACTGTCATATGTAATGCAGAGACATATTCTCAGTATTGAACCAAATGCTGCTACTGACCTGCTACTTGAATCTTGCAGTCTTTGGTAGCCACAACTCCTAAATATAAGGATGGCTGAAAGCCATTCCATTTCATCCAAAATAGGAGTGGTCTCATGCTGCTTGACACAGTAAAATACAGTCAGACAGAGTTTTGATTCCTTTAGTGCTTTTTGCATGCCTGTGAGCAATTTCTGTTATCTTAATAAAAGATAATAATATGCTTTCTGTTGTAGAAAAGGGAACTAGTGTAAAAAATGCCATTGGAATTAAACCTGAGCCAGGGGCCGTTTTAGTTTCTAAAGTTCTGAGGCAGAGGAGAAGCAATGTTCATGGGCTGAACAGGATCAGGGAGAGGCACTCGGAAGTAGGCACTGAGGTGCACTTGCACATCTGACCAAGTCAGGCTTCCACAATAATCACAAAGCTGCTTGCTTCAGTACATTGTATTACCATTCATTTTGTATAATGCTAAAGAAACATCTCATTTTAGGGTAGTTTTGTGGGAGGAAGAGAGCTTCATTACGTGATTTCAGGAAAGATGTCAAAGGCCCCTAAATCCCATTTTCAATAGGGATTTAGGAATATAAGGACCCATTACATTGTCAGGTTCATTCCTGCTTTACTGCAGGCAGCATATTATATAAGCCCCTTCACATTTACCAAACTCCATTGCAAAACTAAGTATTTTTGTTGCTGTATCTCTTACTGGAAAGTCATTCCAGAACCTCTCTGATCTGGTGTTTAGAAACTTTCTTCTACTTCCCAGTGTAAATTTGATACAGCAGGATCACAAGTCCTAACACACAAAAATACCGACTCAATGGACAAGGGCAATTCTTCACTTCAGAAAAACAGTGGTAAAATCTTGGCCCTACTGTTGTTGGTACAACATTCCCATTGACTTGAATGGAGCCAGAATTTTACTTTAAATATTTTCTTAATTAGAGCTTCTGTTAAAATCGGGGGTGGGGTGGGGGGGGTTAGATGACCTTTAAATAGGAAACAGACTCAGGGTGGCTTTGGCTGAGATTTAGTAACAGGAGCCACAACTGATTTGGACCTGGTTCTGTAAAACACTACCTCTATGTGATATCTTGGTATAACGCTACATTAATAGCAGTCATCAGAAGGCCCTTTGCTCCAGATCAGGGGTGGACAATTGTTTTGGCCAGAGAGCCACTTAGGGGGTTATAGTGAGCTCTCATGGGCTCGGTCAGCC
>NW_017728964.1:34687-37429 GCF_001723915.1 Gavialis gangeticus
CAATAGCTCACCAAAATTCCTTAAGTGCCCTCTGTGAATGGGTGTGATGGGGCTGCGAGTGGGCAGGAAGCTGCATCCAGGAGCAGGGCATGTGGGGCCAGTGCCAAGGCTGGGATCGGGATCATGGGGCAGTGACAGCAAAGGGCCAGAGCCTGGGGCAGAGCCACAATCCCCTCCCCACGCATTCCTGTCATAGCTGCTGGTTTCGCTTGCAGGGTTGTGTGGGGAGCAAATTATGACTCTGCCCAGGGCCTCATCCCATGCTGTCACCACCCAGCAATACTGGGGTCTTCATGGAAACCAGCTAGGACCCATGTGGGCAGATGGGTTGGTGCTGCAGGTAGGTGGGAAGTGGTATCCAGGAGCAGCATGGGCAGGTAGGGGTGAGGATCAGGGGGTGGTGACAGCACAGGATTGGGGTCAGGGACAGAGCTGTGATCCACTCCCAACACGTCCTTGTGGTGGGCACTGGTTCTACAAATACGGGCATGCAAGGAGCAGATCGTGGTTCTGCCCTGAGCCCTAGCCCCATGCCATCACTGCCCTGCAATGTTGATCCCCAGCCCTGTCCACTCCAGATGCAGCTCCCTACCTGCCACGAAATGGAGTCCAGCTGCCATGCTGCCCCAGCCCCACTGCATGCCCGGGGGCAGTGGGACCGGCTGCATGCACCATGGCCCAGGGTGCCCCCCACATCTGGGCCAGGTGGGGCCAAGGGACCTGTTGCAGGCTGAACAGAATGCGATGGCAGGCCAGATCCAGCCCGTGGTCTGTATTTTGCCTGCCCCTGCTCTAGACCTTACTCAGTCCGACAGAACCCAGATTTAAACATTACGTCATAGCGTGCGGCGCATCTCTCAGGCTCCTGTAATGTAAGTGGATAGAGTTAGGTGGTTGCTGTTAGAGGTATCAGTTGTTTGAGTTGTACATCCATGGGCTGATATTGCTATGGATTTTGTTTTTATTTTTGGTCTATAGATATTGTAAAATGTACTTCCTCCTGAATAAAGGGCCTGTAGCTCTGAATTTGAGACTGTTGAGAAATCGGTCCAGTAGCTGACCTTGTTCTAGATAATGTATGTGGCTGCTTTAATATGATGTCCTGTGGTGGGGGAGACAATTGTGTAGCATTCCATGATGGAGTTCAGTATACAGGATTTATGACTAATTTCTGGAGGAAGTTCTGACTACTATATTTAGCTGTTGGACCAGGGGCCTGACCACTTAATGAAGCCTCAGAAGAATTGTTTGTTTGTTCAACCCCCGAAGTGGCCATGATTATCATACCCATTTTAGGAGCATGATATGGATATCTTGGTGTATACAGTTGTTTTTCTCTTATGCTTTTGAACAGCTGCCAGCCCCGTCAGAATAAATAAGTTCCTATGTGATTTATTCAGAGCAGAGTAAGGCCTTGTACAGATATAATGTTTGAACCAGAATAAGGCCCTGTACAGATGCAATGTTTGAAACACTCCACACACGTTTGGTGAACTCCCAACAGTGGGTGTACAGATGTTCACAGCCATAGAAGTACTTAAAAAGAAGCTGAAGTTTAACAGAATGATTCCCCCAAATTGAGGAGTGTTGTCTTTAAAGCACTTCCTCTTGAAGAGGGGTTGCTTGGTTCTCCAGGATTTCATAGTGCTCTCCAGTGCGCTTAGCCATCCTTGACAATCTCCAGAGGTGGAAAGTCAGCCCCAAGGCTGGAAAGCAGGAATCACTGCAAGGCTCTTAAGCTCCTGTCTCTGTAAACTCCTAGTTCCAGAGACCAGGAGGCAACGATTCCTGATTTCCAGCCATGGGGCTGGAGAGAAGTATTCCTTGAAAGCCTCTTGGAGTCTTGAATCGGTAGCACACTGGCTGAGCACTAACTGGATGTCCTCCCTGTTCTCCCCCGTTCTCATTTGGGGGTGAGAGGGAATGAAGCTGTAGCTCTGATTAACCCTATAGTGAGGCCCCTGGCTGCTGCATTCCAGTGTGTCAATTTTGCAGTGCTCTGGAAACGGAGACCATACATCTCTGCAGCTCTGAAGCCCTCCAAATTGGAAGCATGTGAAATTGGAGGGAATTTGTAGTGTTTCAAATGTATGTTTGTCCATGTCCTAATACCATCAAATGTAATTACTGTGATGAGTTTTGTCTTCTATAGTTAAGCAGTTTCTTTATATATCAGTCTGCTGTGTAAGGCTGGGTCCGTCCAGTGTAACTCTTCAGTTAATTTTCATAGATTCCATAGACATTAGGGCTGGAAGGGGACCTCGGAAGATCATCGAGTCGAGCCCTGTGCCCCAGGGCAGGAAGTAAGCAGGGGTCATAGGATGCCAGCAAGATAGACATCCAAATTTCTCTTGAATGCGTTCAAGGCAGGTGTTTGAACTACCTCTGGCAGCAGTCTATTCCAAACCTTGGGGGCTTGGACAGTAAAGAAGTTCTTCCTTATGTCCAGCCTGAAATGGTCATGCAGGAGTTTGTGACTGTTCAATCTTATCATCCCTAGGGGCGCTCTGGTGAACAGACTTTCCCCAGATCCTGGCGAGCACTCCTGATAAACTTATAGGTGGCCACCAGATCACTGCTGAGCCTGTGCTTTTCCAGGCTGAAGAGTCCCATGGCTCTCAGCCTGTCGTCATAAGGTCTGTTTTCCTGACCTCTGATCATGTGTGTGGCTCTCCTCTGGACTTTCTCAAGCTTCTCCACATCCCTTTTGAATTGTGGGGCCCAAAACTGGACGCAGTACTC
>NW_017728964.1:37494-48742 GCF_001723915.1 Gavialis gangeticus
TTTTTTTTTTTTTTTAGACGCAGGAGGTCCCTTAGTTCCCTGCAGAGCCAATGGGGGTTGCTGTGCCCTTTTGCTGCCTTTCCTCCAAGATGGGATCGACTTTGCTCGTGCATCCAGGATTGCTCCCTTGAGGAGCAACCACTCATCCTGAACTCCCCTTCCCTTTGGGTTGTGGTCCTTTAGGGCCTCACTGACAAGCCTCCTGAGCTTGTCAAAGTCAGCTTTCCTGAAGTCGAGGACTTCTGTATTGCTGACTGACTTGCCAGCTTTACGGTGGATGGTGAAGGTGATTAGCTCATGGTCACTGTCACCCAGCTTCCCTTCAGTCATTAGGTCGCTGATTAGGCTGTTCCCCATTGCCAGTACCAGGTCGAGCAGCACTTTACCTCTCGTCGGCTCCTGGACTTCTTGCATCAGATGGAGCTCATCTACACATGAGAGAGAACTTTTCTGCTCCTTGGGAATAAAGTTCTTGTTAGAAAGACACAATCTGTAGATAATCTGAGTGATAGATGAAGCTCCAATTCAAGAAATCGTTCAAATGTCTTCTTAAATCTATCCAGATTCAGGAAATCATTTGAGCACAACATATTTAACTTTAAACATGTTAAATGGTATCCTGAATGGAGTTCCTGAAGCAGACAAATAGTGGAGATTATGTGCAGTATACAATTCTTTTACAAATACACTTCATGTTAAAGTTATATTACTATCTTACTCAGGGCTGATAAATATTTAATATTATTTGTATGGTAGAAACAGAAGTAGTAGATGTGTTACAGATTGTTATAAGCACACTGGTAGGCTCTATTAGAAATAGTTCCTTTCCTTTTTCATGTCCTTGTGTTAAGGTATTTAGCAGAATTCACAGATTTCATTGGAATCTGATAGGCTGCACTATGAGTACTTCTGCTATGGCCTCAAACTTGCGACTTCCGGGCTGTCAGCTATGTGCCTTAGTGCTTGTGCTAACCTAGCCCATTAAAAATAACTATAAAGGATGGTTATTAGCTGGTTATAACTTATTGATCTGCTGAATTTAACAGTCAGTTTAATTCCTCTTTCTAAATCATTTATAAGTAGAGCTCTAATGAAACGGATCATGCTTTTATCTTCTGTATTCAAACAGGATTTAGGTCACATGTCAAATAAACTTAGTTGACTCACCCAAATTCTTGTTAGTTATAGAATCACTGAAAAATAGGGTTGGAAACAACCTTAGGAGGTCATCCAGTTGAACCCTTTGCTCAAGACAGGATCCATGTCTAAACCATCTGAGGCAGGTGTTTATCTAGCCTGCTCTTAAAAACATCCAAAGATGGAGATTCCACAGCTTCTGTATATAATCTGTTCCAGTGCTTAACCACCCTCATAGTAAGAGATTCCTTCCTAATCTCAAGCCTAAATTTTCCTTGATGTAATTTAAGACTGTTATTCCTTGCTCTGCCCCTGTGGCCACAGAGTATACTCTATCACCATCTTCTATAATCACCCATCAGGTATTTGAAGACTGTTATCAAATCCATTTCAGTCTTCTCTTCTTTAAACTAAATAATACCAGTTCTTCCAACCTTTCTTTGTAGATCGTGCTTTCTAGACCTCTAATCATTTCTGTTTTTCTCCTCTGCGCTCTTCCAATTTGTCCATGTATTTCTTGAAGTGTGCTGCCCAAACAGGGACATAATACTTCAGGTGAGGTCTTACTTGTGCTGAAACAGAGTGGAAAAATTACTTCCTTTGACTTGCAAGAGGCAAGAATTTTTGTTGGTCATATCTTTCGTTAAACCAGCTTCATGGCTGAGATGCTTAGAAAAGCTTTCAAATAGGGGAGTCTTCTTTTTATCTTTTTTCCTTGACTTGCAGGTGATGCTTAGTATTTACTTTTTTTACTATTACTATTTACTTTTTTAAAGATTAAGTAACAGTAATATAAAGAAGACTGCTGTGAGCCATGGTTGACAGCCCTGTGTAGAAGGAGATTGCATAGCATTTGTCTGCACTACATCTGGCTCTCATTAGAGTTTTTAGAAAGGAATTGTTCAGTTAAATAAATTTAGGAGAATAATTTTAAATGTAGTGATTTAGATATTAGGGATCTAAATATAGTATTAAAATTATCCATTTAAGCTCCTCCAATTATATTGGTTAAAAGGTTACCTAATAACACATACCTAGGCTGTAGTGAGGATGGGGGAGGGCACCTGCTGGTAGCTGCTCTGCCCTGCCATGGGGGAGGACCTGCAGCTGTCTGCTTGGAGCAGTGCAGGGAGACAGGGGCCTTATGAGGACCCACTTGGACACAGCTGCTATTGGGAGCTCCTCCCTGTGGTTTTTGATAGGGTGTTGCGGGGAAGGAGGCAGCAGAGGCAAGCCCCACCAGACACCACAGCCCATGTGAAGCCATGAGCAGTAGCAGCAGGCGATGAGCTTTCCCAGCTCTCTGCAGCTGGTGTGCTGGGAGAGGGAGCAGACTAGCTAGAGGTACTAGTCTTTCCTTACCCCTTGCTCCTCCTCTTCTCCTTGCTCGTCCCTCCCTCCATCCTGCCTGCCCTAATGCCTTCCTGTTCCTAAGGAATCAGTTAGTTCTATGCTCTTGGGAAGTGGCAATCAGTCAGGATTAATACCCTTGTGAAAATACAGTCTTAGAAGGGAAAATTCTTTATCTTCTTCCCCCATCATAGTGGAATGTTGCTTGCCACTTGTCCTCTCTTATTTTTGCCTTGGTTTTTGGACTTCATTGACAAGGTTGCTTTGTTTTTACAACTTATGTAAGCAGCAGCATAAATATAGAAAAGGCTATTTTTAATTAATTTGATTATATTAAACACAACTGTGAGAGGGGGTCAAGCCTACCTTCGTCTCCCTCTGGACTTGCCTGCCACGACTTAGAAAGGAAAAAGGACAGAGATTCAGTGATGATATCAGAACAAGGAATCACCAATGCCACCCAGGTAGCAAACTGGCACAGAGTAGCCTTTATTTCCACAACTGGAGTCTGTATTGTAACAGTATCCTCGCTATTACCTCATTAGCGAGGGCATTTCATGCTGCTGATAAGGAGACTCAGTGCCGGAAGCCTGGGGAACACTTTGTAATTACTGTGGTCTCTGGTGCTAAATGCCTTACGGACAGATTGCGTTTCCCACGTCTTTTGCATCTTGTGCTGGGAGCTGCCCCCGCTGCTCCCTCGCCACCTGAATCGCTGATTTTGGCGTCTTAGTTGTCCTAATAAGCTGGTGGCCCCGTCTAGCTCCTGCACCTGAGCCCCATCCCAGAGACTCTCTACCTCTCAGGGTTCCCTGCTGGACCACTTCCCGGAGCCCCGCCATCTTTCCCCACACTCACCGGAGTAGTTGTGGTTTCCAGGGGAGTATTTCAGCTTGTAGCAACCTGCCGTGTTGTCCGGAGTCCTGAGGTCCTGACTTCCCTCTAGATCACAGATTAGGCTTCTCTTCTTCCTCATTCCACGGTCGCAATGGTCCCTCGTCCGTCTTCCAGTGCCCAAAGGCGAAATGTGTTTGCCCTGCTGCTGGATTTATACCGGCCATGGTGAGCTAATCATCCTGCCCCTCCCCTGATGTGTAACCCCCTTTACCTGGCAGGGTGCATACTCAGGTTATCCTTGCCTGAAACTATCTCAGTAACAGGGCTCCCACTTGAGTTCCTGTTACAACAAATACTAACTTAGCTAAATAAGCTAAGCTCTATGTATACGTGTATATCTATATCATGGATTTTCAACCTTTTTGGATCAGTATACCCCCAGTGGACAGACGCAGTGGGGGAAGGGGTAGGGTAGAGCATGGCTGAATGCAGAGTGGTGGCTGATCCGCATGTGCGAGCTTCCCCCATGTTTGGCTGGGCAGGCAGCACCTGCGCAGTAGCAGAGAATGATGCGTGGTGGTGCTCCATCCCTGCATTCCCGTGTGTACCCCCTAGTGTAGGGGCCAGCAATTATTTCTGTCCTACTGAGCTTTGGCAAACCATCAAGGGCTGCATGGCAGGCAGCCAGGGGCAGATAAATATTAATTTTCTAAATTTTTTTAGGGGCCCTATGGGCCAGATAGAATGGCCTGGCAGGCCACATTTTGCCCACCCCTGCCCTAGAGCCTTCTCAAGTACAGTATTTTAGTGATGTTAATACACAGTAGACTAATGCTACTGCACATTAGCATGGCTTTGGCCGTGGCACACTAGCTTGCCATAGAATTAGCCTACTGTGCATTTATCTCCTATAGATGGGCCCCTAGTGTGTTTAATTTGATCTCGCTGTAGGTTTAGCAGTTGGACATGGCAATGCTTTCTTTCTTTTGCTAACCAGGCTAGTTGTAACATCTGCAAAGGTTCAATCTTTGGTCACTCAGAAACAGGCTTTGAAGCTGTCTGTGAGCCAAACTTCTGTAGCTTAGCCCAAGCCCCCTGAAAGTGGTCAAGGCTGGCAACAATTTGCCATAAGTGTTATTAGTCCTATAGCAAACTGAGTAACCCTTGATATCTGTTCTGCAAGTGCATTTTTTTTTAGCCTAGACACATTCAGTAGCACTTTGTGCAGAATCCTGTTTCACTTTACATGCCCAAATGACAGTTATGCAGCCACATAACTGCTATTTTTAGCGCTTACATTTTGTGATCCTACTCCACAGGCAGGTCCCATACTATTAGTCTATACGATTAGGGATTAACTAGTCAGCTCTTCAGCCACTGCCTTGAAGTTGAGCCACTGCACCTTGCATTAAATATTCATTGGATACAGTAGGTTGAGACAAGTGTGGAGGTTTCTTTCCCATTGGGAGCAAGGGTTCAGGCTAAAACACAGGACCCCCATTTTTCTAGGGCAGCAGCCATTTTACTGAACAACATCCTCTGGTTTATTTTCTTTCTTCTGGCCCCATATATCTCTAGCTCTTAGCTGTGCACTGATTGACTTCCTTTGTTCAGTTTTTTTACGGTTTCTTTGTAGTGTCACAAAACTAAACTGATGGGAGTTATGGCCTTTCTCTGATACTAGCAGGTATTATCACTTGTAATAGTTTTAGTATCTAGACCTATTGCTAAAGTACTGGATAACCTTAATTGCGTTTTAGGAGATATTGCCCACTGCACAGTTCATGGTTCCAGAGATGGTTTGTCCAGGACATCCAGTCAAGTGAAAGATACCCTGTACATTATCTTTTCTCATGGTCACAAAGCTTTGAAGATTCTAAATCTGTGTTAGGCAGAGGAGTATGAACTGATTTTCAAAGGTGCTGAGCTTCTGCAGCCTCTTCACTTCAGTGGGATTCAGGGATGAACAGTATTCTTGGAAATCAGGTCACTTATATTTAGGTGCCCAAATCTTCTGTAATCTGATTTTAGATACTTATCTGATTCCAATTACCACAGCATCTGAGTGTTTCACAGTCATCAGATTATTTATCCTCATAAACTGCACTGGGTTAAGGAAGTATATATCTCATTTTGTAGATGGGGCATTGAGTCATAAAGGCTAGAGGATTTGTTCATTTGTATCTTAGGAATTCTGTGGTGAGGTAGCAAAATGAACCTGGACCATTTAACTCTCAGACGTCAACCTTAATCTCAGGACCATACGATCTTTCTTTCAGTTATTCTGGAAATGGTGGCCTGCTTCTACAGTAGGAGGGAGTCAGCCTCTATCACGGAAGTCAAAACTCAGATATTTCATGGGTGGAATTTTGACTTTGCAATGATTATCTTAAATAATAATACCTTGGTTATAGGTTGTAGCATTAATCCCATTTTTGTCCTGGGGACTGACACAACCCTGGCATTTCTGCCAGGTGAAAGACAATTGAGTACTTATTGACTCGTGAAGTGTCTGGTACAGTTTCCTCTTTCAATACCAAAGAAATACATGAGGTATGGAGAAAAAAGTAAAACTGTTGAATTTAATTACTTACTATGTAGTTTAGGATGTAGTGAGCTAAAGGGGACTCTGTTCACTTCATTGCACAATTAAATAGGTGTTAGACTGGTCAAGGTGAAGCTGATTGTGTTTGATAGTAGAGGAAAAAAGTGAAGTTACTTTTAGCTGTCAGAGAGAGGAAGACCAAGCAAAAGTAAATTCATCTTCAGTAATCTAAGTGAATTGACAAAAATTGTTGTTAAAGGCTTGGCATGCAAATCTTCATGTTGCTTCCTTAGGCCCTATCATATTGGAAAAGGAAACATTTAAGAGTCTATATACTGACTTAATTATCACTGTTCCTTCTAAAGGCAGGGTAGCACCTTAGAGCAGTGACTCTCAGCCAAGCTGCTGTGGCAGCCTGGGGTGCCTTGAGATCCTTTTAAAGATGCCACAGGGTGCCACAAAATGTTAGCACTGTTAAGTGTACAAATGTGACTCACAAGATAAATCCAGAGATTTCAAGTAGTAATCCATAGTGATAAAATCATTCTGGCCTACTGTGATCTTTTAGAGTTCTTTGCAACAGAAGAATTACTCCATTATTTTCCTGTGGTCAAAAAATGGGTGAAAACTAAGAGCTGGCATTTTCCAAAGGGTGCCTTGAATCTAAAATGGTTAAGAACTACAGCTGTAAGGACTAACTGATTCAGAGAGGCACAAGCGTTTGCAGGCAAGTCTCCTTTATCAGATGTTATGAATGGAGTCCATTTGTTGTATCCAGTGAAGCAAATTGTTGCATATGAAAACTTATGTCTCTCTGAGCCAGTTAGTCTCTAAGGTGCTACTCTGCCATACCTTCTACCTGACTTTAGACTCACACGGCTAACTTTACTTATTGTTCTTTCTGGAACTGAGTTTGGAAGAATTGATATCCCTACTTCATCCAGGATCTGTTCTCAATAGCGTGCTCAAGATTTTGCCTGTTTAATGAATTTATGAATGGTGGGCTGAAGAAAATTCTCATAAAGCATTGCAATAGGTTGGTTGGGCTTAAAAAGTACTTGGTGTAAACCTGTGTCTTGTATAAACATTCTGTGTAGAAAAGTTAAATGCCTAGACTTTACACTGATGGACAACTCATGAGATAGAACAGATAGAAAACAAGTGTTTCCAAAGGGACTATGGGGCAAATTTTGTAGGCTGACAGTTTATTCTATTTATAAAGAAAAGAAAAAAGTAGAAGTGAAATTATTTTTGTATGTTGTCCACTTCAGAGCTGCACAAAACAACCAACAGTTGGACTGGCTTTGCCTCCTTTGGATGTCTGTTTACATGGAACTCTTCTATCATATTCCATGTTAGCACCTGCTTTCTTTCTAAGGGAATGCTGCTGTCACAAACTTGTGTTGTCTAATGAAGAAGATGATCTGAGAATTATCTGTTTCACATGAAGATTAGGGAATTTTCCTTTCAGCATTTCAGGACTGAGGAAAAGAATCCATAGTGCATCAAATGTGAGAAGCATCTTTGTATTTGTATTTAAAGATAATTTAAGACTTCACAAAAATGGAAATGAGTGTTTAAAATAGTTTTTAAAAATATACCTCTGCCTTGTAAGCCGCTGCTTGCTTGTGTGCAGAAGGAATGTGCAAATCAAGTTAGATAAGTAATCACAGTTCTGTAACTCTTATAAGTTGTCAGGTTTTTAGATGTAAAGCACTCTCGTAATTTGTCAGAGAAATTTTCAAGGGACACCATTAACTCTATGACAAAGTACAAGTAGACTCAAGTTCTGCATCAGCCTGTATTTTATACCTACTTTTGTAACAGTACTAGTACCTTTTCTTGTTTTCTCCCTTGCTTCTGTTACTGGCTGAATTTCATGAGAGATGATCACATGTGACAGTGGTATATATGATCTTATACAAAGTGTTGCAAAAGGCGCACAGGATGAGATTTTAAAAAGCAACTACTGTTAACTATGTTTCTGTTACCATTATCTTTTGTAAATTTCACTTAAACTAAATAAACTGGGAGAGAATAGGGGGGAAATATATTCATTGTGATTATAATAATTTATCAGATAGTCACAAGAGAATTAAATTGATAAGAGCTCATGCTTAAAAATGTTGAGATTCCTCCTTCCCACCACTAAGTGCCAGAGCTTCCTGCAGTTTCTGGATTAGCAAAAAGCCCAACCATCAACTCCTGAGCTGAAGAAGGGAGCTGAAGATAAGTTATTTCCTGTTATAGTGAATTTTAAGCATGAGAATACATTTTGCTCTAATGGACTATCTTTTGGTAAATGACACTCGCTGCTTCTGCTGCCATAACTGTAGTTCTACTCCAAACAGGAATCACATTGTCTAGTGTGTGTCCAGTGCACTATAATAATGCAACTGTTACCTGATGTGAATGGGCAGTTGTAGTTAGAAAAGGTAGTCCCTCCCTGACAGCAGGAAGAGACACAATTTAGCTTTTACATTTAGCACATCTGGTTAAATGAAACAAATACCCTAGGCGTGCGAGAAGATTCTCATCTTGTTGTTAATTGTTACTCCCCTGGGGTCAGTGTGCTTCATGGTATAAAGACACCTGAATACATTTTCCCCATTTGTAGGGTGCTTATAGGCAAGGTGTAAGATGGAAGTTCAGATCTGTTGTAGATAAGAGTCAGTGTATTAAAAGCAGTGACGCCAAGTGAAAGCCTCTACTTTTCCTGCTAGATTGACTGTCCTGGTGTGGCAGAAGGCTGGGGAGGGCACCTGACAGACTTAACTCATTCAGAAACACATATGCATTTGTAGGTGACAGTCTGCTTCATCAACTCCTATGAGTTGTCTTGTAGAGAACAGGGGCACTAAATACAAAGGCTAGGAAAAGGGGTGAAAAGGATAAGGGGAGTGGGCACTGTTGAGACAGGCAAAGATGTGTTGAAGAGATCAAAAATGATAAAGAAATAATTTAATCCACCGAGGGACACGGGAGTTAAAAGCTAGTCCAGATAATTGGATAAGTCTCTGCTGAGACTGTGGTTAACACAGTTCAGTCTGTGGGTGATTTCTTGTTCTGCAGTTCTACATTCCAGTTGGTTTTTAAAGTTTTGTTGTTTAAGAACATTTTCTCTGAGGTTAGGTTAGTTCAAGGGAAGTTAAAATGTTTTGCCACAGGCCTTCATGTCTTTTGGGAAGTGTCAAATTGATATTTATTCTTTCTTTCACATAGGGATCACATTATCTGTCCAATGTAGACAACAGACAGGTACTATAAGGAGGTGGTGATGTATATGACATTAGAAGAGCAGGTGAATGAACCACGTAAGGTATCATCTGTGCTGTTTGGTCCAGTGATATTGTAGTCTGGGTTGATGAAGAGATACAGACCCATGTCTGGGTCTTGATTAAGGCTTGGTGGCTTAGTAAGAATTGGAGGTAGGTAGTCTGTTACTAGAGAGACTGGGAGGGAATGCCTGTAAGCCAGGACAGGCTTGTTCCCCAAGATTACCTTGCAATGGTTGTCATTTTCCAGGAGGCACTGGAGAGCATTAATGATGTATCCAAGGTGTTCAAACAGGGGGCTGTAAGTGACAACAAGAGGGACTCTTTTGTCCTTGTAGTTGGTACTGTAGCCTGTCAGAGTAGGGTGTGACTGTGGTTCTGTTGATTTGAGTTTTGGTATTATAATTTAAGTGTAGGAATCCCTGCTCCAGTTCCCTAAGGAGTGCAGTCCAGTCAGAGGGATTGGTGGTAGCTGTACTGGTCAGTTGGTTTCTGTTATGTTATAGTGATAATGTAGCCATTGTAAAGTTTGAGGGTGGTGTTCAAGAAATTAATTTGCTGGGTGGATTATACAAGAGTCGGTTTGATTGAGGGGTGGCAGTTATTAAAATTCTGGAATTTCTCTAGAAATTTCTTCCCACGTGTCCATATGCTGAAGATGTCATTGATGTACCATGGGTATACTAGGGATGAGAGAGTCCTTGTGGAGGAAGTGAACTTCAAGGTCTTTCATAATAAATATATTCATATATTAGGGGGCATGTGTGCGCCTCTGGCATTGCCATTCGTTTGTAGGTACAAGGAGTCCCCAGATCTGAAAAAATTGTGTGTGAAGGCAAAGTGGGGAGTGCAGTGGAAAAAGAAACTGTATTTGTCAGGGATAATGTTACTTATGGTTTGTAATCCATTCACATGGGGGATATTGATATCCATTGTAGCTCCCATATTTACTTAAATCCAAGATTCTCCAAATAACCTGAGAGAAAAAAAGCCTCTTAGATTTGAATACCAGCCGGGGGAAAACAGCCCTGGGCCAGGGGAGCTCATGTGCTGGAGGGGGTGTGATGGTGGGAGATCACAAAAAGGGGGTGCAGGGAGTACAGGGAAGACCTGTGTGTGTGGTTCGGAGGGAGCACAGTGGACACTGTGCCACATGCCCTTTTCTGCTGCTTACCTTCTGCTTCAGCTCTAGCCTCGACCTGGACTGGCCTGGAGCTGCTGCTGCTGCTGCTGCTTCTGCCTGGCTGGACAGGGCTGGGGCCACCACCACTGACTGCCCCGGAGCCAGAGAAGAGCTACAGCAGGAGGTGAGCACTGGAGGCATGCAAGTGGTGGGAGGGGGCAGGCACGAGAGGGACAGGTCATAGAAGGCAGCAAGGTGTGGGAGGGCAGGGAATGGTGGAAGCATTCACAGGTATTGGGGGTAAGGCATCAGGGGTCAGGCACAGGTGGGGAACAAGAGGTGTGGGGGGCAGGTGGCAGGAGGATGGGGGCAATCAGGAGGGCTGGGAGATGGCAACAGGGCAGGCAAAGGGATGAGGGAGCAGGGGATAGGGAAGCAGACAGGGAGGGCAAGGGGCAGGAGCTTGACCCCGTGCCCCCTGTCCTCCTTTCCCCGCCGTAGTAGTGGGGGACAAATTTAAGATGATCCTCCAATAAACAGCTCCTATACACGAAAAACCAGAATACATTCTTAATTTTCCCAGTATAGAATCTAATTATTGGGGGATTAGTCTTAAATTCAAAGTTGTCTTGGATTCAGGTAAATGCAGTAATGTGGTATTTGCTGGAAGCTTGTCAATAGAGCCTAATTTATGTAGGAAAATTGTGTTCTTCAAAAAATGGCAGCTCTAGTGGCATTATCTGAATGGGACAGAGTCAATGCAGCTGGAAACTCCCTCCATGATAGTACCAATGCCAGAGAGAGTGGGGCATCCTGAGTTGCCAGTTTTGCAAAACTTTTTCTCGAAAGTGATGGTCTTTTATGACCAAGAACCGTATACCTAATCTAAAACCAGGCAAGGTTCTTTGAGTAGATGTGATATTTTTTATTAGGCCAACTGAGTCATTGGAAAAAGTTCTTAGGAAGCTTTCAGGCGCAACC
>NW_017728964.1:53742-92362 GCF_001723915.1 Gavialis gangeticus
ACCAAGAACCGTATACCTAATCTAAAACCAGGCAAGGTTCTTTGAGTAGATGTGATATTTTTTATTAGGCCAACTGAGTCATTGGAAAAAGTTCTTAGGAAGCTTTCAGGCGGAACCACCCTTCTTCAGGCGTAGGGAGTCTCTGCTGTTCTGAGACTCGAAAAAGATCTGATACCTGTGGCTTCAGCTTTGTCTCAGTTTATAACAGTGTCTGAGTCTGTGTGGTTGTTTATCTTTAGCAGTAATACTAATAAGTAAAAGTCTCCTGGTCTGGATTCCTATGAGGTGGAAGGATCAATCCTATTCTGTGATTTCCAGAGGTAATGCGTTTAAGAAATTGTGTAATTCCCTCTGGTATTTTCCCTCTGGGTCTTTGGTCAGGAGTTTGTAGAACTCCATGCTGTAAAGTTGTCTCCCAGGTCCTGTATTTATGTTGTTCTGTCTGTGACTACAGTGCACCCTGTAACCAGCCCATTCTATGATCAGGGTTGTTTTTAAGGCCAAATGTGGCTCTCCATTCCACAGGACTGAACTTATAACAAGTGTTGTTTTTTGGCAACCTCAGAATTGGTGCGGGGGTGGAAACATTTTATGTACAGATCCAGTCAGGCTGCAGTCCTCAGGTGGTGTCCAGGAGTTGTCCTTCTCTCCTGCGTAGGAGTCGGGATTATTGTACAGCTCTGTATGCTGGATATATTCCCTTAGTCTTAGGTGTTAGGAAAATGCCTTGGGGTCTCCATACAGCTGCATCTTATTGGGTTGTGTAGTGGAAGCAGATACCTCAGTGGGATGACAGCGCAGTTGGAGAGGCTGGTGACATTGTCATGGATTGTGTTGTAGCATAAAAGTTTGGAAAGTTTTCCTTCTTTCATTTTCCTTAAAGAGTGGAAGTGTTATGTGATAAGTTTCGTGGCTGGATGTAAAGATCTCCTTTTGGTAAATGGCTGGTAAGTCCAGGTGGTTCTGTATGCTGCTTGTTAATTCTGCGCATCTGGTGCATTCCTTTCTTTGCCTTTGCTGTATAAACCACAAATAAGGTGCTGCTGTGGATACTTTGGAAGCAATGATCAGAACCACGGATGAAAAAGGAAGGAATGAATGATGGCTCTCTTAGGACACAATCAACTTCAAGCTGTCCCTCCTTTCTGTATTCTTTACCTGCTGTAAACTACTGTACTAATGAGTTCCCTAACTGAAAGATTGGGAGAAAAAATATGTAATGTATTAATGCAGCTCCATTTATGTTGCATTTTAAATAACATTTAAGTCCACTTATTTAATTACAGTACAAATTAACTGTTTACAGCTTTCTTTACCTTTTGTCTCCTGGCAAACTATTCTGAGCTATTAAAAAAAAAACTGTTGCTTCACACATGGTAGAGAAAGCATAAAGAGTTTTTGCCTTTGAGCTTTTTTTAATGATGCTATTAGAATCAATCAAAATGGATCTGACTGTTTGCTCTCAAAAGTGATGGTCTTTTATGACAAAGAACTGTATACCTAATCTGCTACCAGTGGCTTCAACATTGTCCCAGTATATAACAGTGGCTGAATCTATGCAGTTGTTGATCTTTAGCAGTAAACACACATTGGGTGAATGCTGTCATGCCCGAATCTAAGATGACTTTGAATTTAAGATGACCCCTCCCTGCAGTAACTATGTTCTATATGTGGAAAATTATAAATTTGTTATATTTTTTCATATAGAGAATTTCATTATCTTAAATTTGTTGTCCCCACCCCCCACACCCTCCGACCGCATTGTGGCAGGGAAAGTAGTGGTGGGGGAGGGGCAGGTGGCAGGGAGGCAAGAAGCTTGACTGCTTCCTCTTTCCCCCGAGCCCCGCTGCTGCCCTGGGAGCCTTTGCCCTAACCTACATTGACTACCCCTGTGCCTCCCACTCTCCCCCCTCACCTATCCCCCTTCTTCCTCCTTGGACCTGGACCTGGACTGAGACCTGGACTGCCGCCTGATCCCTGACCCACACCACTGATCCCAGATCCACACTGTGCTGCTGTTGCTGAGTCCACGACCACTGACACCATGGCTGGACTCCAGGTAGCAGTTGCAACTGTGGCTCTGACTTCATCCCAGAGTCAGAGCCAAAACCACAACAGCCACCTGGCCTGAACTGGTGCTCAAATCCAAGATTTTTTTTTTGTTCCCTTCCCCTCCCCCCCATGTTTAATGGATTAAAAATAAAGTGTTGGATTTGAGTAAATACAATAATAATGTTTTTAAGATTGAAACTAATAGCACTGGTTAATAGTAGGCATCTTGGAAGCCTATATGTACAGCATTAACAGTTTACCTCAGTCACAGCCTGCTTTTGCCTTCATTGCTTGGCCTTACTTGATATGAGATGGTCAACAGCAGGCATTTCTTTTTTGCTATGACTACTTTGTGATGTGGAAAAATGTCAAAGAAGGATCAAGTATGGATCCCAAAGGCAGCACATTTGTGACCTAAGATGGGCTTAAACCCAGGGCTCCAGAGATGAGAGGCTAGTGAATCATGTTACTTCATGAAACTCCTCTTTAACGTTTTTAGACAGTTTTTTTAACAATAAACATTTGTCACAGATATTCTAGATATTCAGGATCCTGCTGCATTTCTTCAAAATAGGAAGCAAATGCATTGTTCTTTATGCGTTAAAGTCCTCTCTTATTAGTTGAACAGAAGCTTGCATTTTTTTGCCTCATTACTGAGAACAGTTTTGAACTCTCTGATTCCCTGCTTCAGAACTGATGGACTGTTTCTTTGTCATGTCTTCTGGAACTTTTACTAAGCATCAGAAAATGGATAAGAGGAGGAAAAAATGCACATTCAAAGACTGATTCAACCTTGCAATCTGACATTATCAGCATTTTCTCTCCTTTGCATAAATGTCATTTCACTTTATATGGAGAACATCCAGGCTCTATGGATGGCACATACCCAGAACAATCTACAATTGTATCAGGATTCATCAAGAAATGCTATGTAAAGAAGCTCCACTGCCATAATAAAGCACCACATAGCTATCAAACCCTTAAGGAATTGAATAGATTTTTTGTTTTTTTGGCCTAGAAATCTAGTCTCTCCTTCAGAAAATGTCTAGAATAATGGAAATAGTACTGGACAGTTCATTTTCCTTTTGTGCCTAGCCTTTTGTGACAAGCAGTCAGAATCAAATATAAGGAAGATCACAAACATACCTTCTAATTACCATGCTAGGATCCCTTGTTTAGGGGAACTGCCATCTTTCTGAAGGAAAAGGGGTCCTTTGTACTCCAGTGAGTATATTCATTCTATCTGGCATTCTAAGTGGATGTCTATTCCTTACAAATGAAGAAAGAAAAAGTGATTTTTCTAGGAGGAGTTAATCTTTTTCCAAAAAACCTTCCTTAAGAAACTTAGTGATTCTCAACCAGGGTGACCAAAGATCCTTTTAAGGTTGTCACAGGGTGACATGCAATGTTAACATTGTTAGGTGTGCAAACATGATTGACATTATAAACTCAGAGATTTCAAACAGGAATATGTAGTGTTAAAAGCATTCTGTCCTGTTGTGGTCAGAGTTTTTTTGCAACAGAAAAATTGTTCTATTATTTTTCTGTAGTTAAAAAACAAATGAAAACTATGACCTGGCATTTTCCAAGAGGTGCCTTAAATCTAAAAAAGATTGAGAACTACTGCTTTAACTGCTTAGCCAAATTACATTTGGCTAAATGTAAATGAAGATTATGCAGCACAGTCATTTCACAATAGCAGTATACTTGGGAGTTACAGAGCACTGGTGCATTTAATCATCACCTGTATTGTCTTGGGAGAATCTATTTGACTGTTATGTGAAGGGTGCTTTCAAAATGTGTATCCTGTTTTGTATTGTGGCAGAATGTTCTAGTTAATCCATTTAATTTTGCTGTGCCTCTTCTGTGGTCATGATGTTTTTTGATAGACATATCCTTCGCAGTGCTGTTTTTTACCCCAGTTGGGCACTGTTAAGGTTGTCCATCAGGCTGTGAACATTCCAGGTTGCAAACTTCATTACTTGATTTGGACTGCAGATAGAGCGATCTCATTGGACACATCTTTCCAGTCAGGTGAAATGAGACAGGCCATGATTAGGGCATCTTTTCTAGCTGCTTCCCCATGTGGGATGAGCAGAGTGGATCCTAAGTAGGTGTCCTCAGTTATGATTGCAGCTGCTAGATTGCACATCTGTCTCCATTCCAATTACAAAATGACTATCATATCATCATTACCTTCATGTAGGTCCATGACTAGGAGCTCCCAGTAACCACTGGCACCTACCACTTGCCCAAGAACAGCACTTGCTTCCAATGCCCATTGCACCTGAATGGCACCTGCCCCTATTGCCCTTCACCCAATGACAGCACTTATGTGCAGAAAACTTGCATGATTTCATATTGCTGCACTTAGTAAGAAGATGCATAGCAGAGGGACAAGTCACAGAGCATGGTGGTGGCTATGCATTTCTTTGGAAAAGAAAAGTCAGAAAACACAGGCACATTGACAGAACTGGCTTTGCTATCAAGACCAGGATTATTACTCAGATGGTAGAATATCCAGGTGGATCAACGAGAGTCTCATGATGTTTCATTTTCAACTGACCAACAGACCACATACAACAGTCATCAGTATCTAGAAACAAAGAAAAATTATATTGTTAACTTGACCAAGTCCTGCTTTCTGTCCCCAAAAAAAGATAAGAGAATACTTCTCGGTGATTTTAGTGCTAGAGTGGATAGGGACTCTGAGCTTTGGAAAAGAAGGTGTAAGAAATCATATAATCATAGAGAAGTAGGGCTGGAATGGACCTCCATAGGTCATGTAATCCAACGCACTGCCTGAGGTAGGATTGTTCCTATCCAGTCCATCCTAGAAAACGCCAGTCTAATCTCTTAGCAAAACTGCATAGTCAGCACTGACACAACACAAACCATAACATCCTAATCTGCCACAGGTAAAGCAGGGGGACCACAGTGACCAATGCTCTGCTGCTGTAAAGGTTGTTAATATACACTCAAAAGATCCCAGGAAGAGGGCCATGCCTTGCCTCCCCACCCCCACAGAGGAAGGCAAAAACCCCAGAAGCAGTACCAGTCTGACTATTGTACCAATTCCTTCCTGACCCCAGATATAGTGGTCGATCTGACCCTGAGTAGAAGGGCAAGACCTTCTAGCCAGGAACCTCTGGTTTTGTGTCCCAGCAGGAGCATTGGCACACCTTGGTCAAAATCCCTAGCTTTGGCTGCTGTCAAAACCCAGTGCCTTTGGGGAAGGCTTGAAAAAAAACCCGTGATGTTGCAGGCAGGGGTGTGGGCTGGGGGTGGGGAGTGGGGAAGGATTCCAATGGTACTGTTCTGAACAAGTGTTCAGAATAATCACAAACTGCTTATTTCTCCAAGGCAACATATGGGAGACATCATGGATGCACCCCTGCTCAAACCACTGACACCTGATTGACTGTGTCATAGGGTGTGCCTAGAATCTGCAGTGTCTGTATCACCAGAGCTGTAACCAGTGTAGATAACTGCTGGACAGGTCATCGTTTGATATGTTCCATCATGTTCATTTTTGTTGCCCCAAATGATGTAAACCAAAGAAGCAACCAAGGAAGAGATTCAATATCAAGTGCTAGAAAGACCCTGTTAAAAGCAGTCATCTCCAGAAATATCTTGGTGAGAAACTCTCTAACATCTCAATACCACTGATTACCAGAGAACCTGGTTTTCTCTGATTTAAAAAAAAATCCCCCATTTTCAGTTAAAAAAAACAAGTAACCCCAAGTCCACGTTTTTGTGATTAAAATGAAACACCACTATATCTATCTATCTATCTATTAGTTGTTTCATTTAAATCACAGAAAAATGTGGATTTGGGGTTACTATTTTTAACCAAAAATTGGGGATTTTTTTAAATCAGAGAAAACCAGGATCCCTGCTGATTACTGGGAGAGCCTCAAGAGAGGTATCCGTGAGGTGTGTGACGAATCTCTAGGCTTCTCCACAAACAAACATCAGAAATGGTTTGAGGTGAACAATAGGGAAATACAAGCTTTCACTGACAGAAAAAAGAGAGTCTTCAGACCTTGGCAGAATGACAACCACTCCAAAAAGAAGCTACACACTTATCACCACGTTTAAGATGAGACCCAAAAGAAAATTAGAGAGCAAAAGAAGAAGGACAAAGCAAAAGAAATTCAAAAGGCTGTCAACAGCCACTGCCTCCATGGTTTCTTCAGCACAACCAAAGTTATCTATGGGCCAAGCACACAATGAGCCATTCCTCTGAGATCCAAGGATATGTTGGGGGGTGGGGGGAATCACTCTTTTAAACCAAATTATAAAGCAGGCCCAAACAGCTCCTTCCTCTTGGATCTCTCCCCAGAAAGGTATGGTGGGTCTTCGCCCTGTCCGTATCTACCACTGGTTTAAATTAATAATCACTAAGAGAACTGCTTAAGGTACACGAATAAAATGGTTTATTAATTAACACACTTTGGAACCAACAGTAAAGTTAACTACAAAGTATAAACACACGCAGTGAAAATTTTGTAAATCTGAACTTTGTCAAAGAGCAGAGATTCAAAGAAAGATTTATTTATTGAAGGCTCCGCCGGCGTTCAGCTCTGTCTCCCCTTTGACCCAGTACCCAAAGCCTACCTACTTCTGTGTGGGTTCCTGGTCACTTTCAGGGTTTCAGGACAGTGATAGCCTGGATCCAATCCCACCTCGGAGGAGCGATACTTACACCTGAATCAGGGGAGCTGCTACTATAGCACTGTCGTGCAACGGACAGGGAATTGTCAGTGAGCCGACTCCTTCCTGACTCAAGGCAGCCTCAGCGATGGATGACCCCTGGCGATGAGAGGAATCTCAGCTCCATGCTGTGGTCCCGCTTGTAGTCCGCCTTTCACCAATCACTCATTTCACCCAATCTGTCGTATCCTTCCTGTCACTTCTTTCTTTCCTCACACTCACATACACACCCTCACATACCAAGCTCAAGTGCGCCCAGTCACACACATGGAGCTGCCAATCAAAATGAGATTTTATACAGGTAGTGCACTCCACTCACAAGGCTCTGCACTCAGCACGCAGGTGTGCACACGGCACTCTATTCAGGGCCTTTGCAGGTAGCTGGCATCACTCTGCAGAGGGTGGGTCAGGTAGAGGTCATCTGCTGACCTACTTAACCTAGAGTTTCATGATCCAGGCCTGAATTTGCTCTCAACAGATGGAACAACACTTCACCATCAACCCACAGTAGAAGGAGCACTTGCAAGAGGTTCTGGATCAAGATTTCAATGCCAGAGACAATACTGTGGAAACCATATTACAACACCCTATTAAGGACTACGTTACAGATCCAAGAGGCCTTAAAAACTATTAAACAGATGAAGAACAACAAAGCATGTGAGCCTGATGGAATATTAGCTGAAATTTATAAGCAGGGTGGGAAAAATCTCTCTTTTTAACTACGTCTCACTATTATGAAAATTTGGAAACATGAACAGATTTTCTGAGACTTGGCAGAGGCCAGAATCATTACCATATTCAAAAAAAGAGAATTCTTTTGCAGCAATTACCATATTATGGTACTCCTGTTCATAGCTAGGAAGATCCTTGCCTGCAATCTCCTTAATAAACTCACTTTCCTTAATGAGATTCTACCCACGTCCCAATGTGGTTTTAGATCAGTCAGAGGTACAAAAGAATTGCTAGGCAGCTGCAGAAGAAATGCCAGGAGCCAAACCAAGATCTTTGACATGGCTTTTATTGGCCTAAGGTCTTTGCTTCAGTCAACCTAGAGGCCCTCTGGAAGATCCTGTTAAGATTTAGATACTTGCCAAAATTTGTTACCATTACCACACTTCTTCCTGGGAGCAACTGCCTGGCAACCATCTTAAGCAATGGCTTAGAAACGCACCCTTTCACTGTTAGAACTCAAGCAAGGGTGTGTGGTTGCACCAGCACTCTTTTCCATCTATATTGTAGCTATTCTGTATCTCTTTGCTGATAGACTTCCATCTGGAGTCAGCATCTAATATTGCGCGGACAGGAATCGCTTTAACATCAGTTGCATTCCAAATCCAAGATAACCAAGACCTGCCTAACTGATCTTCATTATGCTGACAGTTGTCACGTGCCCACTCATTTGAAGAGTTTTAGGTCACTCTTTGCTGTTTCCGTGAAGTGTATGAAATGCTTGGACTTTGTCAGCTTTCTAGCCCAAGCTATCCAGCTGTTCCTCCTTGTATTACAATTAGAGCTCAGTCTTAGGAGAATGTTGAGCATTTCCGCTACCTGGATAGGCACCAGTCCCAAAAAGTAAACCTAGATGACAATATTCAACGCTGGATAAAATCTGCCAGTGCTGCATTTGGACATCTCCAAAATCATGTCTTTGATCATGACATCAGAAGCCAAACCAAGCTTATTGTCTATGAAGCTGTTGTCATTCCTACTCTGATGTATTGGTATGAAACCTGGACAATATATCAGAAACGCCTGAAAGCTTTGGGATGTTACCATCACTGATGTGTTTGGAAAATCCGCCATATCAACTGGAAGGACTGAAGAGTAAATACCAGCATTTTAACTCCAGCAAGCACAATCTTCATTGGACAAGACATGTCATAAGGATGCCTGACAACCAAATCCCAGGCAGGTCCTGTACCCCCAACTCACTGATGGTCACTGCTCTAGAAGCGGGCAAAAGAGATTCCAGGTCACTTTGAAGACTAATATGGAGAAATGCAACATTAACATCAATACCTGAGAGACTTGAGCACTGAATCATCCACAGTGGCACTCTGAATGGTCACTTCTAGCAAACCCGTCTCACAATGAAAGTAGACAGGTGACAGAGATAAAGGAAAAGAGCTGTGACCCAGTATCACCAGGGTCTAGTCCTTCCTCCCAGAACTATTTGCTATGTTGGCAGTCAAACATTTGGATCACATATTGGCTTCCTCAGTCACCTAAGGACTCACTGGTGGCTTCTCTATCTATTGGAAGTCTGTCATTCTTGTACTGAGGGACTGCTGATGATAATAGTGGCTCCCATCCTTTATAGATTTGAAGCACCCCTGCATAAATTTTGTGAATTGTTACCCCATTTCAAAAACTAATGTATTTGTTATAGTACATATTTCCTTACAGAGGGGTTGGGGGAAGGTTGAAGAACAGCTGTCAGGGAAGAACCTACACTGAAGTGAGTTGTGGGAGGACAAGCAGCTGGAAGGGAAGAGTCTGCAGTCATCTCTTCAAACTTATCTTGCCTATCTCCTCTCTTCCTGCAGCACCCTTCAAAGACTGTCATAGCGTAACACCCTGGTTGAGAATCACTACTCTAGTGGGATGATTCCTGTATTCCAGATGCCTCCTTGCCTGAAATAGATACAAAGGTGTTCCTTTCATGATTAGGTGTCCCTTTAAAGTTGCAGTGCATTTCAGAATTAACCACATCAGTACCAGAATTTGTCCCACACTCTCTTTAAAAGACCAAAACAATCTAGAAGTCAGAAAGGCTTTTAAGTTTCCCAACATTTAACTCTGTGTCTGGTAATTGTTTCTCTTAACAATATTAACAAAGTGCAAAGTTTACATTAGCAAAATGGCTTTAAGAACAATCATAATAGAGAAATTGTATATGACAGGAATACAATGATGTTTAGCAGAAGGAGTTCTAGTTCTCGAGTTGTTTGCAAAGAATGAGTTGTGCAGTCATGCATCTGTTTCTCAACATCATTTTTCATGGTTGCTATCCTTGTAAGCAGAACTATTTGAATGATCATTTTCTATCTTCCCAAAATGCTTTAAAAGGGGTTCTACTAGCCAGAGCCCATCCATTCTTAAATAATGGAACCTAGCCATAGAAAAGAAAAGTTTCTCACCAGAAATGTATTTGAGAAGTGTATATTCAGAGCTTTATTTTTATTTCTGAACAAGTCACACTATACGGATTAGTAGCCAATCCTCTGTTAGCCACGGAGGTCTGAAAATAAAAGAAAAGAATGTAGTGCTCTCAGGAGTTACAGCATTATTCAGTAGGGGATGGGCTGACATACCTTCACTGACAGGTCTAAATTGGAATGACTACCAGTTCTAGCTGGGTGGATCCAAGCCAATAGTTTTTCAGGTAAGAAATTCTCCTTTTTCAAAGCACAAGAGGAAAGTAAATAATGATGATCATATGGTAAATCTCTGCCATAAGGCTGCAAGGTGGTGTTAATGTAGTTATTTTGGTTAGTAGATTTGATTTCAATGATTGGTATTTATAATAATATTACAATTGAAAATAAAATGTCCACTGCTGTAAGAAAACAAAATGCACATAATATGATGCATTAAGAGTAACTCTACCACATTGCTCCCTTTTAAGGGGGGTGTACTAGATAGGCTTAAAAATAAAGTGAACTAATTTCTTATGCTAGCCACTCCACAGACAGTATGTCTAGATGAGTATTGTGTTATACATTATTGTGTCATATGATAACAGCACCATGTTTTCCTGTCATTTTCACAACTCTTTCCTGGCTGAAGTGATACACAAGCAACACTGAGTAGTAATCACATTGTCCCGTTCACTTTCAAGAGAGAAGCGGACCTCATCCAGAAACTTTCCAGCAGGCTACAGTAAGCTTAACTGTCTGTTAGCCATTGTCAAATATTTCCATATCAGCAAAAATGGCATCTGTGAACTAATAGAATTTTTCTCAGTGATGCAGTCATTCCATGAGTTATTTCTGTATAGTAATAATGATACCACATTTCAATACTGGTTTTAAAAATTATTTAAAATATATTCTGATGTTTATTCTTAATGATGTGCTCATGTCACTGTTTCCTGTTCTCTCACTGATATCTGGCACTGGCTGAAGAAGTATGTTTTTCAGAAAACAGTCTGCCTTTTTAGAAGGGCTCTTAAATTTACTAACTCAAAGATTTTGATATTACTCCATAAATTTTGAATCAAAACAAAAGCCTAAAATATCTATCCTTGATAAGTTGGGTGAATGGGTCTAGCTACATGGTCCCCTTCAAACAAAGATGAGTGTGGTGGTCTAGGGATTTATGCCTGAGGCCAGAGTAAGAGATGAGAAGGACTCCATTATTTTGGACAGGGTTGGTCTGAATCTAAATTACCCTGGCATAAATTTGAGGACAAAATTATAGAGTTGTAGCATTCATTCATAGAGTAGAAAAGTAGGACTGGAAGGGACCCAAGAATATCATGTAGCACAGCCCCCTTCCCAAGGCAGGTTTTTCCTGCTTAAACTGCCCCAGCCAAATGATTCTCTAATTGGCTCTTGAAAGCATCTAATGAAGATGTCATATCTCTAGGTCAGTGATTCTCACCCAGGGTGCTGCAGCACCCTGCGGTGCCGTAAGATCCTTTGTCAAGTTCCATGCAATGTTAGCATTGTTAAGTCTGCACACATGATTCACAAGATAAACTCAGAGATTTCAAATAGGAAGTTATAGTGTTAGAAACATTCTGACCTGTTGTAGTCTTTCTAAGTTCTTTGCAACAGAAGAATTGTTCTATTATTTTTTTTGTGTAGTCAAAAAAAGAGAGAAAACTAACAGCTGACATTTTCTGAGAGGTGCCTCAACTCTAAGGAGGAACCACTGCTCTAGGTAATGTGCTCCAGCGCTTAACAACTTTCATAATTAGATGTTCTTGCTAATACTTAATTTAAATCTTCCGTGTTCCAGTCTAAAGCTATTACTTCTTGTTCTGTCCTCTGTGGACACAGAAAACAATTGATCACCTTCCTCTTTATAATAATCCTTTTGTATATAAAGAATGATTCTGTCTGTCGAAAGCAAATGTTGGAACTTCTAAAGCCTTTATCCAACCCCTGCTGAAGATGGTTGGAAACATTTCTTGACTGTGAATGAGTGTTTGGATCAGGCTCTGAGAGCTGTGACATGTTCTGCACTGTTACCTGGGCATTGCGGAGATCTCTTTGAAAATTTGTTAAGACTATTAAAAGCCAAAATGAGCCTAAATGGAGCTTCTGTCATTTCTTGATGAAGAAAGGAATGGGCTTTTTTTTTTGTTTTTGAGATTTACTGGTTGAGGGATGCTGAATGTATTAAAAACAGATGATGAGAATAAATGTCAGAAAGATGTACAAATAGCAAATAAGAGGTATTATACCTGGAACAGAAATTCCTATTATTTTGTTAGCGTGGAGAAATTTTTCTTGGGATTCTGTCAAAATTTCATCAGGGAGCTGATACTTTAAAACCACTAGAAATTATTGTAGCTTTGCTGCTAAAAAGTCCATCCCTCTTCTGTGAAATGTAAAATAAGGTTACTGTTTTATTAATGTTGGCTAGCTCCCCCTTATACAGATTATTTTATAAAGACCACAATTCAACAAAAAGCCTGAAGAAATTTTGCACTGTTCAAATAAATGAACTAGATTTGTTAGCCAAATCATAAACCTAATTTTATTTTGGAACGGTAAACAATACAAAAGTCCTTATTAAGCCAGAGATCTTAGCATGAAAGCCTTTTTTCCTATGAATTTACCTTTGTCATTGATTTGCTTTACCAGCATGTTCATCACAAAATAGTTTTTCATATGCTGTTTTGTACAGTATCTTTTTACCAAGGTTTGGAACAAGTAAATTTAGAGTGTATTTTTAGTAATATCATTGCAAGTAGAAGCCTTAAAGAGTGACTTCCTCATAGATCTTAGTTTAGTCCAGTTTGTAAAGAACAGTTTGTATGTTGGATTCTCAAACAATGCACAGTCTGTGTTTTATATACCCACTGTAGTGCTGAGTCCCTTTTTCTCTGAAATTCACAAACACCACTTAGCTAAAGGACACAAAGTAAATCATTGAAGATGTAGACAGTTTGCCAAGCCATTTTTTCTTTTGGTCTTGATCTGTTACATAGGGTCTTATTCCTAATGGCTAAGTTTTGCTTGAAATTTTCTACCATCTTTCTGTTTGCCCCTATAGGAACTTTTTCATGTGAAAAAAGTTTTTAAAGCATTAATATCCCTATGGACAGGATGCTAATAGTAGGGATTAAAGAAAAAAAATATAACAATGAATAATAAAGCAACAATTATCATATCTAAAACCCAAATATCTTTGTGGTTAGGGTTTTGAAATCTTGTGCACTATGTAGATACAATGAGTTTCCTTGTAAGAATCTGGCTTGCCAAACTTATTAGCAGCTTCACATCCTGAATTCGGGTGGCATTGTCCTTGGCCTAGTTGTGGTACCTGATTTCAGTATTCTGTGGGTCTGCTGCCAACCTGGATATGCAACCATTTTTCTTTCTTTAGAAAAAAATAATAATTATCTTACTTGATGTTCCTACTCCCTGCAGTATAGCTGCCATGATAAGCAACTGCTGTTATAAGACCCATATGTTGGTGTTTTCCGGATATTATAGTGGTTACATAAAGTATCAGCCTCATCATCTGTTCAAGCCCCATGGGATTTAGACATCTCTAATAAGTTTTGGTTCAACATTCTCACCTGGGATTTTCAAGGATACTGAAGGAAATTAAGAGTTCAAATCCCAGAGAGGTCAGTGGGAGTTGGACACCAAAATCCCGAGGGCCCTTTGAAAATTCCATCTTTAAGTTGTTTGAGGATGACAATATTAATCAAGCTCCACCTGTATATATATTAAAAGTTATTTTGCTGTTCATGTATGCTATTAAACCTTAAAACCCCTCCACCAAGTGGTTTTGGGTTATTCCTTGGATGCTTCTTGTTGTTCTAAAATATATATGTCCTGCAGATGAAATGGCTTTGTACCTACATTCTTAGCCTTAGATAACTTTGATTTGTATAATCAGAAAACAAAAGGGAACAAGGGTAAGAGAAGACTAATTTAGTAATAATTGGAAATGATTGAAATCTGATCTGCACACAGGAGCAAGGACACAGGAACTGGGCATTAACTATTTCTCGCTTTATCTGAGTATCGTACTCCAGAGTTGCTCTTTTGCTGTTCAGCAATCTGATTCCTTAAGGCAACATTTAAGTATGTTCAGTCTAATTTGGGCTTGTTTGTGTTAGGGTTTTTTCACTGGTGTAGTTATATCATTGCAAACCAACCCATAAGTGCATGGTGTTGATGGGATTTACACTGGTATGACTGAACTTAGTTTTACACCAGTGCAGAGCACTGATGCTTGAGATTTGCACTCTTGTGCAGATTCACCAATGTAGAAATCCCTAATGTAGGAAAGTCCTACATTATCTTTCTCTTTAAGAAATTCAAATACAAAAACTTACATAAATCACTCTGTGCTTCTCACAGGAAAACTTCAACATTGTCTTCTATCACTTTGCCTAAATTAAAATAATCCTTATGAAACATTTTTGGCCAAATGACCATTTCATGTCGACATTTGGAAAGGTGACTGAAGCTCTGATGGCAAGTGAGAATATTTTTTTTTAATGAAAAAGGAAATTAAATCAAGCAAAAATGTAACGAAACTTGTACGAGTAGTGTTAGCATTTATGACCAGAACCTATTCTTTTGGGATTCATGCTCCAGATTTACACCAGATTCAGTACACTGGACTTCCCACCTGTAGGAAGACAGGCATAGGCTGGACTGTACCTTCATCCTTTCTCTTAGTCTTCTGCCCTGCAGATTGAGTTAACATTCAGATAAGGTCTAGAAAAGACAAGGATTTTCTTTTTCACAGGAAATTCTGTGAGTTTTATATATATTTTATGTTTTGGAATGGAACCACCCCCCTCAAATTTCCTATGCAATAGCATTTTAAAAGAATCATTTTGGGTTGGTGGAATTGTTCTGTTTCTGCATGTTTAGTACTTTTATGATATAAAAGAAATCAACATGAAAAGGCCTTTTGAAATGAAAAATCAAAACGCTCTGTTCAGAAAATGTTGATGAATTCTTCAGCCTCATTCAAATCCCTTCTTTCTTCCCTTCCTCTGAAACAAAATTTGGTGAAATTGACACATTTCCAAGGGATGTTTCTGACCAGCTCTACTGCCCCATGCTGCAGTGACAATATAGGATCCTAGGAAAGTAGGTCTCAGATGGATCTTATGAGGTCATCTAGTCCAGCATGAGTTTCCATCAACAGGTTTTCTCTTCATTGCCCTGGATGGCTATTTATCAACCTCTCTTTTTGTTACTCTGGCTAAGAAGAGTATTCAGGAGATGCTATGTTTTAATGCCCTTTCTGAGCAGTGGTTCACCCCTACTAGCTTCTTCCAGAAAAAGTGGAACTATTTTCTGATTACTGACAAGTAAAAATGTGAAACCAGCAAGGCAGGAACTAATTTTTGTCACTCTGCTGTCTAGGTGGACTGCCTTTTATATTCAGTAAAGGCAATGGGCAAAGTCAGAGGACTTTCTATTCTATTCTTAGTTTTAGTTGCTCTTTTTAAAAAAAAAAGCCTCTTTTCTTCTATTTCCTTGATTTCATTCCTTGCTTGTGGTTAAATTAAGTCTATCCAAAACTAAATTAATGCAGTTATTTTAGTTGTGGGATTAAACGCACAGGAATTGAGGAATGCTGAATAATGAAGAACACTTTTGCTTCTTGCAGGCTTTTGTGTGCCTAATAGAGGATACCTCTGCCCTTAAAAGTCTAAAATCTCAGTGAAACCTTAAAAGAGTTCAGGATTAGGCCCATTATAACATCAAACAAGGTGTCATTTGCTGCTGCTGGCTGATGGCATTCTCTTGTATTTATCAGCATAAACTGGAATACAGTGTAATATATTGGCTCCTTTGGCTGGTAACAAGACATTTTAAACGTCTGATCAGATGTCTAGTCCTTGTTATTATTCATTTGACCAAATGCTGGAAATGTTTTTACTTTGTCATATGCCCAAATGAAACAAATATGATTAGTGATTAGTTTGACAGAAAATCCCTTGCTTATGTGGTTTATACAAATAACTGTGGTTTAATAAATCCATGATATTGATGCCTCTCAATAGGTGCATCTACATGTGTGTTTTAGTGTGGAGCTGACTAATTAGCTCTGCAGTTAAGCAGTTCCATCTACATGTGCATCAATATTAGGGTGCAGTAAATTAATTAACTCTGCTGTAAGATAGTCCTGTCAGGGGCAGTACTATTTTATGGCAGAGTAACTAAGTGCGATGAAATGCACATCTGGATGGTGACGGCATGGGTGGGGCACACGTGTGCTAAAGTATGGGGGCTGCCTGCCACCTAGCCACACGGCTCCATGCTTTTGGCACTCCTATGCCCCAGCCAGCCCTGATGCTGCCACCCGGAGCCTAGGGCTAAACCTACCCCATGCCTGCTGCCTGTCTGGGCCTGCTCTGCCCTGGTTGAAAGTGCTGCGGTCCCGGGCGCTTGTGTATACGCTGTGCCTAGAAGCAGCATACTTTGGCTCAAAGTGCTCCGGAGTTTATTGCTTTGCCTTAATTGCATGTGTAGATGTACCCACTGAGAGCTGTTTTTTTATTAATGCTACTGTAAAGCAGGAGCCCTATCCCTAGCATAGTTTATGACAAAACAAGTGCTAATCGACAGATTAATGTATGAGATTCACTGGAAACTTTCACAGATTTTTTAAGGTAAGCACTGTTATTTAGTAGGAAAAAAGTTGAAAATACATAGGAATAAATAATATGAAGCACCTTAAAATAACTGTGGAAATCTGTTACTTTTCCACTCTAAACCATAGATATCACTCTGTACTCCTTACACAGACAAGCTCCTGTTGAGGTTAGTGGGAGCAATCTGTGCCCACGGACTCCGGGATCAGGCACTTTGTCAGGAATCACTTTTCAAGAAGCATGTGGGCTGTTAGTTTCTTGAGTAATGATTAATTTGTATTTTATAAATGTAAAAGAAATGAATGGCTCTTTATGCATTTTTTTCAACTGAAGGAAGACATTTATGCCATATTTTAAATAAATTGCAAATTTTCATTAAGATCAATATGGTCTCCATAAAACTCCTGCTAAAATCCCTGTGTGTCATGGCCAGTACAAGTAATACAGTCAGTCACTATAGAGTGTAATGCTGCATTCACTGCAGAGAAGTGGAAATGGCACATGTAGCTTTGTATATATGGGACTAGGAAGTACTCTTCAAACTGTTGATTCTGCATGCTATTCTGAGTCCACCTATGAGCCTGTTGCATTTTTGTGCAAAAGTAGAAAGTAACTGTGTAGGAGAGTGATTAGAATGACTCTAATATAAGAGATATGTTGAGCCTTATACCGCAGCTGAGAAAACTTAAAGTAATGTGAAGCTGTGAGCTAATGTATTTAATTTTAAATTTAATATTCTCCCTCAATCTTGCACTCCTAACCAGAGTCCACCTTGGAATCATTGTTGCTTAGTCTATATGAACCCCTCTCTTCTAATGTTTAATCAAGTGCTGCTGAAAAGAGAAAGTTACAAACTATTTAAAATGTGGAAAAATTGCTTCCCAATATTTTTGACAGAGAGAGACTGAGAACACACAGCATTGAATCATCAGGAAAATTGAAGATTTCCCCTGAACAACATTGGGATTTTACTGCAGAGGACTTGAAAGACCTTGGAGAAATTGGACGAGGCGCTTATGGTTCTGTCAACAAAATGGTCCACAAACCAAGTGGGCAAATTATGGCAGTTAAAGTAGGTGATGCCCATAATTATGTTTGTACTTCAATCCATTAAAGAAGGAAGCATGATGGAGAATTAATGTTCATCCATCTATCACTCATCTACTGTTCTGTTCTATTTCTCGCTAGTATAAAGGCTGCTTTCGCTGAAATTACAGTGTATAGTGGGCATATATGTCAAGTGATTTGTAAAGCTTTTTTAACTTACCTGTGCCCTTTAAAAACTGATTCTTTCTCTTAGGAATCAACTGATTTGGGGGCTCGGATGACTCTGGAGACTGATAATGGGATATGAAGCTTTTCACCTCTAGGTCACTGGTTCACATCCAGCCTAGGTCGGTTTTAAGCACATATTAACATCCAATGGTTGTTTTGGTGTCCTTTGTGAAATGAGATAGTGTTTTGAGATTGGTTCCTACTGGGTACGTGCCAATGGCTCAGTAATAAACAACCTCACGGGAAGGAAACAGGAACAGAGTGGGTATGTTTTAGAGAGTAAACTGCTGTGACTCTTGTAGTGATTTACAGAATACCTTGCATTGTGCTACCCAGGCTGAACTAGTTTTGTGGAGGGCAGGTTGTCAGTTTCCTGTATTATTTGGTACCTTACACCAGCAACAAATTCACTTAAAAAAGTAAATCTCATTTTTCCTAACTTGTTGTAATCTAAATAAATCTTTGACTTTGCCATGACAGAGGTACTTGTTGAGGGTTTTGGAAGGAACACTAACTGCCCAGTTGAGTAAAGGTGACTGATGGAGTTTCACTTTGAAGGCTTAGCATACACTGTTTTTTGTTGGTGGCTGAATAAATGACATCAGACTTTTATCTCTAGTTATAAATACAAAATAGTAATACATGATCTACTACCTTCAATGGAGGAGAAGTGAGCTCTGAACCCCCTAGGAGCTGGTGTCACTGTTGTAAACCTATTCTGTCTTTCTTTGGGATACTCTCTGAACTCCCACATTAGAGGCTGTTGCAGAAGTTAGAGCTAATTTGTGAAGGCTCTGATGCTGACAATCATTCTATACTGCAGAGATGGTGATGAAGCTAAATTGATTGAGATGTGTCTGTGCTTTTCACAGGAAGAGCTAGATGCCCCTAGAGTCCTCAGAATCTTTCTTCTGACTTCCCTAGATACCGGGTGACCTTCTGACAGCAAAGGGATGGCTAGTCGGGCCATTCCGAGTTATTTGAAGGGACATAGTGGAACAGTGCCTGGACAGGGCTTGCTGGTACTCCAACACTCCCAGCCTCAGCAAGCCCAATGAATAGGAGATGGAAGAAGCAACTGTAGTGTTCTGCAAGCTACTCTTTGTCTTTGAGCTTAGCTGGAGGATATGTACCATAATCCTCTGCCACCAGCCTGGCAGTGAGGCATTATGCTGACATTCCCTGCATGTGGAGGATGGACTGGGTCCAACTTTTTAGAAGAAAGTTTTCTGTGGTGTTTTTAGTGATTGAAACCTAATATATAAAAGGAAAAATTGTTCCCTGTGTGGGTCTTGGCTGCTGTCCTGCAGGTCTTGGCTGTCAGCTGCTACCCCCTGCTGTCCTCCTGGCATACCTTTCCCCTTGGGCATGCAGAGTTTAACCAGAAGTACTATTTTCTTGGGTGAGTTTTTAGGAGTCAGGGAGTCTGTTTATATGTATTGGAAGGGGAGGAACAGCAGGGAGATAGGGTCCAAGGGGATATAAAAAGGATTAAATTAAGCAAAGAAAAACGTGGGTGGAATAATGTCTGTGATTTCTCAGACTGAAAGTTTTACCCCAATATGGGGCTGGTAGTCTGGCTGGCATAGTCCCTTGGGGTGTTTTAAGGACAAGCTGATCCTGAACTAGCTGCTGAAAAGATGTACTAGATGTAGCCCTTTTCTCTGATTTCTGTGGTTCTTTGCACAGACTGGGTTATAATTCCTTTGGCCCACCTCCACCCCAGTCTCACCTGTGGGTGCTCAGTGATCTGTTTTGATTATATTTACCCTCTTCACCTTCCAAGATTCCTTTCTCTCCCTCTCTCCCACTCCCCCTCTCTAGCCTACACTGTACTGCTAGCTGATGGAACTGTTCAGGGTACTGTCTCACCTTGAACTCCCAGTGTCTTGCCTCTGTGCAAAGATAGAAAAGTTCACCTAGGCCTCTCCTCTCTTAATCTTCAGGCACGTATGTATGTGATGCCCAACTGTGATCCTTTTCTTCTCCTTGTTCTGTATCATCCCTTTCTTTCTTCAAGAGTAGGTTAAAGATCAGGGCAGCAGGAAAGAAGCTGCCATGGAAGCAGTTATTTGTGCCACTGTGAAGCTAAATAGCTTGGTAGGTTCCATGGTGTGCTACCAGGGGGTGCCAGTGATTTAAGTGCATGGAGACCACCATGACATGTTAGTGTATGGTGACCAAAACAAAAAGAGGGTGGAGAGGAAAAAGGGAAAGAGAAAAAAAAGTCAAATGAAAAAGGCACATATGTGGGTCCTCTAGATTTCCCCCCTTAAAGCAGAACTTTCTTCCAAAGCTTGCAGGCTTTCCAAAACAAATAAAAAGAAAATACACTACCAGCAAATGGTTTTCCAGATTGATCAGAGAGATTTAGGTTTCTCTCCCTCCTTTCAATCAGTAAACACTAAAAGACAACACTGCAAATCTTATTTAACTAGAAACAAAAATCTCTTCCTGGATATTTATCTGTTGTGGTAGACCTGCTAGAAAGGGAACAAAATAAATCTTGTACAATACTGGCTCTGCCCAAGATGAGTGGTGGGGCTTAACACCCATTTGTGTATGGGTTCTAGGCCTTTCTGGCAGAATTCAACTTCTTGTTTTCCTAAAAAGAAATCCATCCTTATATGTTCATTTGTCTGTGTCATCAGTGCTACTTGCACTTTGCTGCATTTATAATTGGAGGCAGTGCCTTTTGACTTTGTCTTTTGTTCCTTGTTTTTCATAAGCCCGTGGGATTTCTTATAGCCAGTCTATGATCAGAAGTTCTTAGGTGACTTGTTGATAGACCAGCCCTACAAGAGGTGTCTTTGAATTCTGATCTTTCTGACTGTTCAAGTTCCTTAGATCTTCCTTAGAGGTTTCGTCAGCCATTTTTAGAAGGATGCCTTAGGATCTGGTCTGTCTATATGGGATTCTCTTGATTCTAGTCCAAAGAACTTAAAATTTGTATTTATTCTAAGACCACTTCAAGTCCTTGCCCTCCAGGGTCTCCATTTACATTATGTGACACTGACTGGATGTAGTAGCTTTTCCATAGTACTTACAGTTGCTGTATGTCACAAAACATCCAGTCAGTCACTGGACTTGCCAAAGTTGGGAACCAGTTGATCTTCTGTAACACTGAAGGAGCTAAGATAGGTCTCATTTAATTCAACTTAAATGGTTGTCTCAGGCAGCTTGATGGAGTAAGTTCTTCGACTGTACATGCAGATAAGAAAATTGTTCTCTGTACCCTTACGTTTCATTTTGGATTGGTTGCTATTAGTGTGAAATCAAGAGAAGAGCCTCTGTGAAATACCTATACTCCTGTACTGAAATAAAGAAGCACAGATTAAAATTACTGAATGAAACTGGAACAGGAAGTTGTGTGTTGTAAATAAACACTACAATAATAAGGATTTTTATCAAACCCTTATTAAGGCCTGTCTGCTTTGAGTTGCTCACAACATATGGCATATAATACTTAAAATAACCTATATTTGAGCTAACAAACAATCTACAGGTCAACAGACTAAGCAGGTGCCAATTTGAAACATGTGAATGAAAACTATATCTTTGGGTCTTTAAGCAGTTAATAGAAGTGAGGGGTCAGGAATGCATATTCTCTTGGATTCTTAAACCTGTCAGTTCAGCATCCTTGAACTTTCTGGAGTAAGAGAATCTATTATGCCAGAATCCTTAAACTTCCCAGCCCTGGAGATCCAGAGATTTTACCTTCTGGAGCATAACTTTTCAGGAGACCTCATGGCTTTTCTGCTCAAAAAATATCTACAGGTTTGAGCTTTCCTTAAGATTCAGAGTAACTGATATTCATGGCAGTCCTGAAAGGAAAAGAAATGCTATCCCAGCAAGAGATGTACTGGGATTCTTTTTAGCTTTAAGCCCTGGTGTTAAGAGGCTTGGTACAGTTTCCTTTTTAGTTGCTTTTGACAGCATCATATTTGATAGTTCTTTTGGTAGTTCTTCATCAGGGTCAAGAGACCCTGTCAAGAAACTGGAAGAATGAGATATACTTCAAGAAATCTCCAAAACTTCTTTGGTAAACAAAATAAAACAACTCCCCCCAAAAAATCCCTGTTAGAAGTTGGAGGACCTCTTTAAAGTGTAGTTTTTTCCTGGATAAGTTGATTCTCAGGTCCCACTAGAATTGTCTGTCCTTCACTACTGATCACTTGCATCGTTCTGTTTATTTTCTTTCCTTGTGTGTCCTTTCCCAACTAGGAGAATCGTGTATACTTCAGATGAGGTCAGGCCATCTAGTATGTGTTTATACAGATTAATTCTTGAAGAAGATCCAAGACTGTTTCTGGATTGTTTGAGAAATCTAAGAAGGGGTACGAGGCATCAACATCTACGTTTTTCAAATGGACTAATTCAGTAGCTTCTCAGGCCTACAAATTGTTCATAAAAGATTACTCTCCTTCAGTAAATGCTCACTCAGGCATGTAGCCATTTCCTGTGCAGAGCAGCAAAATGTGCCATTCATGCAGTTTTGTGTAATAACTACCTGGTCTTCAGTCTATTTATGCTGTTCTCCAACTTATAAACAGGTGCTTTAAGTTTTCTTCCCATTTGTAGAATCTGGTTTCTATGTTGAGTGCCTCCCAAATATTTGATTTGCTGAACATCGTATTTACTTATCCATCAGTAAGTTTTCCTTCTCTTAAGTGAGACCTTACCCAAAATGTCACCAATATTGTATTAAATTCCACATTTAGAGGAAATATCTTGATCTTTCCTCTAAATGATGTAAAGCAAACCCACTTTAAAATGTAACAAATAGGGATAGGTTCCCATAGTGGTGAGGGACGGAGGGAGTGAGGCTGGGACTAGGGAAGGGGTGAAGTTCCCAGGGTAGCACAAGACAGCAGAGCAAAGCAGAGGGAACAGAGTGGCACTCAGCTCAGCCCTGGTTGCAGCGGCCCCGGGAGTGGCTGGTGCCAGCTGCCTGCAGTCGCTGGGCTGCACTGTGCTCCACCTGCCCCCCATGCCTGGCCTCCGCCTGTCTCCACTCACCTCTGCTTCTTGCATAAGAGCGAATTTACCTTGCATATAACGAATTATGGGTCTAAATAGGCTCATCGCATAAGAGTGAGTTGTCATATAAACAACCTGCATAAATCAAGGGAAGCCTGTAGTGTGTTTGCTTTCGATTAATTGGAAAATGCAGCTCTATTTATTGTTTGCTATTCAGCACAGTTAAGTATTTTTATTTGCATGTTAAGACTGGGTGAAGTTCCTTCTTTCTTGACTTCTGCTTCTCAGTTATTACCTCTTTAGTGCTGAGACCTATCTATGCCACATGAGGTAGCTGAGCTCTGTTGATACTGCATTGGAATATTCTGGGGACTCCTGCTCTAAGTGGTTATTGTCCTGAGTTTGTCTGCGGCAGTGTGCCGCTGGAAGTACTGTCAGAAGTTCTCTGCAAAGTGACTGATTCAGATGAAGTTTGAGGCAAGCAGGAAAGTGTTAAAATAAAACTTTCCTTAAATTTACTGATTTTTTCCCCCCATACCACTGGACATACTGGCCAAGTGCCAAAAGTGCAAGAGAATATGCTGTACGTGCTGGGACTTTGCATTGAACTGGATTTTTTATGTCATTATGGTCCTGTAGCAGGGCACTAAGGTGCCTGCTACTTGGAGATAACCACCCAGGTGCAAGTTGCTAGGGTAACCAGAGGAAGCTAGTGACCCACACCTGCCTGGTCAGTTGACCGGAAGGGGCAGGCCCTAGCTCCTATATAAATCACAGGCCAGAGGCCAGGAGCCAGTTCCCTGCTGGCAGCCAAGGAGGAAGGAGTTCTGCCGGAGTGAGGAAAGAGAAGAGGCCTGAATGCACGAGCAGCTTGGTACGGGTGAGGGATGGAGCACCCTTGGGGGTGGCTCAAGTAATGTTATAGCTGGGCAGCTAGAGTTTCTGTTATAGCCCAGGGGCTTGCATTTTGTTTGCTGTTTTAACCGGTGGTTTGGGTGAGGCTATAACGGGATGGAGGAGGCCTCATAGGGGACTCATGGTACAGTGGGGACCCCAGCCCCAGAGAAGAGGGGGCTGCACTTGGGAAGCCCCAGAGAGGGGAGCATTGGGAGTGTGCTGAGCCCGAGTGTCAGAGAGAGTGTAAGACTGAACAACGTCCGGTACAAGGCTTGGGACATGGTAAAGGGGTGGTTGGAGCCACACATAGCCCATAAGGCTGTGGTGCATAGAAACACCCATTACAGAAGCGGGGCCAGTGTACAGGAGGAAAACTGTGTCCAGGGAGATGAAGAGGCAGCCTCCCTATTATATATACGTGACATCAAAGATGTGGCGGGTGAGAATAGAGGGTGCTTTCAAGACGAACTGAATATGATAAGGGATGTTCAGGGGAGAGCACGGTGGCCCTAGGATGCCCCTCCTGTTACAGGTCCCAAACGGCATGCTCAGGCTGTAGGATTTTCTTGTGACTTCTGTCCACTCCACTTCTTGCATTTGAGGGGTGATGGGAGGGTAGAATTCTCTCCAGATTAGATGCTACTGCATGTTGTACTTGCACACTGAATGTTAAGTAGCAGCATCTCCTTTCATTCCTCACATGTTGTTTGGGTGAGGAAAACTGTTCACTCAAGACTCTGCCCCAATAGTTTCCTTGTCCTTGTTACACTTCCCCCTAATGAATTAAGTAGGGTCACTGGGATATGGCAGAGTAACATACTCTAAATAAAGCCCTCTTTTTCTGGCCATGCTCCTCTATAAATTAGCAGCTGTGCAAAATGTAGATTCTCTTTTTTTCCAGTCTTGGGATCATGTATCCTCAGCCTCTAGCAATCTTGTACAGGACCACATCATGTCTTTCTTTCAACACCTTGAGGTTGCATTAGTTGAGAATTCCATGCTGGCTTCCAACATGTTCTTGTACCTCTTCTGTCTGCTTGAAGGAATTTGTTAATATAACAGAAACCTGTACCCTACACTCTGTCCTTTCCTCCCTCCCTGGTGAAATTGTATTTGGAAAAGTGATTTGCTCTTAGTCTCAATTTTCATTTCAGTTTATTGTTGTAATAGTATCTTGTTTTACAAAATGTATCCTTAAGTGCTTTTGGCTGAAGCCTGAAGCACAAGGCACAGAAACAGGCATGACAGGAGGTGCAAGGAGATTATTGCAGTAGCAGTGAGGAAATTGTGCAGAGAGATGAGATGGCTAGTACCAGACTGTGTACACATGCATGTGTGTGCATTTGTGCAAGAGAGACACACACTTTTGACTTCTAAAATTTTACTATAAAAATATTAAAAGCAAAAAAGTGAAAGTGCAGAAATGCGTAGCCTCCCAGGGTTGAACATGAAACACTTGTTTGGTAATGGAAGCACTCATATCACCAGAAATTGAAACCCCTTCTTCATGGGGTTACACATTTTGGACTAATTGTCCATCTCCCACTTTGCAGTGCTCCCTTAATGGTTTAGCATGACACAAACTGGTCCACATTCTGTTGTAAGGTGAGGTGCCTAAACTTGTATGCAATCCACATCCAGACCAAGAAGCAGCAGGGTTGGAGGGCATCACTGGATCCGGCCCCTACTAGCAGGTTTCTGTGGCTTTTCAGGGTCACCATCTTGGCTTGGCTCAGCAGGAAATTGGCCAGGCAGATCTCGTTTACTGCAGGCAAGAGAGAGAGAAATCTAAAGAGAATCCACGAGAGGTCATAAAAACATGAAGAGATGTTTGTATTAGGATCCAGAAATTAATAGAATTCAAGAATTTTGCTTGATAACAGGATGATGCAGCTACAGATTGTTCCATGAGGGGAAGGACATGCAGCAGCAGTCTGTGTATACTGGAGTAAGGAATATAAATGGAGCCACAGAGCAGACCATTCTAGTACTGAAAGTGAATGAAGAAGTGATGGATGAGGGTTTCACCAAATGTGGAGTGGAGGGAGTGCTCTGGAAAGGAGATATGGGCAGAAAAGGAGGCTTAGGAGGTAAGGCCAATGGCAAGGTTGCAGGCTGGAGAAAAGCTCATTTCAGAATTGCTACTGTTGATCTGTTTTGGGAAGTATTCCAGGTAGACACAGACCAAAGGCATGACACTTTTTCACAAATAGTTCATTGAATTGTGAAGTTGCCCATGCAGAGCTTGGTACACACTTGGTATTCCCAACGGCTGTTGCATTGATATGCTTACACACCAATATCATTTTTCACACCGGAGCTAGAAGTCAGAGCAGAGGTGTTACAAATGCCTTCAAAGCTCCATCACCTGTCAGTGTACTTCATCCTTGCCTGGAGAGAAACATTACACTGTCTCCAACCATGGCATCTCTGGAGAGACAGGCCAAAAGCAATTAAGATATTATCAGTGCTTTTTTTGTGTGCACACTTGACAAGAACTGAACAAGCACCCAGAACTACTTTCACATACACCAAACTACCATCAGATAGCTTTGAACCAGTGACCTAGAGGGGAAAAGCTCTGTAGCCTTATTACTGAGCCTATGAGCCACCCATTTTTTCTGCCTGCATTGATTGTCTTCTACCCAATCAGTTGCATTGGAGAGGTGGGTGATGTGTTTTCTGTCTGTGCTGTGCAAGTAGCTTGTAAGATTTGCAGATTACTGTAGGATCTTTTGGGAAGGAAACATTCTATATAAGTGCAATGATTATTGTTCTAGGCTAAAATGTAAATTACTAGAACATTTAAGAGTGAATGGTGAAGCACTCAAAATATCAGGAAATGTCAAAGGTAAGAACAACCATGCAGATGCACCTGTTCCCTTGTGTGTATATATCATTCAGAAATAATATTCAAGTATGTGATCATATGTGGTTTTTCAAATAATACAAGAGAAGGGCCCAATCCTGAAAGCATACTCTTAATACTTGGCATACTATTTTGTCACACAAATGGTGTCACTGCTAATGGCAGTTTTCTATATAGCACTGGACTCATCTACACGAGATGTTTACTGCTCAGTTGACTAATTAACTGTGCAGTAAATGTCTTGGTGTCTACATATGCTTAAAATACAAGTACTACCCTGCTGCAGAGTTTTTTCATGTGCAGCCAGGGCTGCCCCTTGGTGGAGGGGGCAAATCGGGGCAACCGCTCAGTGCCCCATGCTTTGAGGGGCCCTGCAGAGCCGGGCAGAGAAACCACAGGTGTAGTTTAGCTTACCCACCTGGTGGGTTGGGCGGCTCTTTGTCTGTTCCAGCTGCCACCCGTCCCGCTGTGTCCAGTGTGCCGGGGCTTTCACTCCCTGGTGTAAGTGTGCTGTGGGACAGGGAGGGGGGCCTTACACAGGCTGCTTTGCTCTGGGCACAGCACCCTCCTGGGATTGACTTTGTGTGCAGCAGCATGCATGTAGAAGCTGTTCCAGCTGGTTGGGGCATAGGGTGCTTCAGTGCAGGTCTAGCCAACAGGCAGCCCCCATACTGAAGCACCCTTGTGCCTAAGCCAGTGGCTCTGCAGCATATAGAGTCTGATCAGAGTAGTCCTGGTCTGGCAGGCTGACCACCCCCTGCCTCAGGTCCTTTGCCCATCCCAGGCTGCTCTGACCAGTCTCTACAAGTTGCGCATGAATAAACTCTGGAGCAACATGCTCTGGAGTTTTTTGTTCCAGGGTGCACATTCAAACAGGACACCCAGCAGCAAAAAAGTCCAGAGCAGTAAGCTCCGGGGTTAATTATTGTGCATTAATTCCATGTGTATATATGCCTGTGAGTACTATGCTAAGTAGTATCAGCAAGATTAGGCACTAACATGACACAGGTTTTTCCACAACCTAATACATACATATATGGCATCTTGGAACACTTTTTCCCCCCCGCTTCTGTATTATTATCCAATTTCCAATGGCAAAATGGGTCCTGAAATTTCTGATTTTAACTCTTTACATTATAAACTCTCTTCTTTATAATGTACAAGGGTGTTTCAAAAAGTAATGGTAATTTCAGCATTAAACCATTTTGCGTGTAATGATCATTTACTGGACCACAGGACTTTGTAAACAGTGGGTGCACTCAATAATGCTGCCATCACTGTTCCCCACTGTCATTTCCCACTTTTTCACAGACATTCATATAGCCAGCATAGCCAGCCATTTTGCCATTAGTTTGTGACACATTCTTGTTTTGATAATTTTCTAGCACCAATATACTTTATATTTTCTTGTAGTCATCAGCACAGCTTTTCCTTCATGCAATTCGGGGAAATAATTTTAGTTACTGCAAGATGCTAAATATGTCTGTAAGCTTATAGGAAAAACTACTGGTATTTTATTGTATTGTCCGTTTAATAATCACAGTAATATAATATCTACAGTGAAGCTCAGTTTGTTGTTTAAAAAATTCTTTAATTTGCCAAACCAGTTTCATTTAGGATGTGAGAAGTACATTGCTCCCCTCTAGGCATGTCTACATGAGCTGTTCACTGTTTAGTTGACTAATTAGCTGCACGGTAAACATTGCACATCTACCTGTGTGCCCCTAGTAGGCTGGAGTAGATTAACTCCACAACAGGGTAGTATTTGTAAGTACAAGTACTTTCCTCCCGTGGAGTTTTTTATTCTGCAGCAGTATGCATGTAGACACTGCCCCGGGTGGCTGGGCCATGAGGGTGCTTCAGCACAGGGGCTGCCTGCTGGCTAGTCCCATACTGAAGCACCTTTGTGCCCTAGCCAGCCCCTCTGTAGAACATTGACCTGGGGAGGTGCAGCCCCCGGACTTGCAGGCTGACCCCTTGGGCCCCCTGCCAGCTGAGGCTGCTCCAACTTGGCTCAATGTGCTGTGCTCCTGGGTGCATGTGTGAATTCAGCACCAGCAGTCAATAAACTCTGGAGCAATAAGCTTGTAATTTATTCCTGCACACTAATAGCATGTGTAGATATACCCTTTGAAACTTATTTCCATGTCAAGTTGTATCTTTCATATCAACCATTTCAGCTAAATTCCTGCTTTTATAAAACAATGTTCAGGATTTTGTTAGAATTTTCTTTTTAATGGGAGGTGTCTCTCCCTCCATTCTCATGCTGCAAAGCAGCTGAGCTATTTTTGCTGAAACTTTGAAAAAACAAAATGTTATCTTCAGGTAAAGACCAACCATGAGAAATATATTCTGAAAGACAGTTTTGGAAGGTTGTAATGTTTAAAATTCAACCTGGCAGATATCTAACTAGACAGATTTCTGTCAGGCAAGGCATGAAGTTAGGGCTTTGATTTTTGCTTTGTGGTATAAAGTACTGACTGTTTCTAAGTCTTGTAGTACATAGGCACATCCTGGTGGCTATTCTTTTTTAATTCCTTTCTTATAAAGTGTAAATATAATATTTAACAATTAAATTTCAGAGCTGTGTTCATCCCTAACATGAATGGAAAGTGTGGAGCTAATTCACTATATAGAGCTCTGAAAGCAACCCCAAATACTATTTTGCTGTAGCTTTTAAGGAGAATAAGGAAAATCTACTTAATTTTCTTCACCTGTTTTTCTGAATCTCCACCAATACTGCTGAAGTTTGTTAAAGTAAAGTTTGGGCAAGGATTTCTTAATCTGAACTAAATGTATTTAGTACTTTTTCTTTACTAGTGTCATGTGAAATCAAGGTCTGATTTTTTTATTTTATTTTTTAGAGTATGTTGTTTCCATGTTTGTAAGAATCTGGGTCTAGCATAGTGTCTGGAGCACTGACAGGGTTCTGCAGAACTGAATTATGATGATACAGTCTCGGTGGATTAGCAATAAAACCTCTGCCACTTTTACTTTTTCAGAGAATTCGGTCAACGGTGGATGAAAAAGAGCAGAAACAGCTTCTGATGGACCTGGATGTAGTGATGCGAAGCAGTGACTGCCCATATATTGTTCAATTTTATGGCGCACTCTTCAGAGAGGTGGGAACTTAGACCTTGTTTCATTTGTATTAGAGGGTTTACTTAACACAGGAAAAAATATTTCATGGCAATATCTAATTTATAGTAAGAGGGAGTTAATTTACTGCAGGTTTTCTGTGTCTTCAGTTATAATTAAAGGGAAGAAACTCTGATGTGTAATTGCTCATATGTACGCATGCATATGTGTGTATGTTTGTGTGCATGCATATATTTGTTGTTATGTTCATTTATAAGACCTGTCTTGTGATCACTCCTGTCCTCCTACTATCTTCCTTCTACTCACCTCTAGGATTTGTAGCAGTTTCTAAAGTAAAGCAGTCAGACTTTTTTTTTTCTTTCTTTTTTTCTCTGGAAATACTTTGTGTGAAGTTCAAATTTTTACACCAGGAACTGTCAAATATGATATATCTATGAGCTCTTAAAAAGGTTATAGCCTGCATATACTGCCCTCTGCCGGGGCAAGATGGGGTTGCAGAATCCCTGCAGACACTTGCAACAGGAGGCAAGTGGTACCTCAATGGGTAGAGTTTCTCTTACAGCTACCTGGCATACATGTTGCAGCATGGCCATGCTATGGACTGCTGAACAAGGCCCTTTCATTGTTCTGGGTGTTTGCATCTCGAGGCTCTGATAGCACTAGGTCCAATCAGAGATTTGCACAGATTGGGTGGTGATTAGTAGTGCTAATAATAAATTAACACTTGTAGAGAAGGCCTGCTGGGTTTAATGTTATATCAGCTGGTTGTAGATAACTCTAGCGGAGATCATAGTGTTAAGCATAACCAGGCAACATGATATTCAAAATCACATGTCCTTGTCTACATTAAGTGTTTACAATTATACACATGTTCAAATGAAACATAATTTCCCAGTGTAGACAAGGGCAAAAATTGTAAAAGGGTTTCTTTGTAACATCCTCATATATCACCAAGTGCTAGGGCAACCCAGACTGGCAGCAGCAGCAACAGAAGTGGTTGCGCTCCATCATGGTTGAGAATGATCACTCACAGGTCAAGTAAAGGGTTGTAGATGATTCCATTGATGGCTAAGAAGGCTGATCCAAGAGTTAAAGACTCTGGCAGACACCACATGTGGTGGTTAAAGGGAAGACTGAACCATGGAGTTCTCAGTCTTGTTTGCTTTCCTTCTGTTTCTGCTAGAGGTGCACTGATACATTGGTCCAATTATTGGATTGGCACCGATATAAAGAAAATTGATTGTATCAAAAATCTCCCCGATGTGGCTGATCATCTGGCTGATAAATGCACGCAGCTGCAGCACAGCACATAGGCAGCAAGGAGCACAGCCCAACAGCATGGAGAGCTGTGTGCAGCTGATACGTCAGTTGTGATGGAAGGGGAGGGGGGAGGAAAGGGGAATGGGGGAGCAGATCAATGTCCCCTGCAGTGAGAGAGAGAGTGGGGCAAGGGCTGAGGCAGACGCTGACCAGCTGGGGTAGGGCAGGCATGGAATGGAGCCATGGCTTATCCAGGGGGCACAGGGAGGGCGACAGCTCCCACTACTGCATGCACCCCAAGAGGACATGGTGGATGCAGGGGGTGCCCCCGGATCTGCTCGGGGGCACAGACAGGGTTGGCTGCAGCTGCGGGCTGGGACCAGGGGCTGAACTGGGCTCTTCCTGGCATTGGCGGGGGTGGGGATGGGGACGGGGATTGGGACTGGGCAGTGGCAATGCTGGGAGTGGGGGCCTACGGGGGGCTACAGCGAAATTTGGGGTGGCTACAACCCCCCTCTCATAGTCCCCCTCCCAGTGCTGTTGCTGCCCGCCCTGAGTGCAGCCCAGCCCCTGTGGGAAGAGCCCACAGCTGCAGTCCACCCTGCTCTGCACAAATCTGGAGGCACCCCTCCCCTCCCATGGCCTCCCGAGGTGCACACAGCGGAGGGAGCCACTTCCCCTGGACAGTCCACAGTTCTGCCCTGCACCACCCTGCCCACCTGCCCCACTCTCTGCCCCACTCCCTCCCCCACCGCAGGGGCCTTGACCTGCCCCACTGTGCCCCTTCCCTCCTCCCACCACTACAGACTTACCAGCTGCACTCAGCTGTATCGGAAATTGGATTGGTATCAGCCAATATGCCTCCTTAAAAATCGGCTATCGCTGTTGGCCCCCAAAATCTCTATCGACGCAGCCCTATTTTCTGTCATTTTTCTGCCTCTAGGGCAAGACTGTTTTCCTCAAATTAAGATGTACTTTCTGCCAAAAGGCATCACCATGTAGCCCTGTCCCAGGATAGTTTTTCCCAAGTTGTGGTATCAGTGCTACACGTCTTACTGTTCACCTTGTGGATGTCCTTGAATCGTTTTGTTTGGTCCCCACGTGTCCTTTGTCTTTGGCTGAGTTGGGACTATAGCAGTTGTTTTGGTAAATGTACATCAGGCATGCACACACAATGCCCTGTCCACCACAGCTGGTGTTAAATAATCAATGCTTCCATGATGGTAGTGTAGCATCAGTGAAACCCCTGCATTTGTGTAATGATCCTCCCATTTTATGCTAAGGATCTTCTGGAGGTAGCACTGGTGAAGGTGTTCCAGGCTTTTCAGGTGGTCCCTATAGGTCACCCAAGCTTCATACCCGTAGAGAGGAGTTGGGGTTACTAGAGCCTTATATAATAGGAGCCTTGTTCAAGTCCTGATGTTGTGATAGTTGAACCCACAATGATACAGTCTTCCAAAGGCAAAGCTAGCACATTGGGCCCTATACTGAATCTCCTCATCAATGTCGGCCTTCTTTGTCCAGGTATGCAAAGTGTTCAACATTCTTTAGCTCCTGTCCCTCAGTGAGGATCTCTGCCAGGGGGAGTTGATTGGTCCAGAGCAGGCTGGTGATGCACCTTTATTTTTCCAATGTTAAAAGTCAGTCCCGAGCACTGGTATGTTTGAGAGAAGCAATTAAGGGCCATTTGTAGGTCTTTCACAGAATGTATAATGACAGCAGAATCATCAGCGTACTGAATTTCCACAATTGAGCCTGATGTAACTTTGCTTTTGGCATGGAAGCAGGAAAGATTGAAAAGGTTCCCAGCCCTCCTGTACTCAATGCCATGTGGCAGATGGTCAGGGGTAAGCATCTTGATGACCACAGGAAAGATAGAAAGTAGAATAGGTGTGATCACGTAGCCCTGCTTGACACCAGTTCAAATGGCAAAAGGGCTCTATAGCGGAGGCACTGCATAGGATGGAGGCAGTCATCTGGTCATGAAGAGGTCTTATGATGGTGATAAATTTCCCTGGGAAGCCAAACTTCGATAAGATCTTCCATAGAGCCTCACAGTGAACAGTGTCAAAAGCTTTAGTCAAATCAGTAAAGGCCATACACAGTCTGTGGCGTTGTTCTTAGCATTTTTCCTGGATCTGCCAGGCCACAAAGATCATGTCCATGGCACATCTTGATGGTCTGAAGCCACACTGAGACTCAGGAAGGATTTCCTCGGCAAGAGGGAACATTCATTTCTGCAGAATCTGATTGAGGATCTTCCCAGCAATGGAGAGGAGCGCAACACCTCGATAGTTTCCAGAATCAGATTTATCTTTTTTTGTTTTAAAGTGGTGACAGTATTGGCATTCCTTAGGTCATTTGGAATTTCCTCAGTGTTCCAGATTTTAAGAAATAGTGTTAGCACTTGTTGACCATAGTTCCCCCACCAACTTTGAAGACCTCAGCTGGTATGCTGTCAGGGCCAAATGCTTTGTTGTTCTTCATTTGTCTTATTGCCTGGTGAACTTCTTCCGAGGTTGGTGGTCTGGTAAGTGCTTCTCTTATTGGATACCATGGGATGGATTCACTGGTTTCATCAGTTACTATTGATTCTCAGTTCAGGAGCCTTTGGTAGTGCTCCTTCCAGCAGTTTTTGATGGACTCTTTGTCTTTGAGGAATGTACTGCCATCGTTAGATCTGAGTAGGGTGAGACAGCAAGAACTTGGTCTGTACAGCCTTGATTGCACTGAAGAAGATCCACATGTCATGATATTGTTGGATTTTTTTTCACCTTCTCTTCCCACTATTTGTTTTTGATTTCTCCAATCTTCCTTTGGGCTTTAGCATTAAGCTGTTGAAAAGTTCCCTGTTTCTGACTACATGCAGGGTGGTTTTGCTAGTCGCAGAAAGCTTTTCTCTTCCGACTGAGAAGGACTTTAATCTCATCATTGTTTTCATTAAACCAGTCTTGATGGCATTGGGTGATAAAGCTAGTTGATTCCATGGAAGGCTCACGGGTGGTCTCTTTTAGAGCTTGCCAGTTTTCCTCAACACACACAGTGTTATAATTTTTAATCCTGAAATTGACGAGTTTCTTACTGAGATATATTTGGAGGGCTTTGCTGTGTCTAGAAGTCTGAAGGCATTCAGTGGTGTACTGTCTTCAGACTGATTTGCGTTGCTTTCAATATTTCAGTGAAACCCTGATGGACATGACTGATCTCACTAAATGATGATCGGTCCAGCAGTCATCAGCTCCTCTCATGAGACATGATATGGATGTCTTTTAGATCACATGCTCTTACAATGATGTAGTTGAGGAGTTGCCATTGTTTCAAGTAGGGGTGGCATGTGGTTTTGTATCTGTCATCCAGCCTGTAATGTGCACAAAAAACCCCTGAGAAGATAGTCCATCATGTATGGAGCTCTGACACTATATTCAGTTTAGGAGAAAACTGGAGATGGGATTTCCTATCAAAGCAGTAGATAGAATTCAGCAATGAGAAACAAGACTGGACAGTAATCACACAGGCCCATCAGCACAAAGGGAGGGTAGGAATCAGATCTGTCACTGAATGCCAGCTATTTGAAAAACATCACAGATTTCTTTAAAGAAACTGGGTTCCAGTGACAAGCTTCCACTCAACACCGTACTGGCTACCATGGATGTCACATCTCTGTTACAAATATCTGCCGTGAGGAAGGATTATAAACCATAAAAAACATTATCCCTGATGAGAGAACTTCTGTTTCCATTATGGTCTCCTGTGTTGTCCTCACACGCAGCTGTTTCAGATTTGAGGACTCTGTCTGCAAATGAATGGCACTGCCATGGGCACACACATTGTCCCCCAGTATACCAACACATGTATGATAGACCTTGAAGTCCATTTCCTCTTAAACTGCCCTCTCAATCCCCCTGATATACCTCAGGTCCATTGATGACATCTTCATAATATGGACAAATGGAATGGAATCTCTCAGGAAAAAAAAATCACTAGGACTTTTACAACTTTCACTCCGTCATCAAACTAACTCTGGAATATTCAACACAGCAGATTCATTTCCTAGACACTACAGTGAAGTTTTGCAGTGTCCACATCACCTCCAGATTGTATTGGAAACCAACTGACCACAACAGCTACCTACACACCACCAACTTTCATCCCAGGCACGCGACTAGATCTATTGTCTACAGTCAAGCACTATGTTACAGTTTTATGTCCTCTGATGCTAGTAACCAGTATAAACACCTTTAAGGATCTGGAGCAAGGAATCCTACAATTACAGTATAATCTGAAAACCATAACCACTCAAATCAACAAAGCCAGACTTAGACCTTACTCCAACCTGCTACAGTACCAGACCTGGGACAAGAACAACAGAATCCCTTTGGTTGTCACCTACAGCCCTCAGCTTGAACGCCGTAGAGAAATCATTAATGACCTCCAGTCCCTATTAGAAAACGATGACCATCTCAAGGTAACCAGCAGGGACACACCTTTCCTGATTTACACACTGCCGCCAACCTCAAATGGCATCTGTCAAGTAACAAACCAACTCTTGTCCTCACTGAGGCACCAGACCTTGGAATGGATCTGAATGCTTGCTGTGTCCCCACATCAATACAGACCACATGATCACTGGACCAGATAACAAGGAGTATAACATCCTAAATTCATTCACCTGCAATTCTGCCAGTGTCATATGTGCCTAGGGGTGACCATACATCCTGGTTTAGCCAGGACGGTCCCAGATTTCAGAGGCCGGTCTCAGCCAGCTGGTGAGAGTTAAAATGCAGGGGTACAGGGTTCAGTCCGGTGAGGAGGCAGAGCAGCATGGCATGTCAGATAGGTAGCTAGGCAGGCACCTCTGTCTGCAACAGTGCCACTAACTTGGGTCAGTGGGGGCAGGAGGGAAGCAGTGTTCTAGATGTCCCAGATTTCCTTATGGTCAGGCTATGTGTGCCATCACTGGTTTACAGTGCCCCTCTGCTGTCTGCTTCAGACAGATGGGGTGATCTCTTTGTGTAAGAATGAATGAACACTGATCTGACATCAGCTGCAGAAAGAAACAAAGGCCTGTGGTAGAACACTTTAACCTCCCTGGAAAACTCCATCGCCAACCTCAGGACTGGTGTTCTCAGACAGCAAAATTTTAAAAAACAGTTTGAACAGAAAGTGGCAAAACAAGAAATCATCCGTAGACTGGACTGTGTTAAGTATGGTTTAAACAGGGACTGCAAATCATTATCTTATTACTGGGATAAGCTTTTGTTATCCCTTCATTCCTATGGGTTCTTTTGTTTTTTGCTACTCTCCTTTTCCACTTCCCCTTCCTCCTCCCTTCCTACTTTTTGTATTCAGATTACTCACTCTACTTTATACGCTGTTGTATGCTTGTCCTTTCACAGTATCTCATGAAGTAAGCTTGAGTTCATGAAAGTTTATGCTCTCTCTATATCTTGTTTAGTTATACAAGGCATATCTACCCTGTTTTCTGCCACTACCTGGTCACTGCTGCCCCGTCTCCAGAAGAAACGCAGTCTGCCATAGCCCTTTTGCTAGTGCAGATTGTTTCTGACTATTGTTGGCTTAGATTGACACAGTAGGGAAAGAGGCTTGATTGTGTTCATTCACCACTTTAGCTCATCCCTGTATGCCTGCAGGGGATGACAAGCAAGTTAATATCTTGCAAGATATCTAACAATACAGGTAGTCTATGGACAAGTATAAGGGGCAGTATCACAAAGCTCTCCAGGCAAAAGGGTAGTTACTGGTTAAGGTATTTATTTTAAGTGAAAAAAAATAAAGGTAGGTTCAGTTACTGGTTTTGTAAAGTCTCCCTGTGTGACTTTGGTCAAGTTAATTAATTTCCTGGGCCTCAGTAGTTCATCTGTAAAATTAGGAGAACAATGCCTCTTTTTCCTGTGTTCTGTCTCATCTATTTAAAATGTATGGGCAAGTGAACCTTTACATCTTTATCATTCAGGTGTTACAAGCTCTGAGCACAATAGGGCCTCCATTTCAGTAGACGGTTCCTAAGCATGACTGTAATTCAGAAAGTTATCTAAGCAACTTACCAATTGATTTGTATACAGGTCTCTGGCTAAGGCACTGTCTTGCTATTTTTGTGTGCCTGCCACTTCTAAATCTTCAATAATCAGCATGATATTTTGATTCAAATTTCCAGTTACACAAATACGAAACTGAACTCAGCTGCACTCTGCCATTTCACAAGGCCGGGCTGTATCATCCTCCAGGAGGCTTAAAGATGAAGCAAGCTTGTGTGGCTCACTCATTCAGGCTGTTGTGGACCCAGACCCCATCTTTAAAGAGATTGTTATGGTTGTGCTCTCTTGACCCTTAAGGCTACCATTGCCATTATACTATGCACTTAAGATTATTGTAAGGCATAGGCCTGTGCGAATAGGGAAGTATTGAATTCAGAGTTGGCTGATGTGGAAGACAGTGATTCAATTCGGAGATTAGGATCACTGTCCTGAATTGATTCAGCCAAATCAGCTTCAGAAGATTCAGTGCTGATTCAGAGACATTCAGTGATTTGGATCGGCTGGACAGAAGCAGGCACAGCCAGGCGGCAGCAGGTTCTCCCGGGTCTCCTCCAGCTGTGCCCGCCTCTCCCCAGGTGGGGAGAGCTGGAAGAAAACCCCCCATGGCTGCTCTCCCCAGCCCCATCCCCCACCCAGTCCCAGCCTAGTCCCGGCTGCAGCAGTGGTGATTGGGCCTCTGGGCACTCGTGGTAGAGCCCCCACTCCCTGATCACTCCTTCCTCCTGGCCTCACCCCTGATGGTCCCCCCACCCGGCCCCAGCTGTCCGGGAATCAAAAAACAAACAAACAAACCTAGCACTCACTGGCAGTAGCAGGGGCTGTGGGGGCTCTGGGGCCAGGTGGCAGAGCCTGCCTGCACAGCCCCTGCTCTCTGATCTCCCCCACCCCACCCAGCCCTGCCCCTGATGGATGCCCCCCTCCCCCAGCTGCCTGGCACCCCCATGGCAGTTGCCCCATGGCATGGGTACAGCGTGGCTCAGCAGGGCACTGCACGCCGCCTAGGACCTGGGGCCATTTGGGCTGAGCGCTGCCAGGCTCTGGCTGACATGTGGAGCCGCCAGAGCTCCCAGATAGCATGCGGCACCCTGCCAAGCCATGCCGCACCCGTGCCATGGGGCAGCTGTCATGCGGGTGCCAAGCATCAGGTGGGGGCAACCCCTGCTTCCCCTCACTGCCCCGTGCTGTGGGGGGGGCTCTGCCACGAGCCCTCAGAGGCCCCTGATCACCGCTGCCAGAGCCGGTGAGTGTGGGAATTCTTAACGTGCCAGAGGCTGGGAGGGGGCTGGGCAGGGCAGCAATGGGGGCTTCTCCAGCTGTGCCTGCCTCTGCCCTGGCAGGGGGAGCTGTGGGGGCTATGCCCTGCTTCCGCTTGGCACACAGGGGTGGGGAGGTGCAATGCAGGTGCGGCTCCCTCTGGATGGCAGGAAGTCCTTTTTCAAATATATTGGGAGGATGGAGAAGGCGCCGGGTAATGTGGGACCCCTGCAGGATACGCTGGGCAATCTGGTGGTTGCGTCAGAGGAGAAAGCGGACCTCTTTAACCAATTCTTCACCTCCGTTTTCTTGTTCAGGGACCGGGACTTCCCTGCTGTGATAGAAGCCGGACTC
>NW_017728964.1:92782-95151 GCF_001723915.1 Gavialis gangeticus
GAGCTGGAACCAACTTCCAAGGGAAGTGGTGCTGGCCCCTACCCTGGGGGTCTTTAAGAAGAGGCTGGATGCCTACCTGGCTGGACTCATTTGAGTCCCGTTTCTTGTTTTGGGGTTTTGTTGTTCTCCCGCCCTGGCGGGGGGTCGGGCTAGAAGATCTACTAGGTCCCTTCCGACCCTAAATCTATGAAACTATGAAACTATAGCCCCTGCTACCAGCACTGCTGTGCCCGCATCAGCACTGTGAGCAGGGGCTCTGCCCTGTCGCCACTTGCCAGCTGGCATGGAGGGGTACAGGATGCAGGCGCAGCAGTGCTGGGAGAGGGGGCCACTTGCCCTGCTACCACTTGCCCTCTTCTGCCTGGAGTGAGCTGCACCCGCTTCCCTCCCAGCCCCCCTACTCCGGCTGAGCAAGCAGCAGCAGGGCAGAGCACCTGCTCCCAGTGCTGCTGCGCCCGCATCCTGTGCCTCCCCACCCTGGCTGGGCAGCTTGTCTCCCTCCTTCTCCCACACCTCTTCCCTCCCACCTCCCCCAACCCTAACAGACTTTCCAGCTGGAAGCAGCTGTCAGCTGCCTGTTTAGTCTATGGCCAAATCTCCAAATCAGCCAAAGCTTTTCCAAATCGATTTGGATGCTTCAAATCAATTCAGAGCTTTTACTTCGTCTCCCAATACGATTCAGATTTGGAGATTCAGTCCGTGAATTGGACCAAATCTCCTCCGAATCGAATCGGCTACTGAAGCGTCGCACAGTCCCATAAGGCAACAGTAACGGAACAGATTATTTAGGACCTTTTATAACTAGTGTATAACCTCAGTCCCATTGCACCCTGGTTTCCCCATCAACTGTGACAAACTGAAAGAAAAACTAGCTCTCTTAATTTCACCTAGCCTCATCCCTTCCCCCATATCCTCCACTCACAGGAGTATGGCTCCTCTGCACCTAGTCCCAACATGCTCTGCTATAGCTCTCATCCACAGCAGTGATAGTCTACCAGTGATGCAACAAGGGTGCTTGAATCAGTATTTCTGTGTTGTGTGTAGAGACAGAAAATGACAGCACTAGAAGAGACAGAAGACAGAATTATGAGCACATATGAGAGGGAGGGATTTTCAGCTAGACTGTTCAAAACTAAATGGAATTTCAGCATCCACCTGACTCAGCTGCCTAATGAACACATTAGAGAGATTGCTTCTTCATAAATGCTTCAGTTCCTTCACACCTTTCATTAGGGTGTAAAAGCTCCCAGTACACATCTTGAGATTTGTCTCCAAGGTCCTCCAGCAAACCCAGTAAGTAGGCATCAAACTGTATATTCCTTGTACTTCTAAGGTGAAAAGCGAAAGAGGAAAACCACTTACATTTTAACATATTTAGTATTTCATTTGTCCATCAAAGAGGAGAGAAGCAAATAAATATTGTTTCCATTTATAGCTGTCTTTTCCAGTCAGAGTCTTAGCAGCAGTGTGAAGACTGTCTTTTGGCAGACTTCTCCCATTGTGCGTTTCAAACCACAGCTGTTATTTAGACAGAGATAGGTGAACTTCAGGAAAGTTGCAGAGAGTATATCACCATTATCCTCACTCCATAAAGATCTCTGTAAGTAACATCTGGTGTTAAGGCCTGGGTACTCTCTTGCCTCCCAGTTAGCAGTTACCAAATATCTCCCTTAATTGTTACTTTTAACAATTAATTTGTTAATTTTAACCAGCTTGTAGCCATTCAGACTTGTCCCACTACTGTTTTTAAAATCAAAATGCTCTTTCCTATCTCATATATGTCACAAACACATTCATAAAATATAATAATCTCTCCTCTTAACATTTTGTTCAACTAAATTTCATAGATTTCATAGACATCTGGGCTGGAAGGGACCTCTGAAGATCATCGAGTCCAGCCCCCAGCCCAAAGGGCAGAAAGTCAGCTGGGGTCATAGGATGCCAGCAAGATAAGCATCCAATTTTCTCTTGAAGGTGTTCAGTGTAGGTGCTTGAACCACCTCCGATGGCAGGCTGTTCCAGACCTTGGGGGCTCAGACAGTAAAAAAATGTTTCCTTATGTCCAGCCTGAAATGGTCTTGCAGTAGTTTATAAGCGTTCAACCTCGTCATCTCTTGGGGCGCTCTGGTGAACAAACATTCCCCCAGATACTGGGGGTCACCCCTGATAAACTTATAGTTGCCATCAGATCACCCCTGAGCCTGCACTTTTCCAGGCTAAAGAGCCCCATGGCTCTCAGCCTGTCATCGTAAGGTCTGTTTTCCTGACCTCTGATCATGCGTGTGGCTTTTCTCTGGATTCTCTCAAGCTTCTCCACATCCTTTTTGAGTTGTGGGGCCTAAAACTGGACGCAGTACTCCAGCTGTGGC
>NW_017728964.1:105307-119455 GCF_001723915.1 Gavialis gangeticus
TGGAGCTCCTCCCACTGGCATGCCAGAGACCCCCAAAAGGGAGCAGACCCCACAAGGGGAGGTAGCCATGTTCCCAGGCCCCAGAGCCTGAAAAAGGGATAGGCAGCCCCTGCAGCCAAGAGCCAGGGGCTCTGTCTGCATGGAGCCCAGAACCATGGGCGCCGTCTGGGTGGCCTTCTCTGAGTTGCTGGGGGGAGCTGCAGACCCCGAGGGGACCTGAGAGGTGCGTCACATGCCCATCCATGGCATGCCATTGGTAGGTGGGCTGGGCCTGAGTCTACCTACCCCAGGGGGCTCGCAGGCAGGGTCTTGGGCCCTCCTGTGCGAACTCCGTGTTAACTCATGTGCTGGCAGACAATCGCGCCTGTTTGCGCAGCCTGTTCACGCGGCTCCGGTTGCGTGGCTCCTGGGGGGCTGGTCAAAGTAGGGGCCTGGGCAGGGCAAGACCCAACCTGGCTCGGCTTCCACTCAGCTGCCTCCTCCCACCAGGGGCCCCGATTACCTCCAGCTGTGCTGGGAGTCAGCGGGGGGGCTCCATGGCTGCTGGGGGGTCTCTGGGGAGCTTCTTTTAATCTCCAGGCTCTTTTCATTTCCTCCAAGGTAGGTTCTCCATTCCCTTAAACCAGTGATTCTCAATTGGGATGCTGTGAGATCCTTTTAAGGGTGACATGGGGAACCACTGTTAGGAGTGCAAACACCTACACTTGAATCACAAAATAAACCCAGAGGTTTGAAATAGGAATTTATGATGTCAAAAACATTCTGACCTGTTGTTGTCGTCTTTCTGAGTTCTTTGCGAGAGAGAAATAGCTTTATTAAGTAGCACCAATAAAAGGAAAATTGACATTATCACCCCCTTCCCCTAGTATTGCCACCGATGCCATCACCCAGCCCAAGTGCAGCTCTGGCCCAGCCCCTCCTTCCCCGCCACTGAGAAGAACCCAGCATGCCTCCTTGGCTTGGAGCAGCAGCCTGCTCTCACCCCACACACAGATTGGGAGGCACACCCTCCCCCCTATGCCTTGCCCGGGGGTACACACAGTGTGGCAGGAGCCCCCCATGCCCTCCAGTCAAGCCGCTCATGGCTCTGTCCCGCACCCCACCTCAGCTGGGCAGTGCCTGCCCCTGGCCTAGCCCCAGCCTTACTCCCTCCCTCACCACAGGGGCCTTGATCTGCCTCCCCCCACCGCTTCCCTCCTCTCCACCCCTTCCCACCCCCTCAACAGACTTACCACCTGGATGCTGCTCTCCAAGTTGCCGGGCTGCATATCAGTAATCAGATCAGTATCAGCCGATATGGCTTGTTAACAATTGTCCATCGGTATTGGCCCCAAAAAATCTTTATTGGTGCATCCCTAATGCTATCTAAAGCTTTGCTTAAATCTAGATAGGTCAGGTGCATTGCATTGCTTTTATCTAAAAAAAAACAGTTTTCCTGTTAGACTGGTCTGACACAGTCTTCCCTGGATAAAACAATGTGTTTTGTCCCATTTTCTGTTTACTTCCATATCCCTGATCATTTTATTTCTTTAATATGTGTTCCAAGATCTAGTAAAATATTGAAGTCAAACTAGTAAGCTTATCACTTTTGCTATTCTCCTGTCAGAGGCACTGTCCCTGAATTGATGTATTATTACTTAGTCAGACAAAAAGATTGCTATTTCATGTGGTGTATTTTTTCAGTATCTGGGTTCTTGATTAATCTCCACCTCAGACATAGTAATTTTCATAACACTATCCTCATTGACATTAGGTATGTTATCATTGTCCTCAACTACATTGTTACTGAGGACTGAGGCAAACTATTTACAGGCAGTCCTCGACTTACAACATTTCGAGTTACAACATTTCGCACTTACAGCGTTTATAAATTGACACGCTGTTTCAACTTTCTGGCATCAGTTTCAACTTTACAACGTTTGGTCTGATGCGACACCATGCCAGTGAACAAGTTCAAGTCTCCAGAAAAACCTGCTGCGAAGATTCCTGAGAAGACTCCAGCCAAGAACTGTTCAAAAAGTCCAACCAAGAGCCCTTCAAAAAGTCCAGCAAGTCACCAAAGAAGTCCTTTCAAATCAATATGATTGCTATTTACAGTATAAATGCATTAATGTAGCTATACTGCACATCTATAATTGATTGAGTATAAACTTCTTGGTTATTTTTGGTGAAAATAGGGTGTTGGGCCTTGGTTCAGGAACCAATCCCCCATTTATAACAGTGCTTCCTATGGGAAAATCAGATTTGAGTTACAATGTTTCGACTTAAGACGTGGTTTTCAGGAACCAATTGTGTCGTAAGTCCGAGGACTGCCTGTATTCAGTACCTGGGTTGTAAGGTTATCTTTGGTCTTCACCCTTATCTTCGTTGTATAGTGTCCTGCTTTTTCCCTCCTTGTCCTGCTTTTATTTATGTGACTGAGGACACTTTTGCTCTTTTAATTATCCCTGTGGTGTTGGCAATGTACCGCTGTCAGTGGTTTGATGCTCAGGTCTCCCTAAAGGTCTCTGATCAGCAACTGAGGAGCGTTCTTCTAAGGGCATGGAGCTTGTCTGCTCTAAAACAAATGAGACGTCATTCACCTTGAACAATTCCGGAGCCACATTATACTCACTAGAAGCATTGTCTCCCTCATGCAAAAACCTAGTTGAAGCAGAGACAGGCCCCCAGAGCTGCCACCCAGAGTTCCATTCATACCTCCAGTATTCTGCACTTTGCAGAGTAGTCCTAACTAGTTATTCCCCTAGGGAAGTGTTCCCCAAACCTTGGGGGTTTACATCTCACTGTAGTAAAGTCAGGCAGTCTTGCACCTCCCTACTTCAGCTGCTGCCTCTGATTGCCCCTGTGGCGGGCCAGTAGGAGGTGCTCCTGTGTTGAGTCACCCTCCTCACTGGGGAGCTGCCACCACCCAGGGATGGGCTTGATTCTGGCTCTGTGCTCCCCGGGAAACACAAGCCTAGTAGCCCTTGAGGGTACTTGACTCACTTCAAGAACTTGGGGTGCTTCCCTCAGCCGGAAACACAAGTAGTGGTCTCCCTTAGTCAGCCAAACCAAGGGGACCCCAAGGCATAATCTAGACCCACTCCCAATAAGTCTCCCATGCTAGGTACAAAGGAGAACTATATTGGTTACAAGGAGTAGGGTTGGAATAGTGTACAAAGTTGAGTAGTATCAGAAATCCCATAGAGGAAACAGGGTGGCTGGAGTAACCTTTGATCACGCATCTGAGTTACTGCAAGCTATGTATCTAGTTAGACCTCAGGTAGCTTACTCACAAGTATCATCCAGAGGCAGGTGGAGATTCCTTCTGGAGGCAGGCAGTTCCTTGATCATGATTTTTGAGAGAGAGAGCAAGTTTCAGCTGGTCCAGCTCCTCTCTCTCTCTGAGTTTTCCTCATGGCTGTTGTCCCTTCCTCCTGGGCAGTCCTTAACTTATATAGCCCTTATGACCTCATTTACCTGGTCCAATGGAGGCCAGCACCTATTGGCTGTCAGCCAACCAATTTGAAATGCGTCACTGGTTGCTCAGCCGACTGGCAGTCTCTAGCCCACCAGGGTGCCCAAGCCCCTCGCTTAGGTATGTGATGCCAGTCAGGTAGGCAGAGGGAGCAGGTTTCCCCCTCCCTAAGGAATGTATCCAGCTCAGGTTACCTAAAGAGATAGGGTAAGGTGTGTATCCTCTGCTGGGCCCATCCTAACCAAATTGTCACAGAGCAGAGTTTTTGGGGAGAAACAGAAGTGGCCTTCTGCCACAGCCCCTATTGCCGATTGCTGTTGATTGCTGTTGTTGATGGGAAGTGGTGGTGAGAGGAAGAAATGGTAACTACTAAGGTAAGGGTTTGTGAGAGTGGCTAAAGTAGTGGCTGCTGATTGTTATTGTGATTCATGGACACCTTCCCTAGGAACCTTTCTCACCTTCCCAGGGAGGCATGCCCCACAGTTCAGGAAATGCTATCTTAGGGGACTCTGAGACCCATTTCCAGTATTTGGACACTACTTTGGAATCACCCACTAGGATGGCTGTGTATGTGTTTATAGGAAATAGTTTGTAATCATTGTTTGAAGGAGCAAATGATGGTACTTAGCAGTAGCAGGGGTTCTTTGAGATGTATTGACCATATACACATTCTGATTCTACCCTACTTCCATTCTTTCCCAGAGCCAAACACAGTATGGGAGTTGAGAGGAAGCTAAAGAGCAAGATTAGCACACCCCATTGGATCATGGGGGGAATGGGGCTAGAGTACACACTATAGGGACTGCTAAAGCAAGAACTCTGAAATTTAGGGGTGCAAGACACCCAGAGCTGATTGTGTATATGGATAATACACTATGAGGAATTCCAGTTACTGATGAGTAACTTTATTTTTTTAGATATGTCTATAGTCTGTAGAAACACTTACACAATGTTTTAAGCTAGAGCCTAAGAACTAAGTGGTAGTATAGCCAACACAGTGTTGAGCTCAGCAGAAGTTATAGCCAAAGAAGCTGCTTAAGTTTGCCCACACTGAACTCTATTCTGCAGATATTTCCAACAGTTTCTGCTTCTGGATTTTTGAGTTTTTATAGGTAGATTTGAAAACCTCAGCCTCAAACTTTGATCAGTTAAAAGTCCACCTCAAAGCTGTAAGGATGAAGGAATTCACAACAGTTTAGATTACTAAATTGTTCATATTTGTCAGATATTATGCCAAACATGTGGAAAAGTCTTGCCCAAATTCACATAGATCTGTTTGTGGAATATTACCAAATGTTACAAAGTCACAGTTGTTTCACACTTATTAGATGGGCCCAAGAGATAAAGATTTCAGTTTCTGTCATATTTGGAGTTAGTAAGAAATTTAACCCCATTGTCAGATTGGTATGGACTGTAGGGGGTGCTGCCTTCCTCTGTTGCAAGAGGCAGGACCCTGCTACCTTTGAGCATATATTGTCAGCATTTTATAGAAGAAGGACATTGGCTGCTGTGCTTCCTCTGCTTTACATGTGGCAGGTGAGGGTGTTGGGTCTATGTTGCATGAGGGCTGAGGGTAGTCTAATGTAGAGTTGATTATGGTTGTATGGGATGGTTTAAATAGGCATGATCCTGCCTTAGGCAGGGAGTTGGACTGGATGAGCACTGGAGTCCCTTCTAGCCCTGCTTCTCTGTGGCTACAACTCTATAACATTTCCAGTCTCCCAGTTCAATTTCAGCTTTTTTTTAATATGAGTTCATTGGCATCTAAGAAGGCTATAATAATAGTATTTTCTCAATTTTTTAAAAAAGCCTCATTTTCCTCAGGAAACCCATGTTTTATCTAAGTTCATAATTGTTTAGAAAAAATAGATCTCCCATAAATAATGGAACTCAACGATGCAATGTCAACTGATACTGTAGCATTAAATTTTCCTAACAGCCATTCTCCAGGTCCTAATAGTGGCAGTTTTGAATTTTAAGGCGATGTGGGGGTACAGGCAATGTGCTGGGGGGGGCAAAGGGGGCACAGGCCACATGTGGGGGATGGGGAGGGCACAGGCAATCTGTGGGGGAGCATGTGCCCCCCAGATTTCTCAGCCGACATCAGGGCACAGGTCGGACCAGTTCCAGAGGAGCCACCTCTGCAGCCCAGTGAGCAGGTTGCAGCACAGGAGGGAACACTGCGCTGCCATGGTCACCAAGGTGAGGTGCCCCCTGCCCACCCAGCAGCCATGGAGGACATAATTCTGTGCCACTGCTGCTGAGCCTGACCTCAGTGGCCATAGCGGTGCAACACTTCCTCCTGCACTGAGTCCTGCCTGCTGGGTGACAGAGGCAGCTCCTCCAGATGTGGTCTGGCCTGGTTGCAGCCCCATGCCCTGCTGTGGGCACAGAAGTCTTGTGCCCCCCCGCCACATCTCATTGTTATCCTCCGCCCCGCCTCACTGCATCACCTGTGCTCCACTGTCATGTCTCCTGTGCTCCCCAGCCCCAATGCCTTGTGGCCTGTGCCTCCTCCCTCCCCAGTGTAGCACCTGTGCCCTCTCCCCACATAGACTTAGCTGGAGGGAGCTGCAGGAGCTGCTCTCTATGGCTGCCTAGCTGCCACATGCATGTGCACACACACACATGCACATGGTATCCCCTGAGTCCTGCTCCCTGCAGCCCCTTGCCAGCCTGCAAGGGGGAACCCATAATTTCCCACATTTTTCTCCTTTAAAGAGGAAAATCCGTGATTTTCTCCTTTAAAAGGGAAAATCCGTGATTTTCTCCTTTAAAAGAGAAAATCCATGTTTTTCCTCAGCGAATGGAAAACATAGCTCTCTGCTTATAATCACCTGTGATTCAAATTTCACCTGATTTATATAAACCAACAACATTAGGGTTTTATGGGTCAAGACCTTGAATTGTGACTAGATTATTAGGAGCCAGTGTAGATTCTAAAGCACTGAAGTAACGTGTTCCCAGCCACCATCCCCGATCAAAAAGTGGGCTGCCACATTCTGTGCCATCTGCAACAGAGAGTCCTCAAGGGTAACTCAACATGGAGCGCACTGCAGTCATCTAGCCTTAAGGTTACAAGCACATTGACAATGGTTGCCAGATACAAATCAGAAAAAAAGGGTCACAGCCTTCTCACATCACAACACTTACTTGAAACATTAATACACAACACTTACCAATGGACAAAATCTGATATTATGAAGTCTTCTCTGCACACCTTCTAATTCTGAACTGCATGTAACCTATATTATCAGCTGTTCTTCCTAGAAACAGACATAAATTTGTACTTTTCTTGTACTAACCTTTACTATATGTCTTCTAGGTGGTAGTCAGTCAGATTGAGAATGTCAGGCTAGTCATCTCAGCTCGCAACCCCTACATTTGACATTTTGGGTATAGATGCTTAAAAGAATAATTATGCTGCAGCATGTTTAGGATCAAGTGTGCAGTGTGTCTCTTGAGAAAAATACTGGCACTAAATTATGACTGTATTTCTGATAATGCAAGTATGCCGTTTTAGGTTATCCCAGTCTACCATGAGCAGCTCAAATCTTAATCACTAAGATACAGTAGCCCTTAGTTTGGCCTGGGTTATAGTTGATTTTGGTTTTAATTCTAAGTAAAAAGCTAATTTAATCACTATAATCAAGTTGCCATCAGTTTTGCATAAATATATTTAGATTTTAAGTTTACTTAAATGTTTAATTATGACTTCATAAAATGCTTTATTTTATTAGACACTATCCTATTATACAGTTATGATTACATTGTGCAGTTCCTGCTATATTGGGTATGATGGATATATATGAAGAAATGAAATTCTTTGTAGCTAACATTTCAAGAGGCTCAACATTTGGCTCCCATAGGCCTGTGTACATGCCGAAGTGTTAGGGGAGAGGCACAATTTGAAAAGAAGGGATGGTACTCTCTCAGTAAAGTTTACTTTAACTCAGAGTTTAGTCTTATCTGGATATTGGTCAGTGTAATTTGTTGTTTTTTTCCTTTTATAGCTTTTCAGTAAAAGGATGTAAATTATGAACAGCAGCTCTGATTTGGATTTTAGCAACTATTATCTCTCTTCTTTTTTTTTTTTCACTTGGGATCCACTGTCACAGAAAGGGATGAGATGTCTCCCATGCCTATAATTCTCCCTCTTTTCTAGGAGGAACAGATTGTCATGACTTGAGAAAAAAAATCCTTTAATTTCTTTGGATGTGTTAGTATGTGCATCCAAGGACCCGCTCTTCCTTATGGCTTGAACCCTGCCAAACTGAGTGTCTTTGGAGCATAATGCATGATGATGGCTCATAGGCTTGATCAAATATGAAAGTCCTTTCTGCATGTAGCACATTTTCTTGTGTAGTACTTCAGCTGGACAGTAACAGATATTCATTTTTTTTAGGGTGACTGTTGGATCTGTATGGAGCTTATGTCTACCTCGTTTGATAAATTTTACAAATATGTATATAGTGTATTAGATGACGTTATTCCAGAAGAAATCTTAGGAAAAATCACTTTAGCTGTAAGTATTTTAATTATTTTACCACATTTTAAAGATAACTTAAAAGTTTTGCATATGATTTTTTGGGGAACATTTCCCCCTGATAATGAATGAATTGGTTGATTCATACTTTCTAATATTATACCATTGTTTTACTATGCTCAAGACCTATTTCCTTACACATGGGTTTATTATCTAATGCAGATGTATTCAATAACCTTTGGGGCTGGCTTCTGGGACAATCTGGGATTGCCCAAGTGGTAGAGCTCATTCTCATTGCCCCTTTAACAGTTCCAGGGAATTCTGGGACTGTTCAAAGAGCATCAGAAATGCCCATGGGTGGCAGTAGCATAACTAGGCTGGGGCGAGCAGGGCACTAGCCTCAGGCACTGACTTAGAGGGGGCACCAGTTTGGTCCCCTTTCCCCAGGAGTTTTTCTCCTGACAGGCATGGAACCAGGTTGGTGCGGCTGAGCAGGGAAAGTGCTGTGTCTAGTGGCGCATTTGGAGGGAAAAGAGGGTGGAAGGATGCAAAGACTTTGCTGTGGGTGGCACAGTCATGCCTTCAGGGGTGGGGGGCAAAGGGGAGCACCAGAAGCAGCTTCCAGGAGCTTGAGCTGCTGTCTGCACCTCAAGGACAGCAGCCCAAAGTCATGTTCCTAGGAGTGAGCAAAAGAAATAGCAGTGCTGCCATTCAAGTCAGGAGAGCCCCAGTAGGTAACCCCCACCCCCTCTCCTCACACACCTTCTTACACACCTGGCAAGAGAGGGGCAGAGGAGAGAAGAAAGCAGTCCTCCTTACTCTTGCTACCCCTGCAAAACAAGGGACTGTCCTTGGCAGTTGCTGCTTTACCTAGCAGGGGAGCGGGCAGCTGTCAATGATTGGGCTTCTCTGGGGGTGGGGAAACCCAAGGAACAACCCTCTTGACCCCTGGCTGGAGAGATCGCCTTTGAGGCATGTGTGTAATGCTCCAACCAGGGAGCTGGAACACCAGTATGCCCCCTTCTCATCCACCTCTGGTGCTAACATCTGTTTGTCAAAAAGCAGCTGAACTGTAACCTGCTGCCTCTGTAGCTGTCAGCACTGGACCCTTTGACCTTTCAGATAAATTACTCATTCTAAGTATATCTTTCTCCCCCTCCAGCAATTAAACGGACAATTCTTAAATGTGAGTTCCAAAAGATAGGTATGTTTGACTTACCTAAATGAACAATTACATGATTAACTGGGTTCAGAAAAATATCCTGTCTTGTATGCCACAGGGTTAGGGGTTAAGCCTTAGGAAACCAAGTTTGAAAACTGAACTAGAACACATTTCTTGCAGTGTATGTCCAGCAAGGGAAAGGTGGGCATATAAAACTTATTGCCATTCTGTTGTTACCATGTAATAGTCTATAAAACGTAGTGCTTCACTGGGAAAGAAGACATGCTAGTGATTTGCATTTGTTTTAGATTCGGTTTCTCAGATGCATTCCTTTACCTCCAAACTGTGTGTGTCAACACGTGACACTATGTTGCTGTAGCGAAGCACTATGGCAACGTAGCTCGTCATTACAGTGATGTAGCATCAGCAGGCAGAAACTGTGATGCCAACACAACTTGGCCGTAGTGACAAGCTACCTTGCTATAGTGTTCCACTATGGCGATGTAGCTGGTAAAAATAACTGTGCACTGGCAGGATGGTGCAGTTACTGTGCAGTCATTTAGTACTTCCTAAAGCAAGTACTAAATGACAGCGCAGTAACAACTGTGTAGGTGCACCCACTCAAGGGTAAACCCTTGCCAGCCTGACAGCCTGAAAGGAGAACTGGTTATTTTGGTTTTAACAAAGGTCTGAGAATTGAAATCCCTCTTCTGCAAGAGCCTTCTTAACTGATAAGAAAAGCCATACACAAACAGGCTGTCCAGCCCTCCATGCCAGCTCTTAGATGTCTGCACCTGCTTTCTCACTGAATATAAAACATACATTCCCCCAACTCACTGTGGGACAGTGCATCTACAGGAGACACTATGTCTTTGTAATGATGAACTACAGTGACGTAGCCTGTTGCTATAGCAACGTAGCATCAGTGGTCACAAACCATGATGTCAACACTGCTGCACAGTAGCAGCAAGTTACTGTACAGTAGCGCATTGCTAGTGTGCAGTAAGGTTGCAAATGACCCATGCACCACTGGGACTGCGCAGTAACAGCAGTTACTGTGAAGTCTTTTAGTACTTGCTAAAGCAAATGCTAAATGACTGCACAGTAACAACTGCACAGTCAGGCACTCATGTAGATGTACCCACTGTGTCCATAACATCATTTGTAATAGGAGAGCTGAGATGTGAAGGATTTTGATCTGGTTAATCCTTGTTCTAAATAATTGTTACCTTTCTGAAACTTCACATTTGGAGCAGCAATTGTTCAGATCTGGTCTCTGTCCAGAAGCAATTTCTTAAAAACAATGCCTACTTCTCCTAAAAGAACTCCAACCCTCCAGTCTTTCAGTAGCAGGAGAGTGAAAACATTTTCTTAAGACAAATTTTGCAGCTCTGAAGGAAAATCTGAGGTTTGGCAGAGAAATAATCCTTGTGAAAGAACATGTCTTTGAATATTCTGGTGGAATTGGTATAGGTTTGACTAAGTTACAAGTCCCAGAGAACTGAACTTGAAATATATCCAATACAGTTTATATGTTTTTAGTGTTTTAGCTTATTGCACATAAATATGTGCTTACTTCAGCAGCATAGTTAGGAAAATCATAAGTCTGTTAATTAAATGCAAAACTTGCTTCATTCACTCTGTGTTATAAAAGCATCCGGGCCGTGAAGCTCATGGGGAAGTAGTTCCCCATAAGGTGAGTTGCAAAGGATTTCAGACACTGACTGGATAATTCAATATTGAGGAATTTTCTTTTCTGTCATCTTTTCTCTTACAAAAAACAAACAAACCTGGAAACAACATTTAAAATAATCCTAATAGAACATTAATATTGCACTTTTCAATCCTTGATGTGTTCCCATAATAATTCTTGACATATATCTACATGGTTTAAGATTTTAAATGATTGGGATCTTCTGTGGGGCCATTCTATTACACTTTGGGTATCTAAATCACTGTTTCCCAACCAGTGTCCCACAGCACAAAAATGTGCTACCAGAAATGAACAGGTATGCCATGGAATTTTGCCATGGCAATGAGCTACAATGTGCTACAATAGGTTTGAGGATGGGGAATGCCTTAACAGGTGTGCTGCAGACAATTTTTATTAATGTAAGTGTGCCTTGGGCTGGAAAAGGTTGGGAAACTGATCTAAATAACAGTTTTCCAGCCACCTAAGTGGCCTTTTTGGCACTCATACGTAGTTTGCAGTTTTATTATCTCTGCAGTGTAGATACATAAACATCCATATGTATACTATGCATGTTAGTAACCTCTGGAGTGGCAGGGCACCTGTGTAGCCACATACACACACCGCATGTTTGTGTGCAATTTAAAAAATTATAACTGGACAAAAAACCATGACTAGTGAACAGGGTTAGAAGCATGGAAGGGGAAGCAGCAGAAGAAAGGTTCTCTCCATTTTTTTAGCCCCAAAAGTGCTTCCTTTAAACTACTGTCTCCCAGGGCAGCCAAGAGAGGGCTAGTAGGAAGCAAACAACCTAGAGCAAGTGTCACTTGGTCAGAAGACTGCTGCTCAACTCGAAAGCACCTCAATATCAGAGTAGAATCTAAAGAGGAGACTGCACAGGTTTGCCAGCTCAAGACATTTTTTTTTACTGTCAAACTTTTTTGCTGACGTATGTTTTCCTGAATGTATATGTAACCGTTATGCCAGCCTTGGACAATCATCTACCACATCAGCCATCAACCATAGTCAAAAAGTTTAGTTGTCAGTAAAAAGTTTACAGATTATCAGTTAAAAACAAATCTTGGGTCAGAAACACTGTTTGATAATAGCAGTGATTTCATATGCAGCGTTCACCCCAGGGATCCTCTACTCTCCCCACCCTGGGATGCTTCCAACCATACCCAATTCCATGCTGCCCCTAGCCTACCCTCAACCTTATCACCAACCAGCCCTACCCCACCATCCCAGCATGGACTCCCAAAGAAGCACAACTGTCTGCCTACCTGTGAGACGAGCAGTGTTACAGACAGGCATAGATAGGGACGTTGTGGGTTGCCAGGTCTGGGGCCGCTCAGGGATTGAGGTACCAACTAGGGTCATGAGAAGTGAGCAGAACCCTGGGTACAGACCAAATCAAGAAGCCAGGAGATGAGGCAGAAAGTACAGTCAGAGAGCAAGCAACATTGAAAAAATGGGAGATTGGGCAAAGAGCAGAGGATCAAGTTGAGTCCTGTTGCCTAGACACTTCCTGTTTTGGGTCTGGAGTTTATATGGAGGAATAGAGGGTTAACTGACCCTGGCAAGACATTCTGGTGCTAGTGAGTGGGTTAGACCGGGGCGGGCAATTATTTTGAGTGGTGGGCTGCTTACTGAGTTTTGGCAAGCCTTTGAGGGCTGCATGACAGGCAGTCAGGGGCAGATAAATATTAATTTTCTAAATTTTTTACGGGCTCCGTGGGCTGGATGGAATGGCCTGGCAGGCTGCATCTGGCCTGCGGGCTGCCTTTTGCCCACCCTTAGTTAGACTTTTCTGGAAGCCTCAGAACAGCCTTGATTAGCCTGGATGGCCAGCTGTAGGATGGCAGACCAAGATGAGTAGCTGTGCTGGTCCGCCCGAAGCTTCAGGGTTGAAACCGTGGTCCGACATGCAGCAGCAGATTGCTCTGTGGGAGGGGGCTATTCAGGCTCCCATGAGCTCGCTGTAGGGTACTGTGCTTTTGCTTAGACACCAGGCTTATCAGTTCATCAAACTGGTCTCCAGTTTCGTTCTGATGAGGGATCTTCAACCAAGCTACCAGTTCCTTTGGTTTGTTTTTTTTATGGATGGCTGAATTTTTTATGGACTGTATGGACAAGAGTTTTTAGCCTGTTTTTAAGGACATTTGGCAACCCTGGGACAGCATTAATATCTGACCTTTGCTTTGATGGTTAGAGCATAGTGCTGGGAAGTGAGAGTTGTCGGTTCAAGTCCCTTCTGGGTGTGGGGGAACTCCATGTCCTAGGCAAGTCCCTTAACCACTCAGTTATTGGGGCTAAAATGTGGATATGTGGTGATGATCTTCCACCATTTTTTCTGGGACTTACACCTGTGTACCTGCCTATATAGATGCATAGCTGCCCAGCCAGTCCATAGCCTACTCAGTATGGGCAATATAATTATATATGCATATATGTCTGTAAACCGTGTCTAAGTGCCATCTTTATGGTTGGAAAACTGTCATTTAGGTACACAAAGGATAACAGAATTCCACTTCAGGTACTCAACACTTTGGAAAATTAGGCCATTTATTTGGATGCCTAAATATGGCTTAGGATCAAAACTTCAGGCACACATTTTTCAGAAACCTTAGCCATCAAAATTACCAGTAAACTCTAGTAACATGGACACTGAGGTTTGTTAAAAACAAAGGCTATTAAGAAAGTTTCATGATGTTGGCTAACCACGTTTTCAGTTATGTTAAGGAATGGAATGTGAAGCAGAGTTGCACTTCAGGAATCAGATGATACTAGTTGAAAAGAAATTGCTTATAAGTGGCTTCTGATTAAACTTTAAAAAGTGTACCTCTTAAAGAAAAGATAGCTTACCAGGTAATTACCTTGGCTGCATCAGTATGCAAACATGTTAACAATTTAAAAGATAGATTAGAAGTAGCTCAGACATTATGCCTGCTGCTAAACTCCATGCTGATTTCCCTGATCTTGTAATCATCATTTAATTTTTTTTTCCTTTTCCCTACTGCTGTGGTAAAGTCCCCATGAACAGTAAAGAAAATGATGTATATGCATTGGTGTCAAATACATAAAGTGAACATACCAAGAATGCACAGGATATTTTTTTCCTGGCTACTATCACTATAAATGAACTTGCACTTGAGAATCAAACTGGATTCTTCCTTTTTTATGGACAAATCAGATTTGTTTAGGCCAGATTTTAACCTAGCGAACAACTGTGCAGCTCCATGGCTTAGAGAGAAATGCATCAGTCTGACGGAAATTTTGGTAAATAATATTTTTAAAGACACACAAGAAGGAAGAGATGCTATCTTGCCCACTCTGCACTGTGCAGGCTCTGC
>NW_017728964.1:124455-130442 GCF_001723915.1 Gavialis gangeticus
AACAGCCATTGAGCTTATTCTACACGAGTGACACGATGTCCACAACTTAATCACTTCCAGAGAAATGTGGGATGAGTGTATCTCTCCCCATTTGTTTGTGTAGTACATCGTAGACAAGCTGTTCCTCAGGCTCTGCAGGATTAATTGGGAGTAAAATGCATTAAAGCATATTTTGGTTCTTACAGTCTGGAAATGTAATTCTTTTCTCTTTGGGAGGCAAATGTTTCGACAAGTAAAAAAAGGGCCATTTGTAAGAATCATTCTTCAGAGAACTGTTGTACTTTATTGATCACATCCTTTGAGTGCTTAAACAGCATAACAGCTATTTATATTTTTAATACAAATTTGGGGACATCATTTTGATAATCTATTCAGCAAACAGCTAAGTGAGAAAATATTACTAATTTTCAGTCTTTTTAAAAAATTTTATGTCGATGTCTTTCCATCCATGAAATCAGTGACAAAACTCCCATTGGCTTTTGCTGACTCATATCTTTTTTGTGTTCTGTAGTCCCTTACTCATCTATTAGTTCCACTGAAATGATCAGTGGGATTATGTGGTCTTTAATAATCTTCAACATAAATTAAATACTGGCCAAGCTGGGCCACGAGTTAGCTATTAAGATAAATATAACATATGTTTAAAATAATAAAGTACTTTTAAACACAAATATAAAATAATTGTTCAGCTTCCACTGTAATTCCCAAGATCTAAAGTTTAATCTTTTCAATAGTTAATGGCTTGTGTCCTGATAAATTATAACACTTTACTCTTCTGCTTCACTTTCTCTGTGTACATAAAAATTGTGGTTATTTTTTGTTTTGGGGTTTTTTTTTAAAGCAATGAAGAATCTATTGCATTCAAATAGTGTCTATCACAACTATGCAGTTGGTCCATAACCACCTTCTTTTCTTCTAGACTGTGAAAGCACTAAACCACTTAAAAGAAAACTTGAAAATAATTCATAGAGGTAAGTTTAAATCTTTCTCTTCTGAGAATCAACAATTTTTCCCTACAAAAAAATAATAGAAATGCACATGTAGATCCTATTTTAAGTAGAAGTATAAATTGTATGCCATTAATAAATTAGTTATATAAACAAAGCCTGTAAATATGTTCGTTCACAGTATTTGTTTACACATTGTTTTCAAAGATGTCCATGTTATTTTAACATCTGAAGTGCAAAAAATGAAAACTTCTTGCCTTGTCTGCTGCTGTGATGCCTGCCCCCTCCCTTATCTGCTGCATGCCACACAGAGGCTACCTGGGCCACTCCAGCTTTGGCTGTTTTCCTTCACCCCGCCTGCAGGAACTGCTTATCACGCCAGGCGGGCAGAAGGCAGCTGAAGCTAGAGCAAGTTCCAGGCACTGGGCGGAAGCCACTGGTCTAAAGCTTCCACCTGTCCGTAGCAGCACTGCACAGCGGGGCAGGAGCAGTGGCCACAGCTGGAGGTGAGAGGAGCCAAACCCAGCCAGCATGCAGCTTCCCTTCACCTCCAGCAGCTCCTCACCCTCCCATTTCCACTCCTTCCCTTGCCACTCCAAGCTTTAGCCGTGCTCTGAGCAGAAGCCACCGGGCAAAAGCTACCCGCTACCATCACCACCTGCAGTGGTGCAGCAGGAGTGGGAGGGGGAGGAGTGGCCTCGGCAGGACTGCTCTGCTCCCCTCACCTACAGCTCCTGCTCCTGCTCCTGCTCCACGGTGCAGCACTGTTAAAAGGTGGGTAGAAACGTTAGACCAGCAGCTTCTGCCCAGTGCCTGGAGCTCTTGCTCCAGCTGCTCTCTGCCCATCCAGTGCAATGAGGAGCCCCTGTTGGGGGGTGGAAAGCATCCAGAGCTGGAGCCAAGCTCTGTGCGGACAAAAGCTGCAGAGCTAAAGCTTCCACCCACTGGAGGTGAGAGAGGCAGACGAGCTCCACTGGTCCCAGCCAGTGCACAGCCTGTGGTGTGGCTGCAGCCAGCGGGTGCTGCACAGGACAGGTGTGGTAGGGGCTTTGGGTCCCTGTGACAGGTGACTGCTGGGCTCCAGACCTGACAATGCCTCCGAGCTGGTCTGGGCAGCCTGTTGCTTGGCCAGCCACCCATACCCCACAGCCCAAACTAAGGGCCCGGCCGCTGTGCACCCACCCTCAGCAGTGCCTGTGGACTGGCCCGGCACAGTCCCACAGCCCCAGCCTCACAGCTGCGGGTAAGGCGGTCAGATAGCAATATCCTGGCGGCCAGCTCTGGCCATGCCCCCATCCCTGCTGCAGAAGTGGGGAAGGGGGCGAATGTCTGACTGGCTGCTTCCACCCTGGCCAGGTAGACCTCAGGTGCGGTCCCCCAGTGGGAAGAGAGGAGGGGGAAATAAACCCTTTCCCTGCTCCCTTTGCCTCAGGGGACCATGCCAGCTGGTGTCTGGCCACACCCCCACCCAGGGCTAGAGAGCAGAGGGGCAAGGCCAGCCTTGTTCTCTGGAGCAGAAACAGCCAAGCCCAGGGCTGCAGAGCATGCTGGGATGCTGTGGAACTCTGGTTTAACTTAAATCAGGAAGGGGTCTAGGACAGAAGGTCGATCAACTGGTTTGACCCAAATCAGTTAAGTCTGATACTACATTCAACCAGGCATATCTTAAATCAGTTTTGGCCATTTTGAAACTGGTTTATGTGCATTGAACTTATGTTCTGTTACAAGTTTAAACCAATTTCTGATCACTTAAACTGGTTTATGTGTAATTTATGTCCCTAGCCCAGTAGTTAGTATGATGTGGTGCTTCATAATCCCACTAATCTTTGGGGTTTTCTTTTGTAAGTTAAATACCATAATATCCTAGTGATAGCTAGGAGGTTTGTATAGATAGGTGTGTCATTTTCTTGTCATCTGACTAATAGATAAAATATTGCAGAAAGCTAACATGCATGCCCTCAGTTTGTTGTGTGTCTGCTTTGGATCTGATATTTTCTCTGTTAAGGCTGCATATGGCTGATTCTGTGTAGTCACTTTAAAACATTTCTGTGATGATTGTCTCTGATGATAGCAGCCAGTGTAATGAATAGAGCAGGTTGCTGTGGTTTCTCTGTCGTCTTTGTATGGTGCTGTGGAAACAGAGTTATTATTGTCTGAATTACTAATTGTCATGACACGCTTGAATTGTCAGGGTTGGTGAGCTGTTAAGAAGAACTCTAAAATTCTGTGTATCCAGGATTTCCAATGTTTTAAATGTTTCATTTCATTTTTTTATTTGCTCAAATGCTAAATTTTTGCCAGCTGAATTGCAGTTGATGAGGATTTTTACTTAGGCATTGAGCAGCTAAGTGAGGCTGTTAATTAATGTGTTACTAACAGAATGGAAGAAGCCTCAATTTTGACATGCCTTTTTAGCTTTGAATTTTACAAGCAACCACTGTGCTAGTGATACGTAGCAAAACCACCGCTTTGGAGGGGGTATAGCAGTGACTTCAGCTGGCTACATTGGGGTAAGAACCACCTGCTGCTTGCCTCTGATAGGTTTTCTGATGTGTGTTAGGTAGGCAAGGAGAGAGAAACTCTATGTACTGCTGAAAGACAAGTCCGTGTTCCCTGTCTATAACACACCAGCTCTGAAATGCATCTGATCAATTCCAAATTTCATGGAATATTTCATGAGAGGCAATGATTTTTGTTAGTGATATCTTTTATTATCCCACCCAACACAGTTGTTCCAAAATTAGATAAGCTTTCAAATGTAAGGCAGTCTTTGTCAGGTAATATTTATAGGGAATATTTTAGACATCTGTGGGCAGAACTCTCATATTTTTATAAAAATTGATAAACTGGAAAAGCTTTCCAGTGGTGGATATAAAAGGAAAATCAGGTCTTCAGAGCACCCCACATGATTCTGTAGACAGAGGCATCTCTCTGGGTCCCCTGCTACTGACTGCACATACTTCAGAGGTAACACAGTATTGAATTTTGGCACTGATTTCTGATGTCTCTCACTATGCAACAAGACTGATTTTTGGAGTGGAAGACTTCAGCCATTATGTACCTATTTAAATTTCTCTCTTTCACAGATATTAAACCTTCCAATATTCTTCTGGACAGAAATGGGAATATCAAACTTTGTGACTTTGGCATTAGCGGACAGCTCGTCGACTCCATTGCCAAAACAAGAGATGCTGGGTGCAGACCATATATGGCAGTAAGTAGGAATTAGCAGTCCTTTCAAATGGGCTGTGTGTGGCATGGAGTATGGAGTGATTCACCCTCTAGCTCACAGGTTCAGATTTGGCCCAGATCAAAAGGGATTTCCACTTCTTAGCTAAGCTGAAGGTATCAGTCCACTTCCTCAGAGCACATGTCCAGCTCCTAAAAATAAAAATACAAATAAGAACAATAGAGATCACTGGCGGGATCAGTTTGGGCAAAACAGGCCATGAAAACTGAACTCCCTTCAGCAGTAGGTAACAGAAGCAAAGGTTACACTGCTGCTGTCAGTGTTGCATTTCCTGTGGGACACAGAGAATTTCACTCACCCCGACGCCATGTTTCAAAATTGTGTTATGTCAGGAATACATATGTCTGGGAGCCAAAAGCAACAGAGAAGAAATCACTTAGTTTCTGTGCAGTAATTTCTGAAACATTGGAACTCTGCTTATCTTCTTCACATCTTAAGGCCATGGTTGTGATTTTCAAAGTAGTCAGAGGGACTTAGGGTATAAACAGATGTCATCAAGTGAAGCGGATCAGCTGTGCCAGGGTGCGTCCCGGCACAGGTGTCTCACTTCACTGACATTGCCTGTTGTCCCACAGGTCAGGCCCTTGCTACTCCCAGGAGCTGAAGCCTGATCGTGTGAGACAGCACTCTGGGTGTGCCCCAGGAATGGGAATTCCTTAGGTGCTCAGCTTTGGGCCCCTAAAGCCCCAGGAGTGTCTGCCTGGGGAGGCTGGAGAATGCAGGCAGCTCTGGGCTGCCCGCATTCTCCCACCTTAAAGCATAACAGACATCTGCTGTAAAACAGTAGTATAGAATCATACCACCTGTCATGGCCCCATGTTTTGAACATTTGCGATGTAACAAGGGGCATGGACATCTGTTTGCTTGCCTTTGTGCTGCCATAAAAATGTTTATGTTGGCACAAAGGTGACATCTGTTTCTAGCCTTAGGCATGTTTTCCATTTGCTGATTTTCTTGAAAAATCTCAGTCCACATTTTTTTCTGAGTTATGGCTCTTGGGACTGGCTTTCATACATAATTATTGCTCTTCTGAGATGCCACCAATATTTGGGCTTTGCAGGCTGGATCCAGCCAGTGGATTTTCAGTTACCAAACCCTAGCCTAAAAAATATGCCAGCTTAGCCTTTCCTTCTAATAAGGAATACCAGTTTCTTAGCCACTGGCACACAAGAAAGGGAGCAAATAACTGGCATCACATCAAGCTACCTTTGATTCCTGTGTCTGAATGACCAGATACCCATTTATAGCTGGACCACCTGTGGGCAGCATTTGATGCAGATCTAGAACAGGACATGAACTCATAGATTCATAGATGTAGGGTTGGAAGGGACCTTGCAGATCTTCTAGTCCGATTCCCTGCCTCGGGCAGGAGAGAAAACTGGGCTCAAATGACCCCAGCTAGGTAATTGTCAAGCCTCCTCTTAAAAAACCCCAAGGTAAGAGCCAGCACTACTTCCCTTGGAAGTTGATTCCAGATCCTAGCCACCATGACTGTGAAGTGGTGCCTTCTAATGTCTAGTCTGAACCTACTCTCTAACAACTTGTGGCCATTATTTCTTGTTACTCTGGGAGGTGCTTGGGGGAACAAGGTCTCTCCTATTCCCCGCTGTTCCCCCCTAGTAAGTTCATAGACAGCCACCAGATCCCCTCTCAGCCTTCTCTTGTGAAGGCTGAACATGTTCAGGTCCCACAGCCTCTCCTCGTAGGGCCTGCCCTGCTGTCCCCAGATCATGCGAGTGGCCCTCCTCTGGACCCTCTTGATGCTGTCCACATCCCTCCTGAAGTGCGGC
>NW_017728964.1:135442-172107 GCF_001723915.1 Gavialis gangeticus
AGATGGCCACCAGGTCCCCCCTCAGCCTTCTCTTGTGAAGGCTGAACAGGTTCAGGTCCTGTAGCCTCTCCTCGTAGGGCCTGCCCTGCTGTCCCCAGATCATGCGAGTGGCCCTCCTCTGGACCCTCTTGATGCTGTCCACATCCCTCCTGAAGTGCGGCACCCAGAACTGGATGCAGTAGTCCAGCTGCGGCCTGACCAGAGCCATAGCAAGATGTCTGAACTGTTCTACCTCCATGCCCCACAAGATTAAAAGGAAAAAAGAATTGATTTTCTTAATTCCAGTGTTCCAATCCTGTCATTCCTTTATCAAGCACAATTTGTTGATAGCCTTATTCAGTTGTCATGCTTGTATTGAGATGATGATCAAGGCAATGATCATCTGATATCAACTTTGCTGGGCCAGCCACATCATCTGGATATCTGACTCCAGACTCCCAAATTATTCTCCCAACTCAGTCAAGGTGTATGCTCAAGAGGTAGGAAGAGAAAGCCCTTTAAGAATGTCCTCAAGGCCAACTTGAAAAATGCAACATTGACATCAGCTCACAGGTGACTGTCACCCAGGTCTGCCCAAATAAAGGAAGAGTTTACTTGCAAGGATCTCAGTACTTTGAAATCTCACAATGACAACAGGAGATGGAAAAGCGGGAGCAACAGGAACAGTGTATCACTGACTGAACCAGGGATCCAGAGCCACCCACCCTGCACATGCCCAAGTTGCAATAGAACATGTTGATCCCAATTTGGCTTCGTCAGCCATCTCTGAACCCACAGATAAGGCAGTCATGGAAGACAGTTATCCTTGATTAGAAGGGATTGCCATGATGGTGCTGTGTTAAGAGAGAGCATCACTGGCATCCAATTTCAGATGTTGTCGCTTGTTGCAAAGTCACCAAGGGCAGGTGATATGTAGAGCAACTCTTGCAAGTAAGAGGCAATTGAAATAGTGTGAGTGGAAGCAGACTGGCTAGAGATTTTTGATAAAGAGCTGACTTTTTGGATTTGGAACTTCCATCACTGGCTTTTTTCATGGACGTTACTTTTCCAGTTAGTCTGTATCACTAGCGGGAGTGAAGGCAGCACTTGGACACTGCACTGAGATAAAGCTAGCTTGCTACCTTGAACTCATTTTTCTCCCAGCAAGAAAAACCACAGTCCTGCAGTCCGTTTTCCTGGCCATTTGGAAATCCTGTCACTATTAAAAAAAATCTAATGTGTTAGATTTAGAGCATGTACTGAAAGAGAGAAAGCCTAAACAAATAACAATAAAGCCGCTATACTGTGTGCTTCTCCTGACTTTGCTTGGGTATATGTGAAAGAGATTGCATGAATGTCAGCTGTGTGAACCCTTCCTACAGACAGAGTAGCAGCAAGGCTACATTTGATATTCATCAGCTCTATATTTCTGATCTTGTGCCCTAGTTCTCATGAGGCTCAGTCATTTAACTAAACAGTTAGACTGTTTCTGGATCAAACTACATGCAGTTACAATCCTCTCAAATGCTTTTGAATTATGACAGTTGTTTTTTTCTCAAAAGTTTGGCAGACAATAATAGTTTTATGATTAAGTAACAGATTTTCTAGAGAAACAAAGATGCATGTGCAATAGCTTTAGGAGGAGACAGTCAGTGCAACATGGCATGGTTCCATGAGTCAGACATAAGCAGCATAGCAAATAACTCAGAGATGCCTGAGCTCTGAACAAACCCCTTCTATCAAAGGCATGCTGGTGATGTCATTCACATACTTCAGTGGTTTCAACTGGGAACATACCTCTCCTTACTCATTCATAAGCTAAAAATGTCTATGAGGTTAATCCAGTGTAGGACTTTTCCTCTTTAAACTTAGCTCATTACATCATTGAACACGCTGAACAGCTTCCACTGCAGGCAATGAGGTTGTGTCTGTTTCAGTAACCCCATTTTTCTCTTTCTGTGGGAGAGACAAAAATGATTTTTCCATCCTGCCCATTTAGTTCAGGGGTGGCAAATTTGTCTGGTCCTGTGGGCCAGAAGAATGACATGGGACCAATCCATGGGTTGGCTCAGGGGCATAGATCAGTCCTGCATGTCAAATCCAGCATGTGCCCTGGACTGGTCACTCTGGAACCATGCTGCACGTGGTGCCTGTTCCAGTGAGCATCTGCTTCATGATGGATCCAGTGCATACCACCGGAGCAGCCAAAGTAGGCGCCACATCCATATACAGTGAGTGGGTGCTGCAGATAGCACAGTCCCAAACCAGCCATTCCAAGACTGCACTGAATACAGCATCTGCTCTGGCTGCTCCAGGACTGCTGCATGTAGTGCCCACTCCAGCACATCTTCTCCATGCTGGATCCAGCGTATGTGGTGCCTGATTTAATAGATTTTCATAGTTTTCATAGACATTAGGGCTGGAAGGGACCTCAGAAGATCACCGAGTCCAGCCCCCTGCCCCAGGGGCAGGAAGTCAGCTAGGGTCAAAGGATCTCAGCAAGATAAGTGTCCAAACATTTCTTAAAAGTGTCCAGAGTAGGTGCTTGCACCACCTCTGGAGGGAGTCTATTCCAGACCTTGGGGGCTCGGACAATAAATAGGTTTTTCCTTATGTCCAACCTGAAACGGTCTTGGAGGAGTTTGACTGTAGGACCTTGGCATTCCTTGGGGCGCTCTGGTGAACAGGCATTCCCCTAGATCCTGATGCACACCCCATATATACTTTATAGGCTGCCACCAGGTCATCCCTGAGCCTGCGCTTTTCCAGGCTGAAGAGTCCCATGGCTCTCAGCCTCTCTTCATAAGACCTGTTCTCACGCCCTCTGATCATGCACGTGGCTCTCCTCTGGACTCTCTCAAGCTTCTCCATATCCTTCTTAAATTGTGGAGCCCAAGATTGGATGTAATACTCCAGCTGCAGCCTCACCAAGGCTGAGTACAGCAGGAGGATGACATTCTGAGATTTGCTTGAGAAACATCTATGGATGCAAGCCAGAGTTTTGTTCACATTACCAGCTGTGACATCACATTGGTGGCTCATGTTCATCTTGTGGTCAGTCATAACCCCAAAATCCCTTTCGGCTATGGTGCACTGCTGAGCCTATAAGCATGATGTGGGTTTTTTTCCCCCAGCGAGGTGGAGTGCCTTGTATTTATCTGTATTGAATGTCATCAGGTTTTTATCTGCCCACTTTCTAAGCCTATCAGGGTCAGCCTGGATCACCAGCCTATCCTCAGGTGTGGACGCTGTACCCCAAAGTTTGGTGTCATTGGCAAACTTGGCCAATCTGCGTCTGACACTAGTGTCCACATCGTTAATAAAGACGTTGAAGAGTATGGGTCCAAGGACAGAGCCTTGGGGGACATCACTGGTCATGGAGCGCCATGATGATTCACTTCCATCGACTACCACTCTCTGGGTCCCACCTCGGAGCCAATTCCCTAGCCATCGGACTGTGATGTAGCCAAGGCTGCAGTTAGCCAGTTTTTCCATGAGGAGCTCATGGGACACCAGATCAAAGGCTTTTTAAAAGTCCAGATATATGATGTCAATCTCTTCTCCCTTGTCCAGGTGATATGTCACCTGGTCATAGAAGGAAATGAGATTGGTCAGGCAAGACCTACTCCCAACAAACCCATGCTGGCTGTCCCCCAGGATGTTGCCATCAGTTAACTTGTCTAGAATGGTCTCTTTAATAATTTCTTCCAAAATCTTTCCAGTGATTGAGGTCAAACTGATTGGCCTGTAGTCCCCCGGATCTACTTTCCTCCCTTTCTTGAAGTTGGGCACCACATTGGCCTGCTTCCAATCTTCGGGTACTTCACCTGAGCACCACAAGTGCTCGAACATCCTTGCCATTTGCTAGATTATGATGTCTGCCAGCTCCTTAAGTACTTTGGGGTGCAAGCTATCAGGGCCAAGTGTCTTGAAGGTGTCCAACCTCTCAAGGTGTTCCTTTACAAGGTCTACACTGATGCTGGGTATAAATTCACCTTCACCCTGACCTTCCCGCATCACGCTAGGCAGTGCGGTCCTTTTGGGCTGGTGAAAAACCGACACAAAGTACCTATTAATAAGCAGATTGTTTTTTTCCTGGGTGTCAGTTGACAGTTGTCCCATTTGGTTTAGCAGGGTTTCAATGTTACCCTTGCTTTTTTGCCAACTCCCCACATATCTGAAAAAGGACTTTTTATTGTCCTTGATATGTGTAGCCAGCTGGAGTTTGATTGCAGCCTTGACTTCCCTGGTTTGCTCCCTACAGGTGCAGACCAGTGCAGAATACTCCTCCTTTGTGGTGATTCCTGTCTTCCATCCTTTATAAGCCTTTCTTTTTAGATGTAGGAAGTCCACGAGTTCCCTGCTGAGCTAAGAGGGTTTCTGTGTCCTTTTGCTACCTTTCCTCCGAGATGGGATGGACATCCCTTGTGCTTTCAGGATTGCTCCCTGTTGAGTCATGGCCCCTTAGGGCCTCGTCAGCAAGGCTCCTGACCTTGTTGCTGCTTCAGGTAACGTGCTGGATACAGCATGGAGTGGATACATATTGGAGCAGGCACCGGATAGTTCTGGAGCAGGTGGGGTGGGTAGCACATGCAGTGCACAGGGCTGTCTAGTGCACTGCACATGATTGTGGGTCCACTTAAGATGGCTTTGGATGGCCTCAAACAACCATCATGTAGCAAAAACAGTTCTTCATTAAACTAAAGTGACTGGCATTAATTATGTTGACATCCTTCAGTTATTAGAGTTCCATATCAGCTATTTCATTATTTTGCCTGAAGTCTCCTACCATAGAAGTCTAGACCTTTTCATTCAGACTCCCTCAGAAGGGCACCCTTACAAGGAACAGTATTCCAATGTAAACAGAAACCAGTCTCCTAAAAAATTCTGTTGGGCAGGTTTTTAAATGGAGAATCCTCTTAAAGTAAATATGTGAAAAAATGGTAGGGGAGGAGAGACCATTTTCAGAAATGTTATCTCTGCTGATAATCACTCTGCACAAATAAAACTCATTGTTGAGCTGCATGGAAGCAGGAAATCAAGGAGCAGTTGAGTTGGGGTAGAATAGGTAAGAATAGTACAATTTCATATAAGAATTTTTATAATAATGTCCCATCTTTGAGGGCATTTACTGCAGGGAAAAGAGGGCAGGGATTACTGGACATTAGCTTCTCTGTATTAACTACCTGCATGTTTTCTCTGTGTAGGGTTAAACTTCAGTAGTTTATCCCTTTATATACCATTTTTTATTGTTCAGGTTGAAAGGACTTTACAGAAGAGGTTAGAATAACTGTTCTCATTTTAAAGATGGGACAACAGAAGCACAGAGAAGAAGTGATTACTTGTCCAAGGTAGTCTAGCACAGGCCAAGAGCAAGGCAAAGAGCAGAATACAGTACTCTCTAGTACTTTACCCCCTAAAACAAACTGACTCCCTGCAGCAAACAATACCAGGGACCTTTTGGTACAGTTTTCTGTCTCTATATATGATTAGGAACAGGTGCTTCATAAGATGCTGCATGAAACTCCAGAATGGTCATTGATAGAATCTCATGCCAAGGGAGAGGTTTCTTCTTACTCATAGGCCCCATCTACATGTTACATTTAAGGTGTGATTAACCAGTTAATCATTCCTTAAGTGGTTACATGGCCACATGTTCATTCAATTAATGGCATGATAAAAAGGAATAAGCTACAAAGATGCCAACTAGACATTGAGCCATTAACTACTACCCTCTTAACCCAATGATCCAGACAGTTTTCTATCCATCTTGCAGTCCATTCATCCAACCTGTACCTCCGTAGCTTACTTGTGAGAATGCTGTGGGAGACCATATCAAAAGCCTTGCTAAGGTCAAGGTAAAGCACATCCACTGGTCTCCCTGCATTCACCAAGCCAGTCATCTCATCATAGACGGCAATTAGCTTGATTAGGTATGACTTGCAATCTATAGTATGGTATTGATACATTTAATATCAATACAATACTATAGATTGCTATATTTTGAAAAGCATGTGTGATGGTATTTTCTTACAATAATTTGCTAAATATAATTTCCAAAAATAGTTATTCAGGGTTCTCAAAGCGGTTTCTTACATGTTGCATAATCCTTCAGTTTGCATCTTTGGAATATCATTCCCCGCCCAATCTGTCACTTCATTTTGGAATCCTTTCAGACAGCTGACTTATTTGGACAGTGGTAAATGCTTTTCTATAGGAGCTGGCTTGAAACTCTTTGAATGATGCAATGATTCAAGTGGTAAAGTCATGTTAAATGAGTAATCCCCATAGCAGATTTTTAAGACTTTTGTTTTAATAATCTCCTAAACAACAACAAAAAGAAGCAATATAATAGCATAGCTAGCAAGCCATCTTGTTGAATTAGGCTTGTACCCAGTCTGTGTTGGAACAGAAGAGAGTTCTTGTAATAATTCATGCTAGTTCACTTCAGAATTGAATTGCAAGCCAGGTTTGGTGCAAATAATTCTACAGGGGGACATGCAGCAGCTCTTGAAGCAGCTGTGGCCTGAAAAACTATAATTCCCAGCATGTAGGACTTTACTTTTATCTGCTCATCCAACATCATCAACAAAGTCCCTAACTTTCAGTTGATATGTTCTTCAACCATGTGCTGTGTATCTCCCTGGGGAGTATCTCAGAGGAGCTGACAGCTTGTATTTCCTGCTTATCTCTTCCTGTATAAGGAAGTTAGAGGTTTACAATTATTTCATTCACTTACAGATCTGCTCCTGCTTTTGTGTCAGTACATTTCAGAGATTTCTAATGATTTTTCCTCCTCTCCTATTTCCATTTATTTTCTTTTGCTTCAAAATGCTGATGTATTAGGAAGAGAGGAGACTTTGTTGTACCATTTTAAGTCATGTAAAAAGATTGTTGAGCTTCCAGTGAGTGCAGTGCAGTGTAACATTCCTTGATAGTTTAACTACTAAAAAAATCGGGAGTGTTTGATTTTAGGACTGCATGTTCCTATAAGATGTCTTAATTGCATAACCATCACTCCTAATTGAGGTGTCTTTGAATCTATGGCTGGATTACACATGTGATTACATTAATTTTATCTTAGGACTTGATTTTGAGAGGAATTGTTGAGTAACAGCCTTGTTAAATTTTAAAGCAAGATCCTGGTTCATTGTTCTCTTAAATGGAAACTGTTATAGAATCATAGAAAATTAGGACTGGAAAGGACCTCAGGTAGTCATCTAGTCCAGCCCCTTGCTCAAAACAGGACCATTCCCAACTAGATCATCCCAGCCAAGGCTTTATATAACTGGGTTTTAAAAACCTCCAAGGATGGAGATTCTACCACCTCTCTGGGTATTACACCACCTCTCTGGAGATACCACTACCTCACTGTTACAGTGCTTTACTCCTCCCCTAATATCTAATGCAACTTTCCCTTGCTGTAGCTTGAGACCGTCACTCCTTCTTCTGTCACTTGCCACCACTGAGAACAATTTAGCTCTATCCTCTTTGTAACCACCCTTCAGGTAGTTGAAGGCTGCTATTAAATCCCCTCCTCAGTCTTCTCTTCTCCAGACTAAAGAAGCCCAGTTCCCTCTGCCTCTTCTCACAAGTCATGTGCCCCAGCTGTTTATCCATTTCTGTTGCCCTCCACTGGACTCTCTCCAGTTTGTCCACATCCTTTATGTAGTGAGCGTCCCAAAACTGAACACAGTACTCCAGATGTGGCCTTATCAGTGCTGAATAGAGGGGAAGAATCACTTCCCTCACTCTGCTTACAGCACTCCTAGTAATGCAGCCCAGGATGCTGTTAGCCTTCTTTGCAATGAGGGCACACTGTTGGATTCTGTTGAACTTATTGCCCACTGTAACCCCCAGGTCCTTTTCTGCAGATCTTCTGCTTAACCAGTCGGTCCCCAGCCTGTACCAGTGCATGAGGTTGTTCTGTCCTAAGTGCAAGACTTTGCACTTGTCCTTATTGAACCTCATGAGATTTCTTTTGGTCCAAGCCTCCAATTTGTCTAGGTCTCTCTGGGCACATCTACACGAGACACTTAATGCACTGAAGGCAACTTCCTGAGGGAAAGCCGGCGTGGGTTTGTTGCGGGTAGGTCTTGCCTGACCAATCTCATCTCCTTCTACAACCAGGTGACATACCACCTGGACAAGGCAGAAGAGATTGACGTCATATATCTTGATTTTTAAAAAGCTTTCGATCTGGTATCCCATGATCATCTCATAGAAAAACTGTCCAACTGCGGCCTTGGCTACATCACAGTCCACTGGCTGGAGAATTGGCTTCGAGGTCAGACCCGGAGAATTGTAGTTGAGGGAAGTCAATCATTGTGGTGCGCCATAACCAGTAGGGTCCCCCAAGGCTCCATCCTTGTGCCTATTCTTTTCAACATCTTCATTAATGAAGTGGACATTGGTATCAGAAGCGGACTAGCCAAGTTAGCTGATGACACCAAACTTTGGGGTAAAGCATCCACACCCAAGGACAGGATGATGATCCAGGCCGACCTAGACAGGCTCAGAAAACGGGTGGACAAAAACCTGATGGCCTTCAACGCTGAAAAATGCAAGGTACTCCACCTTGAAAAGAAAAACCCGCAGCATGCTTATAGGCTAGGCAGTACTACGCTTGCTAGCACTATGGAAGAAAGAAACTTGGGGGTCATCACTGACCACAAGATGAACATGAGCCTGCAATATGATGCTGCAGCTAGTAAAGCGAACAAAACACTGGCTTGCATCCATAGATGCTTCTCAAGCAAATCCTGGGACATCATCCTCCTGCTGTATTCGGCCTTGGTGAGGCCACAGCTGGAGTACTGTATCCAATTCTGGGCTCCAGAATTTAAAAAGGATGTGGAGAAGCTTGAGAGTGTCCAGAGGAGAGACATATGCATGATCAGAGGGCCAGAAAACAGGCCTTACGACGACAGGCTGAGAGCCATGGGACTCTTCAGCCTGGAAAATTGCAGGCTCAGGGGGGACCTGGTGGCTGCCCATAAGTATATAAGAGGTGTACATTAGGATCTGGGGGAACGCCTGTTCACCAGAGCGCCCCATGGGATGACGAGGTCAAATGGTCACAAACTCCTCCAAGACCATTTGAGGCTGGAGATAAGGAAGAACTTCTTTACTGTCTGAGCCCCCAAGGCCTGGAACAGGCTGCTGCCAGAGGTGGTGCAAGCACCTACTCTGGACTCCTTTATGAGTCAATTGGACATTTATCTTGCTGGGATTCTGTGACCCCAGCTGACTTCCTGCCCCTGGGGCTTGGGACTGGTCTCGATGATCTTCCGAGGTCCCTTCCAGCCTTAATGTCTATAAAATATAGTCCATTCATCCCACCCTTATCTCCTTAGTTTAATTGTGAAAATGTTGTGGGAGACCATATCAAAAACCTTGCTAAAGTCAAGGTGTGGCACACAGGGATAGAAACAAACTCATCCCAGAAGCTCTTCTTCTGTTTGGTGTATCCAGAAATTGCCTCCTTATATTATCAGCATCCACAGGTGGGTTGAGCTTACATTATTCTGACTTAATAGTATATTGCACTAACTACTATGCCAGAGATTAGGAGTTATTCAAGCTTCTTTCTAACACTCTTTTTAGAGTCCTTGCATTTAATAATAATTGGATAAAGTGGATGGACAGCAGTGCAGTGGGGCAGTTACTAGCTTTTTTGGAGAAAGTTTCCTTCCTAGAACTGAGGGTTTACTTCTTTCCAGAGCTGTAGCCATTTCATTAAGCCTCACACCCTTTGGCTTGGTCTCTTCCTCTTGGCCCCACATATCTCTTTCTCTTAGATGCCCAGGGGTCAGTTTCCAAAGGAGGGCTGGAAGGGTGGTCAAGTAATACCTGATCTGTGGTATGGTGGTTAGGGCATACACAGGCTTATACTGTGGGGGGGCTTAGGTTTCAAGTTTCTTGGGCAAGTGCTCTGCCTTCTCAACTCCTGGGGACAAAATTAGGATTCACATATGTGCTCAGCCAGTATAAGCAAGCCTACTGTGCTTGCTTATACACTTGCTTATGCAATCACAGTATAGAGGCAGGGCCAAAAATGCCCAGGTATGAAGCTAGGAAATTGCCATTCAAGTGTCCAAAGGGAAATAAAATGCTGCCTGTTACATACCCTTCTTGCCTATCCTTTATAAAAGAAACATTTTGAGTCAGATTCTACTTACCTATTGGGTGTCTAAGGGGACTTAGGGATGTTAATATGATTCTGTTCCACCTGTTCAAGTCCCTGAAAAATCCATTGTTGCATTTGCTTTTGTTAAACACCATCAACTGACCCTTATGACTTGGAAAGAAGGTGGGGAAAGTACAGTAAGGAGGAGGCAGACCCACCTACCCTTTGCACATTTTTTTCAGGGACTCACAGTAGAATAGAATTACACTTAGAAGCCTAAATCCACTTTTGTGCCTAATAGGTAGAATAGAATCCGGCCCTCAATGTTCTCCATATCAGACTGTCTTGAATGCATCCGCAGCAATTTGTTAAGCATTTTTGCTTCTTTCTTTGGAGTGTTGTTTTTTTTATCTGCTAGAACATGTGGGCATTGGGACACTGCTCTGCCAACATCTCTGTATGCAAATAATACGGTTTTTAGGTCTTGGATGTTCTTTATCTGTTAGTTCCTTCCTTTCTTAATAAATAAATTTATGTAGGGACCAAGTGTTCACCAAGAATCCTCTTGGTGTTTTTACTTGCTCTGTTGTCCTCTTTCCATTTTAGAACCCGGATATAGAAAGGGAGAAGGCAGGACAGACTGGCAACTTTAGAGACCAATGGTTCAGAAAGACATGAGCTTTTGTAGGCAACAGCCTACTTCAAGCTAACTCTGAACACTTTAGTCTTTAAACTCCCACCCTGCTCTACCTTCTGCCTGACAAAAACAGCTCTCTGGAGATACAAAGAGAATTAGCAAAAGAACTTTCTTACCTGTGCTGCAACTGCTTTTGGAATACTATGTTCAGTATTTGGTATCTCATTAGCAAAATACACTGACAAAATGGATTCATAGAAGAGAAATAGAAACAGTAGAAGAGGCTGATATCTTAGAACAGACTAAAGCAGCTCACATCATACTGGCTGTTAAGAAGCCAAAGTGAAATTTTGTTTCTGGGATGGTTTCATACCTCTTGGGAGGCATAGGAGTGTTCATGAATATGGCAGGATCCGCCTCTGAGAGTGGGCACAGCACCCGCTGGTGACTGCATTGATCCTGCCCCACCCACTCTGGTCTCCCATCCTACTGCCTTTTCTTGGCTTGCCATTCTTTTTGATGAAAAATGAATTTAATATGGATTTGGAAGGCTACCCTCAGAGCACCAAAATAAGCCTTGGGTGCTCCACATCACTGGGCTGCCTTGATCTGTTCCAATCTACCCAAGGTGATGTTCTTCCTGACGGGACTCAACTTGCTCCATCTCTGGGTTCAGGTACAGGGGCTTCTCCTGAACATGCTTCACCCCTGTGCAGGGCTCAGGGATGGCCTGGACTGGCAAGCAGCTGCCTGTCTTAGTATCCTTAGCCCTCACAGGTTCCTAGTCCTTGACAGGGACCTTAACATCGCCCTAGAAACACAGCGCTGCATGGGCAGGGAGTGGAGCCCAGCCACCACAGATGTCCTCAGGGGGGTCATCTCTGACCACTCCCTGATGAATATTTGGCATGCCTGCCATCCTAATAACACACCCTGTTCACTTTTGTCAGGATGGAGGAACATCAGATGCACCACTCCTGGTGTTGGCCAGGATCTGTGACTCCACACTGAACACCATCCAAGCCCATAACCCTGGCATCAGGCTGGCTCTCTTAAGCAACCACCACCTTGTCTATACTTGGGTCACTCTGCTACCCAAACGCCTGGGGCCAGTGTACTGACACTTTAACAAGCAGCCTGCTGGAAGCCTTGGGCTTTGCAGCAGCTTTCCAGGAGTTCTGGCTGGCCTGGCACAAGCAGCAGCAAACCTTTCCCTCAGTGTGGAGGTGATGGGACATGAGGAAGGTGCATGTCCATGTCTTTTGCCTGGTTTCACCCAAGGGCACTCCCAGCAGAAAGAGGAGGCCAAGCAGCACCTCAAGAGGGAAGTTTTGGAGCTGGAGAGGCACCTGGCCACCAACCTGGACAACCCATCCTTCTGTGGAAAGTGTTGGGAGAAGCAGGAAAAGCTCTATGCTCTGGATGACTGTTGCACTTGTGGCATGTTTATATGATTGTGGATCCAGCTCAGGGAGATGAACCATGGCTCCCACTTCTTCTAGGCTCTGGAGAAGAAGGGTACCAAGAAATACATCACTTGCCTCCTGGCAGAGGACAGAACCCTCTTCCTGGATCCTGGTGAGCTGCATGCAAGGGCAAAGGCTTTCTAATGCAGCACTCTTTTCACCAGATTTGACAAATGCTGAGGCCCACCAGGTTCTGTGGGAGGGCCTGCCACAGACTGGGATTGGCTGGAGAGTCCTCTCATCCTGCCTGAGCTCTTAGATTCTAGTCCCACCTGATTTCCACCAACAAGGCCCCGGGCATGATGGGCTGTCCATGGAGTTCTACTTTTCCTTCTGGGACATCCTCAGCCCAGACCTTACTGTTGTCTGGGCCAAGTCCAAAGAGGACAGGGAAGGTCTGTGCTGACTTTCCTGCCCAAAAAGTGGGACACCATTCTTGACATCACCACCACAACCTAAGGAACTGGTGCTCAGTCTCCCTCCTGTGCATGAACTACAAGGTTGTAGCAAAGGTCATTTTACTGCTTCTGAAGTCCATGCTGGCAGATGTCTGCCCCAACCAGACATACACGGTGCTGGGATGAACCATTTTCAACAACCTGTACCTGGTCCAGGACCTCCTTGAGCTTGCTCTTAGGGATGATCTGTCATTTGTCCTCATGTCCCTCAACCTGGAGAAGGTGTTTAACAGGATAGTTCAGGGGTACTTCACCAGCACACTGAGGGCATTCAGTTTTGGTCCCTGTTTTGTGGGCTTCCTCCAAGTGATGTATGCCTCCTCAGAGTATCTGGTTAAGGTCAACAGGACACTGATGGAGCCCATCCCATTTAGGCAAGGAGTATGTCCAAGCTGTCCTTTATCAGGCTAACTCTATGCCATTGCCCTCAAGCAGATGGCAGGCCTGGTGCTCCAGGACCAAGCCATAAATGGTCCTTTAGACATATGCCAATGATGTGCTACTTGATGATGGCCTGGTGTACATGGAGTCCTGCCAGTTCATCTAGTCATCAGCCTCCTCTGCCCGGGTTATCTGGGACGAGCTCAGGCCTGACAGTAGGTGGCAGGTGGGCTTGCTCTCACCTGTGCCCCAGGGCATCTGCTGGAGTGTGGACTCACTGCTGTACCTGGTCCCCCAGCCACCCCTCCCCACCAGGGAACTGGCACCAGTGGGAGGTCAGGGTGTTTGAGTGGCTGCAGACCTGGGCAGGGCTGCTGCTTTGCCTCTACCTCCATGAGAGGGTGCTGCTTATCAACCAGCTCATTCTGTCCATGATCAGGCACCACTTCAGCATGCTGCCTGTGACCATGTATCTTCTAGCCAGTCTCTAGAGATGGGTGCAGGCTTATTCTAGCCAAGACAACACTGAGTCTTTGGAAGTGTCCTGAGCCTCTCCTTGTGCAAGTGTGAGCAGAATCTGGTCTGCCTCTACAGCCAGATTCACACCTTCCACCTTCAAGTCCTACAGAGGCTACCTTACCATACCAGTAACTAGGTGGCGTGGTACCTAATAGGACATGCCTTCTTCCACTGCCTTTGAGGGTTCTGATATGACCAACAGCTTTTCCACATGCAAGGCCTCCCCACATGAGACAGTTCTACCAATACTCCCTCAGGGCATGGGATGTCATCTCTACCTCCGGGTCCCCAGACACGGTTGCCCAGGGCACAGACCTCCTAGCCAAGGCCATGCTGAAAAATCCACAGGTGGCGGTGCTGGCAGCTGGGGTTCCCTTGGTGTGCTGGAGGATGATCCTGGCCAGCGTCACCCATATCAAGTACCTCCTGGATTATTCCAGACAGGGGTGGGCAGATCCTTCTGCACTGGCTCAGTGCATGGAGCTGCCCACAGTGTGCATGCCCTGCCACTTATTCCAGGAGGTCAAGGCTTCCCTGCCAAAAACTGCCCACACCTATGGTATCCTGTGCAAGCGCAGACCGCACCTACGGTATCTCCCAGCACGCCCTGGAGCTTGTCATGGGGCCCATGCCTCAATAGGTCCCACTGTACCACATCAACAGGTGAGGGGATAAAAAACCAGTCGCTTTCATATAGCCCATTCCAACCAGCTCTACATGCTCGTGGACTGCACACTCCACCAACTTGTCCTCACATCCCACCCAGACACCAAGTGACAGGACACCCATAGTGAGGCTGAGTATCCCTGGTGAGTCATCCTCATCTCACAAGCCACTGGGGACCGCAGCTAACAACGGCTCCATGGAGCTATTGCCATGCACATGTATCTGGTGCACTTTATGAATACCCCCGACACCTGCCTCTTCTGTCAGCAGAGGGAGATCCTGGCACACGCCCATCTTGAGTGATCCAGGCTGCAACCCCTTCACCACCTCCTCAAGAACCTCTTGCCAAGCTTCTGGCTTCACTACTCCCTGCGCCTTTGTTTATGCATTCCTCGTCCATGGCCCCATCGAATCCCAGGTCCTCCTGGTCAGCCTCCTGGCTGTAGTTAAGCTTGCCATCTGTCTGACCAGGAAGGAGGCTATGGCTGCAGAGACCGCTGATGACTGTGAGGCTGTCTTCCTGTCTCTCATCCATGCACGGCTCTGGGCAGAGTTTCACTAGGCAGCATCCACTGCCTCCTTGGACTTGTTTGAGGGCCAATGGGCATTAGCCAGTATGGTCTGCTCAATGGTCCCCCCTTGGAGCACTTGTTATGAACGTATGACCATTGCTCCCATCTCTGTTTTCACATTTTTTGTCCCATGAAATCGCTTGTTATACACTTAGTGCCCCTTCTTCAGAAATAGGGAGGGCCTTGCAGTTTCTGAGTGGGCTTAGCCCACAGATTGCTTGTGTAAAAAGTAGGCCCTACCAGTTGGCCTATCTGGGGTACCTTTTTACTCTCTTAATTCCTCTCTTCAGGGAGCATTTCTTCCCACAACTTAGGTGCAGAGTGACTCCCTAGCCCTAAAGCCAGGCCTAGATACCTACTAGCTGCATTCCCTTCTGGTCACCTGATCCCTGTGTCTTAGAGCTAGGCACGTGGGTTTCCCATTAATGAATCTACAGGCTTGTTTCTCAACCACCTGCCTTTCAGTAAGCAGATTCACAGCCCTGTGGCCAGACTCTTCTAATCAAGCATTCTCTGCGCCACCTTGTGGCCAAGCCAGCTTTTTTGTGAGCTGCCCTCCGTAATGCCTTGCAGCCCTGTCATTCTGCTGTTTGGCTGTATGCTCAGTAGCAGAAGGTACTCATTTGCCCAGTTTTGGCAGCCTGCTCAGCTCTGCTGCAACTGCACTTTAACACACTTTCTGGAGCCCAGCCCTCCAGCCCTTTTACCAGCTTGATCCAGGTAAGTGGCCTGGAGCTTTGGAGCTATTACTCTGTCTTTTTGGCTGCCTATTTCTCTCAGCTGGCCCTCAGTTAGCTGTCGTCTTTTCTCTTTAAAGTCATAGGGTTTAGGGGCCCCTCTTACAATGGGCCTAGGATATCTTGACTTCCTCTTTCCTCCATATATTCACTGAAGGCACCCACTCCCTCCAGATGTCAACTACTGGGCTTCTTTCCTTTTAAGCATACATCCAGACCTGATAGCCAGCCCATACATCACAAGAATGAATCTATCAAGTTTGCATCTCTCCTTTATGGGCTCATGGGCTTTAGATACCATGTCACATTGAGCAAAGTAATACCACTTACATTTTTTCTCTACCAGTGTTATCTAAATAAGTATGTTATGTATCAGGTTTGGATAATAGGTGTCTTATAGGCTATAAACAAATGTCACCAAATGAATGGGTCAGCATGCCAGGCTGTGTCCCAGCTTCATTGGGCTGCTGCAGAGTACCTTCAGTCTGTAAATCCCTTGAAGACCCAATACCTTCAAGAGCGTCTAAACAAATAAGGAGCAACAAAACAGTTCCTATAGTTTTTTTTTCTAGGGAAAGAAACTAATGCTTAGGGGTGCAAAGTAGAGATTAAAAATAGTTATTTCAAATAACTTCATTTTGAGCATATGACACAATGAATCTTCACAAAAAAATTATGACTGATTTTTTTCTTCATTTTGCAGCAAGGGAAACTTGCACACAGGTGAATCAAAGCCTATATTTCCAAACATAGCTCAGATTTGAGTGCCTCTTTGTTTAGGTTCTTTGACGCTAACAGGAAGTTTCATAACAACCACGGTAGCTTTAGAACAAGCCCTTGGTATCTAGACATGCCTTGACTATACAGTGATACCTTTTAGGGCTGCTCCCACTTCTGTATACTGAGATCTATGCCTTCTCTTCCTTTTGCAAACAGATTCTTCAATTTGTAAATAATAAATATGTAAGTCAGACCTGTCACTGTTCAGGTGGAAATGATTCCCAGTCTTTTGCTTGTGGTGGAATCTAGGTAAGGGCTCTTTCTTTCAAATAACTCAATAAAATTATGTATTAAAAATCACAGCCGGGGTTTTTCATTAAGGTGATATGCAAAGATCGATAACAGGTTTGTATGTATTTCCTTTCTCTGGATGTGTAATTCTGCTCATCAATATGTCTAGTCCCATCTGTACTCTGTTGGGGTTTTTTTGGAAGACTTTTTTGGGTGTCTGGAGGACTAATTGCATTGCGATCTGACAGTTGTCTGGGAAATGAGGCCTGAGTAACTGAGAGAGAAGAGCTTTATTTAAAACCCTTCATTTATCGAAAATTTATTCTGAAAATATCCATTTAACTAAATACTCAACAGTTGGCAGAAAGGGGCTGTGCTGGAGATTCCCTTCCTGTCCCCCACTCCACTGCTCTGCTGAGGGATAAGAAAATTCTCTTTCTGGTTCAGTATTTCTCTAAGGAGTTCTTGAAAAATAGAGAAGGCAAGACTTTGTATACACAAGATTTCTGACATAGAAAAACAAAATAGAAAATTAATAATAACACAAGATTTCTGACGTAGAAAAAAAATAGAAATTTAATAATAACCCTTAACAGGAACAAAGGACCAAACCCCATTAAAAATTTGGTTTCAGTGTCAACTTGGAGCCTAGCCCTTAGGGTGCTTGGACAGCTCTCATAAAGACTACCTCTAGGGATGCTTTAGTGCACACCCCACGGGTACTAGCAACTATAAAGATATTTCCCCATGTTTTTCCTACTCCTTTTGCTGGATATTGTTTGACTATGCTTCCTCTTCTTGTTTCAGCCTGAAAGGATAGACCCCAGTGCATCAAGGCAAGGCTACGATGTTCGCTCAGATGTCTGGAGTTTGGGAATTACATTGGTATGTGAGTGGTTTTATGATGTTCTGTGAAACAAGGCTTTCTATCAGGTGTCATAGGGCTTCACTTTACAAGGTAACAGAGTAGGCCATGTTTCCAAAATGAATGTATTATAGCAAAATTCAACCCTCTTTGCTGTGAGTGGGGACTTTAGAGCCCATTTACATACCAAGATATAAATAGACACCTACGGAAGGCTGAAGAATTCAGTTCCTTATAATATAGATCTGTGGATCAAAAGTAATGTCCTGCAGCCTAAAAATGATCAGCAGAAAGAGCATGGATTTTGAAGGACTTTTCTCTTTAAAATTCACATGTAGAGAAACACTGAGTATGATATACTAGGGAGCCATGGCACCAGGGCTGCATGAATAACATATTCACAGTCCCAACTCCAGGCGGACTTTAACAAATCCTGCAATAAATCTTAGACACTGGTCCCTTTCTAACTTTGGCACTGCTACATGCCTGCACTGATGTCTTTGGAAAACTCTTTTATTCTTAGGCTGGGGAGTTGAGGAGTGAATAGTTAAAAGCAAATAGAAAAAAATTCTGGTAGTGTCTATGTAAGGAGCTACTGCTAACATGCTGTATTTCCCTCAATGTTTGAAATGCTCATTCCTTCATTCTCCCAAAGGAAAATATCAGTGTTGCACAGGGACTCTAGGACACTAAGGGGGGGAATCTAATTTTACCTTTATGTGCCTCAGTGCATGCATGCACCTTACTTACGTAGCCACATAAGTGTCATTTTCAGCGCTTACACAGATTTTAAACTCTATTTCCACTTTCCTAGCTCTGCTTGCCCTGGACTTCCCCTGTGAGCATGCTCAGAAGTCTCCACTATAGCCACACAGTGGTAGAATAGGATTGCCTGGATACAAGCATTACTCCCAGAGCTCTAGCTCTGGCTCTGGCCTCCACTTCCAGTGGAGCAAAAGCCATCCCACTGCTTTTTACCCTTTTTATCCAGCAAATATTAAAGGCAAGCTGCAGAAGTCACTGGGGATAGAGGCCAGAGTCCCACCCCCCTTCCAGGATAGTGTCCACTTTACTAAGTCATGTTTCCTCTGGCTTCTCCTGGCCCCACATAGTTTCCCTGTTGGCTGCTGAGTGAACCAGCTTCAGCTGGAGGGATGGAGGGTGCTGTGAGCAGTGCCCAGCCCTTGGCCTGATGACTAGAGTATTTTGCTGTTAAGTGGGAGGTGCTGGTTTAAACTCCCTCTGGGTTAGGGGGTTTTAAATCCTGATAGTATCATTCTTAGCAAATGCCTTAACCAGTAGACTCATGGATTAAAAGACAGGAGGATCTCCCCTTTCCCCTCTATTTTGTTTTGGGCTGTTGCTCAGGTACCTGGATGATACTATGCTGTCACAGAGGGAAACAGAATCTAAAATCTGTGTAAGTACCAAAAGTTGCACTTATGCAACTAATTGAACATCCCGTAGGTACACAAACATGAAATAGGATTTGGGTCTAAGAACTGAGGTTTGTGGAAGGGAGTAAGGAGCTGAAGAATTAACTCACCCTTGCTTTGTAAGTTTTCAAGGATGATGCATAGATTGTCCTCTCCTAATTAAACACATCCTTTGTATTACTTATTCTTACCCATCTGGCATTGTTGCTGTCTCTTTCCAGTATGAGTTGGCCACAGGGCGATTCCCATATCCCAAATGGAATAGTGTATTTGATCAGCTGACACAAGTAGTAAAAGGAGACCCACCACAGCTGAGTAACTCAGAGGAAAGGGAATTCTCCCCAAGTTTCATCAACTTTGTCAACTTGTGGTAAGTGTTTCCTACTTGAAACATTTGCAATTGGCTAGCCATGTTAATATGATAGAGCTAGCAAGAATTACATGCCTAATCTTTCCAAATCAATTTTATGTACATGGAGTGTTTTAGGCCTGCAATATTAGAGTAAATTCCCCTTGCATTCTGTCTTTGGAAGACCAAAGAATGATCCATGACAATCTACATCCAGGCAGAAGGGTGGACGGTAGACCTATGGGACTTTCTTTCCAGGAAGCAATAGGGAGAAGATTCATAATAGTTTTTATTTAGGGAAGGCAGGATATTACCCATGGCAGTAAGTCTGCATGACTTGGGTCAGGGGCCCAGGTAAATAGCCTGTCTGTCTGCATGGTTAAAGCAGGGCCCAGGAGCATCTTTTTTTCTGCAGGCAGTATTGATGGGCAGTTGGGAGTCAATCTGTATTCACAGCAGGAGTTGAGATCCTTTGTAGTCTTTCTGCATTACAAAGATCAGTCTGCTCATCTGGCAGGGTTGGGTCCACGCCTTTTGGTGATCAGTCTGTCTGTCTGACAGCCATTGGGCTCCAAAGCAATCAGTTGGTATGTAGGGTGGGATCAGGACTAGAACTGGCTGGGAATTCTCTAAAAACCATTTTTTCTTCAGAAAATTGTAGCTCATTGAACCTGAAATATTTTATAGACATATAGTTTTGTCAGATGTAATAGAACATCAGAAGATTTCCATCAGCACTACTGTTTCCTGTGAGCTCACCTAGTTGCCTACTGGAGGGTCAAAGCTTCCAGAATTTGCAGCTGCAGGGCAGCCCCACCAGGTGAAATGTCCCATACCACAGACTTCAGGGCTTCCAGTTTCCATATCAAGCCTCAGGAACTGTGGGATTCCCTCATTAGACAGGACTTGACTCCCAGCTCTGCAGCAGAAATCCTTCGAGTTCTGAGGACTCTGGCTGGAACTGGGTCTCTGACTTTTCAGGCTTCCTGCCACAGAGCAGGAGCAGAGCTGATGTTCAGAGCAGGAATGCTTTTTTCCCCAAAATTCCACAGACAAAAAATTCCGCATAATGAAAATTTGGACTTTCAGCCAGCTCTAGTCAAGACCCATGACAGTGCAGTGTGCCAAAGGGACATAGAGCAACTGACCTCTTCTTTGGTGTTAGTTCTGTTCTAGTTCCACTGATTTTCTTCATACCATAACCTTTCACTATAGAAAATAAGACATTTGAAATATTTGGTTTTTTTTCTTTTGAGCAGAGTAGGGTTTAAATCCTTTTTTCTCTTCAAGGCATCTAAGTGCTACTTATAGCATATGCACTATGGTTCGTATGCACTATAGCAGTCTTATTTGGCTCAGCTAGGTACCTAATTGCATGCATATCCCTGAAAGTGTGGTCAAGAGGTTCTTCTCTCCTTTTAATCTAATAGCTGAGTGGTTAGGACACTTGCCCAGGACCAAGGGGGTTTGAACTCATGTTTGATATTTAATCTAATGCCTCAACCACCAAACCAAGGGCTAGGCAGGGTCAGATGTACCTTTTTCTCTTTCTATTGCAGCTAGCTCATTGGGCAACCAAAAGGGGAAGAAATGCAGGGGCAGGAGAAGAGCAGGCCAGAGGGAACCTGGCTCAGTTACTTTGTCAACTAAGTACTTCCCTGGAAGGGAAGGAGGTCTACTCCAAGTGGTGTTTCTTTTCTTTTCATGAAATAGTCACTAGATAAAATGTCTGGATGAGAGATGTTCCAGGGCAGCCACAAAGCACAGGTCATCACCAGCTGCTGCCAACTATGGTGGTGTGATCAGACCCCTCCCAACAAAGGCAGCACTCAGGGCTGCTGCCCTGGTTACCCCTATTAGTTATACTTCTGGTCTGGATAGCAGTGGGGGTAGGAGCAGAGCTGAGAACGTAGGGTCCCCACTCTCCCAGGGCAATGCCCATCTCACTGAATGAAATTCATGTTTTGTGCCTGGAATTCAAGGTAAGGTGAAAAGTAATTAAATATGGTACATTATTATATTTTTATTACCTTAAAAGCTTCAATTGGAAGTCAAGAAATATCAACCTTGGTACCAACATTGTTTCATGTATCTTACTTAGAAGGGCCATAAAACCTTAAAAACCCACCCTGCTGTGCAGTTTCCCTCCTATTGCTGTAACCAGGAGAAAGATAGGTGTGAGTATATCATGCAGTGAAAGCAGTCCCTCCCAGACAGTATCTTGCAGGTGTAAAATACTGAAATAGAAACAAAAGATGAATTGACCCGATAGACTACCCTCACACCTGGATGCCATGTGTACCCAAAGTCCTCTCCCACCTGAGCAACCCTCTGTACCTCCTCTCCTCTTTCTCTAGTTGTGGTTGTCAACTTGGTTACAATCTGCAAGCCGCAGGGACACACACGTATGGGAGAATAAGGAAAGAGCCAGAGAAGCATAGCTTTGTGAGAGGAAAGGTGTTGAGTGATTTCAGTTCCTGGCCAAACCTGCCTACCTTGTCCTTAAAGCATTTATTTGCCAACGTGTGATTCTTGTGGTTTCTGATCTAGATGGTTCAGCTTGAGCTCTGCTAGGGTCTCCACAGTTCATAGTCTAACCTAATCCAGGACCCAAAAGAGAGAGTCCTTTCCCTGAGCACCTAGGACACACTGTCCTCAGCAGGAGCTTTAGCATAAGGATATACCATCTTTAATGTTGTATTTATAGCTGTGTGGTCCACACCAACTTTTAATGCCTGTGAAGTAGATTGAGTTTCTTGGCAATCCTTTAACTCAGTACACAGGAAGACATATACAGGGTATTAGGCCTGTGTGAAGTAGCAAGTATTGGATTTGGATTCAGCTGATTCAGAGGGACAGTGATTCAATTCAGTAATTCAAATCACTGTCCCGATTTGGATTCGGAGATTGGGCACCAATTCAGAGATTTGGCCTTAGGCTGTACTGGGCTGAGCTGCACTCCACAGGGTGGAGGGAGCCAGGGCTGCACTCTGGGTGGCAAGCCCCTGCTACCGGGCTGCACTCTGCAGGGTAGGTGGAGCCAGGGCTGCGCTCTGGGTGGCCAGCCCCTGCTGCTGCTGGGCTGCACTCTGCAGGGTGGGCAGAGCCAGGGCTGTGCTTCTGGCTGCGGCTGGGGCTAGCCGCCCAGAGCACAGCCCTGACTCTGCCCACCCCCTGGAGTACAGCCTGGCAGTGGGTGACTGGGGCTAGCCTCCTGGAGCACAGTCCTGGCTTCGCCTACCCTGCAGAGTGCAGCCCAGCATCAGGGGCTTGCCACCCAGAGTGCAACCATGTCTCTGCCTGCCCTGTGGAGCGCAGAGACCTGCCTTGTGGAGCACAGGGTGGCTGTGGAGTGCAGGGTGGCTGGGGCCAACCTGGAGCACAGCCTGGCCCAGCCCACCCTGTGCAGATCCGGGGGCACACGCCTACCCCCATTCCCTCCTGGACCAGTGGTGAGAGCCTCCGGAGGAGTCACCAGAAGAGCAGCCCCTGGACCAGCAGCACGCAGTGGCAGGAGCCCCCCTTTCCAAATCCCGGGCTCCCCCGCCTCTGCTGGGCAGCTTGTCCTAGCCCCAATCCTTCCTTCACTGTGGGGGGCATTGATCTGCACCCCCATGCCCCTTCCCTCCCTTCTCCACCCCCCACAACAGACTTACCAGCTAGAGGCAGCTGTGTCCAGTGTCATTGAGGACTGCCTATATAGTCTATGGCCGAATCTCTCCAAATCGATTCGGAAGTTTCTGATTTGATTCGGATCTTTTCATGGGTCTCCTGATTCAGTTTGGATTCGGTGATTCAGCCACCGAATCACTGCCAAATCTCCTCCAAATCAAATCAGCTACCAGAGCATCACACAGCAGTACAGGGTATCTTTGATGGGGTTTTCTAACCTCTCCTCATTCTCAGAGCTGTCTCTATTCCCTGTTCATGGCAGTGTTGTAGCCACACTTCCTAGCGCATATCCTCCCTCATTCTGCTATGGCAGATGCTCTGCTTCCTTTTCCTGGGGATTTTGCTGCCACCTGCCGGTTCCAAGCAGTTTGGTTATTGAAGGGGTTTGACTGAGATGAGACACTTTCCCTAGACATCAGTCTGTTAGCCTTCAGCTCAGGTGCTGCTGGACAGTGTGCATCTTTGGTCGTAGGGTCTCTTCTGCTCCCGCTTGCTTCCTGCCCCTCCCAAGTACTGTACTCCTTTTTCTGCATGTAGCCCCCTTGACCTCATTAACCCTTTCTGTGGCAGGGCAAGTGTTCAAATGCTATTGCTTTGTGTAGTCCCTTTTCCCCAGGATTCTTCCAAGTCCTCTTGGCATATATGTAATTTGTCTGGTGCCAGGAGAGCCTGAACAACCAGCTCCCCCAAAATGATGGCTTTTGTTCCCATCTGCCTTTTTATCCAGCTGAGAGTGCTCTGTATCAGACTGTTGTGGGGGGAGGGATGTAAAGGGAAGATGCATGGGGGTGAGTCAATCCATGTTAACCGGGGCTAGAGAGAGCACGTCAGGGTGATTTGAGCCATTCAAGCTTTACAGCTTGTTTAAGAAGCCCAGGGAGGCTGTATCACTATTTCCTTCTGTTTCCAGCTGGATTGGAAGAATGGTTGTGCTCTAAAGTGCAGCAGTCCCCCTCTCCCCATTTGTAAATTAACCATGAGCAAAGCCAACCTGAGAGCATCCACTTACACACTTCCTTCTCCGTACCTCCTTCCCTCCACTTTTTTTCCTCTAACCCAAGAAAAATGAACCACAGAACAGAATAGTAACTTCAGGCCTGAGAATCTGATAGGTACAATTGTTCGGGGACACAGGTCTCTGGATCTGAGCCGTAGGACACCTCACATGTGCTGCACAAATTAGGAAGCAAAATCTTCCTTCTCCAGCAAACAACAATCCTGGGAGTTATCACAATCCCAACACACTTCACCCACATTGCAAAGGAAGGAAGATTCATGCAGCACTACAGATCATGAAAGTATCCTGTCTCTTTCCCCAGGAGCCAAATTCCTGGACTCCAAATGAAAGTTGGGTTGTGAATGAGACGACCAGCACAGCTTGGCAGGCCCTGGGCCCTAGCTCCACTACAGTGATTTTCTGTGTCTTGTCCAATACAAAGCTAACATTGAATTTCTTTGGAACACTTTTTACAAATCTGCCTTTTCCTAATTATCTTTCTGATTTCTTTAGCCTTACAAAGGACGAATCTAAAAGGCCAAAGTATAAAGAGCTTCTGGTGAGTGTGGAGCAGAGGTGGGTTGGATGGGGGGGAACATGCTGCACCAATTGTAATTGAGTAATATTGGACACAATGGAATTAAAGCTGCAGATCTGGGTTTGAAAGTCCTGTTTTCTCAAGTGGCCAGCGCAGTGTGTGCTTAGAAAAGCTGAGCTCAGCTTTAGATGCAGGTCGATGCATAAAAGTGCTGGAGTGTCTGGAACTTCTGTTCAGTAAAAATCACATAGATTTTCCCCTCAGTGTAAGAACCTGAGAAATTAATCAACATTAGCCAAACAGCTGCTCTAAACATGAAACACATACAGGAGCATTAGAGGCAGACAAGCTCCCCTTTCAGGTTTGTGATATTAAAGCACACAGAATTGTTACATGACAGCACATCAGCTAACCAAACTCTCATAAGTCAATGCAGAGGCATGGACAGAAATGTGTCAGCATTACCCCTCTTCACCTTCCCTCCTCCCAGTCCACTGCACTCAGCAAGCTAGGTCAGTTGGCTGGCAAACTTTGCCACTTATTAAATCCCCACAGTGCATTCAGCACTTTGCCCAGGTAATGGGCACTAAAGTGCAAACATGAACATGTTCTTTGGAAGACCCAGGGGAAGTTGTTTGTCAGTTGGTTTTGCCTAGACAAAACAGCAAAATGTGTCCCACTCATTTGCTTCCACTCTGCACATTCCAGCTCCCAAAAACAAGGCATTTTAGCCACCTTAATGTGGTGCTGAGCATGCACGTGACGTATGCTTTGGCCATGTTTATTGGCAAGCTCTCAGTAGCATAAAAATGTAAGTTAACCTTGTTTCCTTTCTGGCTTACAGAAACATCCCTTCATTCTGATGTATGAAGAGCGTACAGTGGATGTTGCATGCTATGTTTGTAAAATCCTGGATCAAATGCCCACAACTCCCAGCTCTCCAATGTATGTCGATTGATATTGCTGCTACATCAAACTCTAGAAAAAGGGCTGAGAGAAAACAAGCTGTAAAGAATTTTCATCACATATTGCAGTGTTTTTAATGCTCGCCCAGACACCATGTGCAATAATATTGGTGTTATTTCCATCATGTCTGTATATTATTGTCACATATAAAGTGCATCCCTGTAATACCTGATCACACAGTGTTAGTGTTGGTCAAAGAGAGACCTCATCTTGCTCTTTTGTGGACATATTCATGAAATGTGGAAATGAGTACATTTATTTGTTGACCGTGATTGGATAGCACCTAAAATTCCTTTCTAGACTCAAAACTCAGAAGCTTCTCAGCAGCTACTGGAAAGATTTTTCTCTCAAACTCTTCCAATTATTGTTTAAGTAATAATAAAAACAAACACAAGTTAGGCATTGTCTGTCTGAACATAGAGACTTTGCTTGGAGAGAGAAGAACTTGCATAACCAACGCGAAGCTTTGCCTTCCGGAGCTAAAAGGCAAAGGAGGATTTTATTCATCACAAAGTGCAATAGATTTACTGCTATGAAATTCTGTTGCTTTACAGTCACAGTGTATTTTCTGGGGACAGTCTGTTCAGCTGAACTTTCTGTTTAAAGAGAGATCATGTTAAATATAGTGAATATGTCTTTACCAAAAATATGTTGCATTGAAAGAGGCTAACATTAAAATATTCAAAGATGGGACATAATGTATTCTTCTCTCCTTTACCAAGCCATCCACTCTTCATTATAACTAGGTGTCCTGTAAATTGTTACATGATAAGATAAGACCTTGACTTGAAGAATTATTAAACTACTCAATTGAATTTAGTCTGCTTGTGACCTGATTTATAGCTGCACAGTGGCTTTGCTTTTACTTCCATAAGTGCAGTGTGCAAAATCTACAGCTGTTTTTGATAAGCCACAGTTGAATCACTCACAATTTTTTAGTCAATGTTTATCGACTGAAAAACATTGATAACCCCTTTTATCCAAAGTCCAGTATCTCTGCTTTCTTATGGACAACCAATTCTGGCCTAGCAGCACTGCCTGTGATCAGACTAGACCAAATCTCAGTGTGTTTGATTCTATCCCCCCTGATGAGGATGGTGGGATCCTCTGCCTCCTACCCCTCACCTTGGATCTATCTCAATGTGGTAAATTTCGTTGCTGCACATAGGATGTTCTCATTTGTTTGTCTAATATTTCATTTTTTGTATGTACTTTCAGCCTATTTTGTGATCCTTGAACAGTCCTGAATGTTGTGTCATGGTCCAGATTGCACTTGAATTGTTCTGGTGCATGATGGTAGTCTGGGTACCCAGGACATTAGAAAGTATCTCTGGTTTCTGACTGGGCTTTAGCTTGTCCTAGAAAAACCATTCAAGATGTACTCTTCTGGCTGACATGAACTTTAGAGCTGATCATATACTGTTAATTTGGACTTGTTCAAACAGTTTTTCATTGAAACATTTAGCTTTTTTTTTTTTAAATAATCTATTTTTAGATGTCTTCCAAAGACTGACAAACTGGAGCTTGTGGGGACCTGCAAAGTGATTTCTGGTTTCCATTTGGTAGTGTTTACTTGGTTGGCTTAGTCACATAGTAAGTAGCTGGGGCTTTGTCAGAAACTGAATGTTCCATTTTCAGAGAGAGTTCTGAAAAATGTAGAAAACAAAACCCAGTGGGTTAGAAACCCAATGGAAAGGGAAATGCTGCTGCAGTAATTACATTGTGTAGAAAGTTTCCCACAATTTCTACCAAACACAAAGGCTGTGACAATACAGAGAGCACTGGGTATGGTGCAAGGGCCTACACTGTATTATAACATCTGAGCTGAGAAGGGGTGAAGCAAAGCTGGTGGACAAACAGAGGCTCTAAGCTGTTGCTATACACTTATGGCACTTTTCCAGATTCTACAGTGATCTACTTGTGTGTAGGCTTGAGGTACTCACTTTGTTCCCTACTTGTCCTACACAATTGCCATTTGATGCCACAGAGCATTCACAGCCAAACCTGCTAGGCCTGATCCTATCAGGCACCGAGTTCTCTCAACTGACATCAAAAGTGATAGGAAATTAGTGTTCTTAGGACCCCATGGGCTTTGGCCTACAATGTATTGTACCCCAGAACACCCTGTTTTTGTCATTTGTAGCCAGACCTTCATGGGGAATAAAAGCTTTGTCTGTCTAGGCCAGCAAGGACAAAGTCAGATTCTCTTAACTAATGAATTTGATTCCTACAGTTGCAGTTAATAAGATCATTTGAAAGTATTATTTATTCAAAACACCTAGAAGACAGTATGTGCCGAATCATCTGATGCTGCCACCCTGGCATCATGCTCATGACAAAATGTGACTATCTAATGCAGTAATTCTTCCTCAGTCCCTCAGACCTGGAAATTTACAGCTGTTGACTTGGTGATTCACTATATCCAAAGCCTTCTTCTGCAAACAGCTGTTGCCTTCCTATTCCCCTCATTCACACCTGATTTAAGTTGTGCTGTTCCTGCACCTGGCCCCATTCTATTGTCTTTAGCAGTGTAATTGAGTTTCTATTCTGTTGGTGGGAAATGGAAATTAGAAGCTTTGAGTTCCTGATGTCAAAGCCAGGTTCAGAATGTGCTGTGGTGTAGATGATGGCTGTACAGAAAGGCAGATCTCGTGTATTAATCATAGATTATTATAAACTATTAAGGGTGCAGCATTTATTACAATGTATCTTTATTAAAAAGGTGTATAGTGTTCAGAAGCTGTGAAAATAGTATAAGAACTGTACATTGTGAGCTCTGGTTATTTTTTTTCTTGTACCATAGAAAAATGTATAAAAATTATCAAAAAGCTGATGTGCAGGGATGTTGCCTTATTGTCTGTAAAATGGAGCTCAGTAACATAACTGCTTCAAAGAGCTTCAGAATATTTTATCCTATATTCTAGTTTGACTTCTTCTATTTAAGATATTATACATGGAATCAGAGTGTTTATGTAATAGTTCTATTCTTTTGCCTGCAGGTCAGTTGTAATAAAATTAGGATGCGACTGTGACCTTGTTATTTTTATTTTGTAAGGTCAAACACAATGGGAAAATTTAATAAAATCTATTGAAGTACACAAATTCCATCCCCTTCATATAACCAGATCCTGGGGACATCCACCAGGAGTCATGCTGCATTTATTTCTAAATCTGTTGCTCTTGAATAAAAATAAAAGGGTGTGGGGAAGACTGCTGTTTTCCTCCACTTCCTGCAATAGCAGGTGCTCAGGTGGACTTTAAAGCAGGTGGCTCTTTGAAGAAACTCTCTGCTGCATAGGTCAGACAATTTACTGTCTTTAGGCACTGCATATGCTATTGAGAATGGCAAATGGTAAAGGCCATGCTGAGGGACATAACAGTAGCCTGAGCAGTAAACCAATATTCAGGGCTGTGTAGGGTTGGTTACGTTTGAAGGCAGAAATGATGTTTATAACGAAAATCTTATTTCTTATAGTGCAACAGAAACAAACACCAGTAGGCATTTTGTTTGTTCAGAAACCCTCGAGTGTTTTGTACCCAAAGAACTGTGTCTCTGCTTCCTCACATGGCCATCTGCCACTTCTCTTGCTGCCTGCTTCCTTGTTGTGGATTTTGCCTCTCCCTTCCATGGCTTGTCCAATGTTTTATTCACTAAGTTAGCTCCTGCTCAGGCTTGGCCATTCAGCCCAATGCTTATAGCAGGGGTTGTCAACCAGGGGTATGTGTACCCTGGGGGGTACTTGGAAAAGGGCTAGAGTGTACGCACAGGTGAGCGGGGGTGGAGCGCCGCCACCCACCACCCCATGCCGCCAGTTCCCAGGAGCAGGGCCAGGAGGGGAGGTGGGGGGAGGGCAACAGCTCCCCTTTGCAGTCTGCCCAGCCAGCCGGGTGTGTGTGTGTGGGGGGGTTGCACGTGGTGACCATGGCTGCCATCCACCACTCCGCGCTGCCACAGCTGTGTGCAACTCCCACTCCCCGCTCCGCATCTGGCTGCCACTGCTGCCACCCCCCCTCTAGCAGAAGTGTACCTAGAAGGTGGGGTACGCTCCTTAAAAAAGGTTGAAAACCCTTGGCCTAGGGGTATGACTTTAGTGTTTCTAGTTATGACTAGATAAAAAGGCTTCCATTCAGTCCCAACCTGCACATTGGCTTAAACCAGATATATAATAGTCTGTTGTAATCAAAGAATTGATGGCACCCATGAATACTTTCCAGTGAAACAATGCATTCCTCTGATGTTTAGGGACCCAATATTTATCTCATTTACTTTAGGATTACGCTTATGTAACTCTACTAATGTCTCCAGAATTAGACCCAATTTACTTGGGCATAAGCAAGAGTGCGCTTTGGCCCAGGGGTTCATCCTAATGATTTTAACTGTAAACTTGATTACTGGCCTGTGTCAAATGCTAAATTGCCAGCCCTGCTCCAAGACTCATTTTGCATATTTGTTACCATATTGGGAGATTTCTAATCAATTGAGAAACTTCCTGCAGACCTATCTTCTGTGCTTTCTAGCTCTTACCAGACATCACAGATGCTTCTCTTTCCACAAGCTCTATTTGTATAGTGCTGTAGGAAATACAGGCAGTCCTCAGGCTTACAATGCAATTGGTTCCTGTAAACTATGTCTTAAGTCAAAACGTTGTAAGTTGGAACCAGTTTTCCAATAGAAACAATGTTATAAAAGGGGGATTAGATCCTTTGCCATGCTTGACACAGCTGCCTCCAGTTGGTAAGTCTGTTGTGAGGGGGAGGGAAAGGGCATGGGGGGGTGCAGATCAATGACCCCACAGCAAGGGACAAACTGGGGCTGCAGCTGGGATGGGATGGGGCAAAATCTGCCTGACTGGTGGGGGGAGAGTGAGGGGTGGGTCCTGCTGCTGTGTGCCACCAGTCCAGGAGCTGCTCATCCAGTGGCTTTCACTATTGCTCTCGCTACCAGTCCAGGAGGGCATGGGGGTACATGTGCCTTTGGATCTGCATGGGGCAGGTGGGGCTGAGGCTGCGCCGCACTGCACTCTGGGCCGGTGGTGGAAGGCACTGGGAGCGGGGGCTATGCCATCCAAAAAGAAGTACTAAAGCACAGCACCGTAGCAACATCACCATACAGCATCATGTGGATGTGTCCTGGGATACCAATCAGATCATAGTTGTCTTCACAGACTGTAGTTTCCACCTCATCTTGCTTATTCCCTATAGCAAGGTCCCCTAACCCCTGCTACCTACAGACTAGGAGGGCAATATTAGAGGGCAGCAATGTGATATAGGTAGTTGTACCAGGGAAGATAAAGAAAAGAGTTGCAGAGCTGCAGCCATCTACCTGAGGCAAGATGCACTGTAATAAGCCACAGAGATAGTCTTGTAAGCAGATAGGGAGCTAAGAAGAACAAGAGAGCTGGGCAGACTGCAATAGCCCAGAACAGGATAAGTAATGGGCTGAGCAAAACCCTCTCAGTCAGAGGGCAGGTGACTGGAAAGGGGTGGAGCCCAGTGTACTTAAAGCCTAGCTGCAGAGCTAGAGGGACAGTCTGGCCCTGATCTGCAGGGAGAGAAGAAGTCCAGAAAGCCCAAGCAGATAAAGCAGGGGATCCAGTCAGCCCACACATCTAGGGAAGCTGGAGGGAGCCATCAGACAGAGGACTGGGAGCTGGAAATTCAGAAGACCAGAGGTTTAGTTGTGGCTGATAGGGGTGGTATGGGGGCCAGGGGTGCAGTGCCTGGGGGTACTCCATGTCATAGAGGGATGAAAACCAAATGGACCCCTTCCAGGGTCTTGGACTTAGGGGACTACATGGGCCCCAGCTGAGATTATCCAAATGCTGCACCCTTGGCTGTGAGTGAGCAAACAGGTCAGCTTGCTGGAGTTCATAAGTCAGTTTGCTGCCCTGCTTTTTGCAGGGGAGCCCTTAAAGTAAGCTCTTTCTTTAATTAAGAGTAACTAACCTACATACATTTATTTTAAGTAGCCAAAAGTCAGACCAATATTTAAGCCCCTAGCCTAAGTGGAGTTCACTAGGGATTTTGCCTGGAAACTCTCTCACCTTCCTTCACTGTAAGCTTGGTGAGTGGAAGCAGAGCAAAGAGAAACTTTTGGGACCAAAGAGCAGTGAACAGCCCAGTTTACAGGGGATTTTGCTAGGGAAGGTCTGCTTGGAAAGAGGCAGGAAGAGAGAGGGGGTGCATTTAGAGTCCCAGAGAATTGGCTGAAGGGATGTCACAATGCCAGAGCCACTGCCAGCTCTTCCTCTGCTTGCACCTGTAAGGTGTCTTTCCAGACAGGACCGCTCACCATTGAGGCTTCCACACAGATTCTGGTATGGAGACTGGCTTGCAGGTTCCTTCAAGTGACTTCCAGGTAGGGGAGTGGCTGCAATGTGAGTGGTGCCTCCTAGTGGTGTCTCTCAAGGAGCAGGCAAGAAAGCTACAGGAGGAGCTGGTATGTCTCCAAAGTATCCACCATGAGGACTTCATAGATTTGATGCTAAAGGAGACCTCTAGGACTGCGGAGGAAGGACTGCCAGAAGCAATGCTAGAGAAGGAAGAGGACATGGATTTCCAGGAAGGTGGAACCCCATGCTACTCATTCCTGTGTTCACCAATGATATTGCCAGGGGTGACTCTGAGCAAATAAAAAGTGACTACAGGGCATTGGGTGCAAAAGGTGAAGGGCAGAGTGGCTCAGGTGGTGTTCTCCTCAATCCTTCCAGTCAAGGGAAAGGACCTGGGCAAGAGCGATGCATCCTACAGAGCAATGCATGGCTGTGCAAGTGGTGTCACCAGCAGAGTTTTGGTTTCTTTGACTACAGCACGTTATTCCAAGAAGAATAATTGCTAGGAAGAGATGGGATCCACCTGACAAAGAGAGGGAGGAGCATCTTTACAGAGAGGCTTTCTAACCTAGTGAGAAGAGCTTTAAACTAGGTTCACCAGGGGAAGGAGCACAAAGCCCTGAGGTAAGTGGGAAGCAGGTGACCTAGAGGAAGCGCAAGGAAGTGGCAACAGTAGAGGCCTTCTCATTCTTCCTGAGAAAATATTGGAATCGGCTAGTTAGCTCAGATGTCTGTATACAACTGCATGGAACCTAACAAAGGAGGAGGAGGAACTGGAAGTCCTACTGCAGTGCCAAAACAATGACATGATTGGAATAACAGAGATTTGGTAGGATAGCTCACCTGACTAGAGCACTGCCATGGATGGGTGTAAACTGTTCAGGAAAGACAGGCAGGGGAAAAGAGGAGGAGTTGTGCTTTATGTAAAAGAGCTGTAGGATTGCTCGGAGCTCTATTATGAAACTGGAGATAGGCCTGTTGAAAGTCTCTAGGTTCAGGTTAGAGAGGAGAGCAACAAGGGTGGTGTGGTGGTGGGGATCTGCTATAGACCAGCAGACCAGGGGGATTAAGTAAATGAGGCTTTCTTCAAACAGCTAGCACAAAATTCTGGATCACGGGCCCTGGTTCTCACGGGGGACTTCAATCACCCTGACATCTGCTGGGAGGGCAATGGAGCAGTGCACAGGCAATCCAGGAAGTCTTTGGAGAATGTAGTTTTTGGAGAACTGCTCACAAACCAGGAAGAATTGGTGAAGAATGTAGTAGTGGATGGCAGCTTGGGGATCAGTGACCATGAGAAGACTGAGCTCAGGATCCTGAGGAAAGGAAGGAGAGCAGCAGAGTAAGGACTCTGGACTTCAGAAAAGTAGACTTGAACTCCCCCAGAGAGTTGATGGGCAGGATCCCCTAGGAGGCCAGTCTGAGGGGGAAAGGAGTCCAGGAGAGCTGGTTGTACTTTAAAGAAACCTTACTAAGTTTGCAGGAATGAACCATTCCAATGTACAGGAAGACTAGCAAGTATGGCAGAAGACCAGTGTGGCTTAGCAGGGAACTCTTCAGTGAGGTAAAACACAAATAGGATGCTTACAAGAAGTAGCAGCTTGGACAAACAACTAAGGAAGAGTATAAGAGTATTGCTCAGGCATGCAGGGATGAAAGGCCAAAGCACAACTGAAGCTGTAGCTAGCAAGAGACATGAAGGGTTTCTACAAGTATGTCACCAACAAGAGGAAGATCAGGGAAATTGTTGGTTCCTTACTGAATGCAGGACACAACATAGTGAAAGATGATGTAGAAAGGACTGAAGTACTCAATGCCTTTTTCACCTCAGTTTTCCCAAGCAAGATTACCTCTCAGGCTACTGCACCCAGCAGCACAGTTTGGAGAGGTGTGCAGCCAACAGTAGCAAAAGAACAGATTAGGGGCTATTTAGAAAAGTTTGATGTGCACAAATCCATAGGGCTGGATGTAATACACCCAAAGATGCTAAGGGAGTTAGCTGATGTGATTGCAGATCTGCAGGCGATTATCTCTAAAAACCCATGTGTTTGGGAGAGGTCCTAGATGATTGGAAAAAGACAAACATAGTGTCCATCTTTAAAAATGGAAGAAGGAAGATCCAGAGAACTACACACTGGTCAGCCTCGCCTCAATCCCTGGAAAAATCACGAAGCAGGTCCTCAAGGAATCCATTCCTAAACACTTGGAGAAGAAGAAAGTGATTAGGAACCATCAGCATGGATTCATCAAGGGCAAGTCCTGCCTGACCAACCTGACTGCCATCTGTGATTAAATGACTGGCTCTGGATGCAGGAAGAGCAGTGGACCTGACATACTTTAGCAAGGCTTTTGATACAGTCTTCCATAATATTCTCAAAAGCAAGCTAAGGAAATATGGGCTGGATGAATGGATTGTAAGGTGGATAGAAAACTGGCTGGATCGCCAGGCTCAAAGGGTAATAATTGCTCTATGTCTAGTAGGTAGTCAGTATCAAGCAGAGTCTCCCAGGGTTCAGTCCTGTTACCACTTTTGTTCAGTATCTTCATTAATGACCCAGAAGATGGGATGGAGTGTCCCCTCAGCAAGTTTGCAGACGATACCAAGCTGGGGGGAGTAGTAGATAGTCTCTCTGAATCCTTTGACAAATTGAAGGATTGGACCAAAAGAAATCTCATGAGGTTCCATAAAGAAAAGTGCAAAGTCCTGCACTTATGACGGAGCAATCCCATGTACTGGTACAAGCTGGGGGTTGACTGGCTAAGCAGAAACTCTTCAGAAAAGGCCCCTGGGGTTACAATGGACAATAAGCTGAATTAGGAGCTAATAGAGTGCCCTTGTTCTGAAGAAAGCTAAAAGCATACTGGGCTGCATTTGTAGTAGCATTGCTAGCAGATTGAGGGAAGTGATCCTTCCCCTCTATTCAGCATTGGTGAGGCCACACCTGGAGTACTGTGTCCAGTTTTGGGCCCTCTACTACAAAAAGGATTTGGATACTGGGCCCATTTTCCCCCCCAGCAGAGAAGGTGGCAGGGCCAAGGGAATCTGCTGGGGTCTGGGTTGCCGGGCATATTACAGCTGGGGGAGGGGCTGCCCTGCTCTGGAATACTGGAAGATTGTGAGTTAAGTTGAATTGAGAGGGGATCTCCAGCTAGACTGAGGGATGGAGCTTTGCAGACAGAGACAGAAAGGGAGAGGGGGCATTAAGAGTAGGCGAAGACTACAGGGAATGTGGGGTCACTAGGGAGACAAGAGAATTGTCATAAGGGTTGGAAGAATGAAGTGGGGGAGAATGAACAATAGGGAAATGAAGAGTTGGGACTCACAAGAAGTTATTTGTTTTAGATGTGGAGAGAGAGGCTACATAGCGAGATACTGCAATAAGAAAGGCATGAGGGAAGGGATCTATGATTTCCCACATGAAGAGCAAATGGATTGAGAAACATAAGGGACCACGGTGCGAGGCCAAACCCATAGTGGAGGTAAAAGTGGGAGATATAATAGTACCCGCTATCGTTGATTTGGGATGTACATAAACCATGTTAAGGTTGGATTTAGTTTCTCCTCCTATGGGAGAGTTGGGAATGCCCATAAACATGGTCTGTATACATGGAGCCTCATACACATATCAGAGAAGGAGATTACAGCTGACAGTGTTAAAACGAATGGAAGAAATTGCGGTAGGATTAGCTGAGTCTCTGCCCTACCTGATACTTTTGGGGACAGGTTGGCACCACTTACAGGAAGTGGTAGTGAAGGTGATGGGAGAACTGAGTACCTGTGATTATGTGCAGCAAGTGGAAGGGGTTTTGGCGGGAGTGAAGTTTCAAGGGCAAGGGCTGAGTGTAGAGGAGGAGGAAGAAATAGACTTGGAGAATATAATAGGTGATGGCCACTAGCGGACAAAGTAGAGGCAATAAGGGGATACAAAATACCCAAGACCCTGAGGCAGCTCAGGTCATTCCTAGGTTTTGCTAACTATTATCAGCGACTTGTTAGAAACTTTCCTGAAATCGTGACACCCTTCACTGATATGACAAAGGGTAAGCCCAGGCAATTAAGATGGTTGGATCAAGTGGTGAAAACTTTTGAGGAGGTTAAGAGTTCACTTTGTAAAGAACCCTTTCTATATATGCCTAAATTTCAGGAGCCATTTTTCTTGCAAACCAATGCATCAGGGTGTGCCATGGGAGTGTATTGTTCCAAAAAGTACAAGAAGAGGAAAAACCAATAGCGTACGCTAGGTTTGAAGTGTGGCAATGAAGCTATAAATAAGATGTGTACACAGATGCCCTGAACCATTTACCTATTGTGAAGTAAGCAGATCTCTAGTCACAGAGATGCACTAAGATAGTAAATAGAGAGATTAATTTCCAATTTCAACCGCAACACAGAGTGGGCTGTGTGTTCTTTTCCGAAATAACCTCCCATCAAGTCGTGGCAGGTGAGTAAAACATGAGAGAAACTCTGAATTGAAATTTTTTTTTCTCCCTATGATTGACTTAGAAATAATACTGTGCTCACAGCCCTGCTTGGGGCTTCTCTTTCCCCTCCTTCCTCTCTCACTATGGAGACCCTGGCTGGGGGCCTGGTGCAGGGTGGGAGGTGGGGTTCCCCCCCACACCGCTTCCTCAGCTGACCTGGACTGAGAAGGAGGCATGGCTAGGGAAACCAGCTCCAGACATGGCAGAGAAGGGGAGAAATGCCCCACTGGGGACTTCCCTCTCCAGTGCCAGAGAGACCTTGGCTGGGGGTCTCATGTGGGAGGTTTCCCCCTACACTGCCTCCCCAGCTGGCTGGAGGCTGAAGAGACAGCATAGCTGGGGAAATTACCCATCTGCCAGCTCTCTGCAGTGGCCGGCAGGCTAGTAGACATTAGGCCTGTGCAAAGCAGCTACTGTTTGTTTCAGATTTGGATTCAGCTAATTTGGGGGACAGTGATTCAAATCATTGTCCC
>NW_017728964.1:182239-194055 GCF_001723915.1 Gavialis gangeticus
GGGTGGGTGGGGGCAGCCATAGCGGAGTGGGTAGGGGTCAGAGGGGATGAGGTGAGCGGGGGGGCTCCCTCCCCCAGTCTCCCCTCCCCCGCCTCTAGTATTTACCACCTTGGAGCTGGCTGCAGCTCCCTGCTGCAGCCACCAGGGACTGCCCAAATCATCAACGCTCTCCAAATCTTTGCCGAAGATTTGAAGCACTTTGAATTGATTCAGACCTTTAAATTGGTCCCCTGATTCAATTCAGATTTGGAGATTCAGCCACCGAATTGGGCTGAATCTCCTCCTAACCGAATCACCACCCAAAGCTTTGCACAACCCTAGCAGGCATGCTCTAGCAGTGCAGGTTTGAAAAGTGAACATGAGCTCACTTTCTTATCAGTTCAATCTAGGCAGTTTACCAAAGATTGAATCAATTCAGCCTCAGACTTTTTGACTGTCTGTACTTAGCCCAGCAGCCTTATAGCACTACCTGTCTCTGAGTAACTGGGGGCAGGGACCCCTGTTACAGGAGTCACTGCAAAACTAATCCCTGGCAGTGGATCTTCCAGAGACTCCTTTGACTCTGGATCATTTAAATTGACATGTCCTCAGTTGGTCGCAGATCCAGAACAGCAGTAAGTAGGGTTTGATGAAGAGTTTACTGTCCTCTTGGGTACAGCAAAGAGGGGTGTGACTGCATGACCACACTCTTCCTGGGTCCCCAGTCATGAGAACCATCTTTAGGACAATGATATCTTTACCTGCCTGACTCTCAGCTCATTCACAGCGGCCTTTAAAAGCCAAAAGGCCTATAGAAGACTTTGATTTGAGTAAAGACTTGGTTTAGTCAGATTGCTTGCAGGAGTCTCCACCCTCCATTCTGGGTGCCTATTCCCTGCTGGGCCCAAGGGCTAGGGACAGACATTCAGAAAGCCTGAGCCTGAATTAATTCAAAGTTTGTAGGTTAGTTTAACCTGGCTAGGCTGAACCAGTTTGCAAGTACACAGACACTCCCACTGGACTGAGAAAATGCAGGCACATGCCTGCAGTGGCTTAGGCTAGAAGCTGGGAGGTGCTAGAGCAGCTGTACCTTCCCTTCGACAGTGCTGAGCTGAGAGGGTTGTGGCCAGGGCTTGGCAGGATGTTCTGATTAGGGAGTGGTCCTCCCTCCCCACCCCCTTACCCCCAGCCTCGCTGCTCCTGACCAGAGAGGGAGGCAGCAGGGAGTTGATAACACAGCATTTAGCACCCCATTAAGAAAACAAAAGCCTCTCTCATTAGTTCAAGCTCTTCTTAACAACATTGTTCCAAGGAAGGACCAGAGGGACATTACTGGCTGACCTGTTGATTAGCTCCAAAAAGCCCTAAGCAGACACTGTCCTGTCTGCCTTGCACAGGCATGTCTCAACATTAGCTAGCATACCATGTGCTGGCTATGGTCTGTGCTTTGGGGGGTGGGGGGCAGGCATGGAATCCCTGCTTGAGCAGAGAGTGGTGAGGGCTAGGGGCGGGGGAAGCCAGGCAGACACTGCTGTGCGTGCTAGAGCTCCAGCTAGGGAACAGAGGGGTAGCGCCAGCCCTGCTCTGGAGCATACAGCCCAGCCCAGGGCTGCAAAGCATCTGGGATTCTGGGGGACTCTAGTTTAAGTTAAACCAGGAAGGGGTCTGGGACAAACATTGTATAAACTGGTTTGACCCAAATCAGCTAAGGCTGATACTCAACCAAGTTTTTCTCAAACTGGTTTCAGCCATTTTTAAACTGGTTTATGTGCACTGAACATCTGTTCTGCTGCAGGTTTAAACCAGTTTCTGATCATTTAAACCAGTTTATTTTTAATTTCTGTCCCTAGCTAAACTCTCTAGGGTGATTTGCAATGCATGCTCCCTGGCTGTCATTAGTTCAGCCCACAAAGATTCTGAGAGTGGCAGCTGTAGGAAGGTTAATGAGGGAGTGGCTCCCTGGGAATCAAAAATTCCTGCAAACAGAACCAGGGGGAAGTGTGGAGGAAAAGAACCAGAGATGGGAGATAACTGGGCAATGAGGAAAGCAAGCTTGCTGTGGGAAGGCTGAAGTCATAGGGAATTCCTCCCAGTATCTGGGACAGCAAGTGTTGTTGGCTTATTTTGTTTTTTTTACTTGCATTATTTGTTAAAAGACTGTATATTACTGGGGCTTGCTGAGATGCTTGGGGAGCAAAAGCGTGGTTGAAGAGGCCTTGAGGTAGTAACCCACTACACCAGGTTATTGGCAATTCACAGATGCTACTCCTGAGTCTGATCACAGCAGCCTCATAGGAGGAGTGTCTCGGGGCTTCATTCCCCTCCCCTTTGGGCAAGCCATGCAAATCATGCCCCTCTTCACTTACAAATAACCTGGATTACTGTGTTCTGAGAGGACCTTTCAGGAGGGAAGTAAATACAGCTTGAGACAGTCACATAGGCTAGAATCCCCCAGGGAGCTGGAGTACTGTGTTCAAGCAGGAGTACTGCATTTAGTTCTGGGCACCGCACTTCAGGAGGGATGTGGACAGCATTGAGAGGGTCCAGAGGAGGGTCACCTGCATGATCCGGGGACAGCAGGGCAGACCCTACGTAGAGAGGCTACGGGACCTTAACCTGTTCAGCCTTCGCAAGAGAAGGCTGCGGGGGGACCTGGTGGCCTTCTACAAACTCACTAGGGGGGACCAGCAGAGTTTGGGAGAGACCTTGTTCCCCCTAGTACGCCCCGGGGTAACAAGGAATAACGGCCACAAGTTGTTCGAGAGTAGGTTCAGACTAGACATCAGGAGGCACTACTTCACAGTCAGGGTGGCTAGGATTTGGAACCAACTTCCAAGAGAAGAGGTGCTGGCTCCTACCCTGGGGGTCTTTAAGAGGAGGCTTGACGTCTACCTGGCTGGGGTCATTTAAGCCCGGTTTTTCTCCCCTGCCCAGGCAGGGGGTCAGACCTGATGCTCTACAAGGTCCCTTCCGACCCTACTTCTATGAATCTATGAGCTTACATGCCAGCTCTTCCTTGAGCTCTTGTTCAAACTGAGCATGCCTGGCTGATCTGAGTGTGTGAAAGTGTAATTTCTCCATCCTTTGTAAGTGGGAATGGACAGGCACAGTGCAGCCATATTCTGTGGCAATGGTGCCAAAAAGAGCTCCTTCTCCTGGTGTCTCCATAGCCACACCTTTACCCAGACAGCTGTGGCAATTGCCCAGGGATTGACACGGGTGATTCCCTGGCATTCCAATCCAAATGTCTAGTATTTCATGTGCCATGGCCTTGTCACTGTGCTGTATTCTCTAGAAATATGTGCTGGGAGACACAGACCTTCATATTATTTCAAAATATGTAGACACCATTTAGAAAAAAGCCCATTCTTCTAAGCCTGACTAAGACCCAGCGTCCCTCTGTTTCCGCTGAGGTGGAAACTGTTCAGGCCCTCGGTAAGTGTATTACTGACTGAGCCTTTGTGTGGAATTGGATGACTCGCAGAATCATTGGCCACAAGTTGACAGAGAGCACATTTAGGTTGGACATTAGAAAGAACTTCTTCACAGTAAGGTTGCCAGAATCAGGAATGGGTTTCTACGGGAGGTGGTGCTCTCCCCTACCCTGGGGGTCTTCAAGAGGAGACTGGACAAGCACCTAGCTGGGGTTGTCTCAGCCCAGCGCTTTTTCCTGCCCAGGGCAAGGGGTCGGACTTGATGACCTAATGAGGTCCCTTCCAACCCTAACATCTATGCATCTGTGAATTACTACTCCTTGTGGACTTCTCTTCACTCAACATTTGATTTAGCTTCCAAATTGACATTGTAACACAAGTACAGGCTGCAAACAAACATGAGTCTCAGTGCTAGGGACAAAAGGGCAAAATTCCCTCAGGCAGAGCAAGGGCAGATGGTATAGGGCTCCTTATTATTAGATATGGATTAGCTTCTGTTCCATGGTGAATGCGTACAGAGCAAAGACACTAACCTATAGTAAGGAATGGTAGAATATTAACACAGGGCAAATCTACTGCAGAAAACACTAAGGGATGGAAGTGTTAATCATGCTGGCTTTCCATCATATGCACCGAAGAGCAAGCATAAAGCCTCAAAGCCAAGGGGCCAGCACAGAGAGTATGAGACTATGATGGGCTTGAGGAAAACACACAAGGAACTGTTTTCACAGTTAAGAAATAATGCAATGATTTCTTCATATTACATGTACAAAAACCAGAGACACTCACCAGACTGAATGTGCTCATTTCCTCCTGTGTTCTGTGCACATACACAATGCATTGGCTGGGAACCAGATCCAGGAGATCTCCTTCCCACATAGCATCTTGTACAGGGAAATTATGCTTCATTGAGGGCTGCCTCAGCTTTAGCACTTCTGCCCTTGTCCTTGACAATGGCCTGCCCAGAGTAGCAGTCCTTCATGCTGTTGAAGCTGAGAGCTCTTTGTTGAAACAGCTTTTAACTTTGAAAATTGAGGAAAATAAATTTTAAAAATATATTTGGCTGCTGAGCTATCTTTCTCAGCATTCTGCAAAGACTCCCATACATGGCCAGAATTAGGCAGGCATAGCCCTGAGAGAATGTTTTATATTTTGAATTGCACAGCATGTCAACAATAACAGAAAGAATTTTCAAAGACTGCATTCCTTGGGAAAGGCTGCTCAGAAAGGCCTTCATAGCACGTGCAGAAGAAAGATAAACTCAGACTGGAACAAGAACAGAGATCTACTACAATGATCAGGAAAACAGAAAATCTTTCTTATGAAGAGACTTTGCTAGGCTGATAAAGACTAGGCTGAGAGAGAATATTCCTTCCTTTCTTCCATGTCCACCATAGAAATATGATGCTGGTGTTGATGGTGTTTGGAGAATTGCAGATTACAAGTAATGTGGTGGAGCCCATGAGAAACATATTTCCTCCCTGAATCCCAAAAAGGGCACAAACTTACTCCACTTACATGCCTTAATGGCTGTTATGCATCTGCACAACTGCAGTTTTTGGTACCCATGCACAGTCTGGGATTCTGTTTTGCCAGATGATTCACGTATGTGCTGGCAACAGAAAGAAGAAGGAAGAAAGCATACTTAGTGGCATTTAGGTTAGGATATGTGCCAAAGGAACAGAAAACCTAGGCCTTAAGCCAGCTCGCATGGAGAGGATTTGAACCTGCATCACCTCAGATAAATACTCTGAACTCCATACCATAGCTTATGTGTTTTTCAGAAATGTTTCCAGCCTTCCCTTTGGAGTTGATTCCCTAGATAGGCAAGTAAGGGATTTTGTGGGGCAGGTGGCTGAGTAAAGAACAAAATGTTGGTGTGTCCTGCACATCCCCGAGGTCCTGCACATCCCCTACTGGCAGGGAGGCGCCAACGTCCCCCACATGGGAGACCTCTGCGACATCACGGTGGTCACCCACGCATTCCGCCTCCTGACCTGCCCGGATGCAACGGTAAGTATCATCGCCGCCAGTGCCCTCAAGGAGACCGCCCACAAGAGGATCACAAGGTAGCTGACCGGACATAACTTGGCCACCTTCCTCAGCAGCTCGCTGGAGGGTGATTTCAGCCGAGACGGCAGGAACTTTGCCTTGCTGTGGAGCCGAGCCCACAATGCGACGCACTGCCTTGGGAAACACATCGGCTGTGCCTGGACCTGGACCGAGGAGCTCCGGGAGCCGGGAGTCTCCCTGCAACCAGCCCCACACACCAACTGCGTCACTGTGATGCCCCGCATGAAGATGTTCCTGGAGAGGTTCCTGAAGGATGCCGTCTGAAACAAGTATGCTTGCGACCTGAGAGTCAAACCCAACCAGGGCAAGGTCTTTGACTTCACTGTGAAGTGGGACTCCAGCAACCACTTTATGCCCAGCAGGAGCTTCACACACTTCGGACTGGCGCTTCCTCCACTGCACCTGCCTCAACCGCCTGCCTCTGAACGGGGCCGTGCACTTCGGCAACCGGGACAAGAGGTGCCGATGGTGTGGCTACGTGGCAGAGACCCTCCCCCACGTGCTGGGCAGCTGCAAGCCACATGCCAGAGCCTGGCAGCTCTGCCACAACGCTGTCCAGGATCGCCTGGTGAGGACCATCTTGGCCGCGGAGGGGGAGATCTCCGTGAACCTCACCATCCTGGGCTGCAAGAGCCAGATGTGACCCGACATCATCATCATCAATGAAGAGGCCAAGGTTGTGATTGTGGACGTCACCATCCCCTTCAAGAACCAGTGCCAAGCCTTCACCGACGCCCGGGCTCACAAGCGGGAGAAGTACATGTTGCTGGCCGACACCCTGAGGGGCTGCAGCTATGATGTGATGGTCAATGTGCTCATTGTGGGAATGCTCAGAGCCTGGGACCCCAGCAACGAGAGTGTCCTGCGTTCCTGCCACGTCTCCCGCCATTACGCCAAGCTGATGCGCTGCCTCATGGTGTCCGACACCATCCGTTGGTCCCACGACATCTATGCGGAATGCATCACGGGCCACCACCAGTACTCCGACCCCACCAAACGAACCACGGTCAGACTGGACCCAGAGGGGACTGCCTGAACCACCCCCCCTCTGCACCAGATGGACCTTCACTTTTGAGAGGATTCTTCAACAATGGATGACCCCGCTCCACCCAAAGAGGACCCCTGTGATGAGCCTCTATATGGACTGAGACACTTCCTTTGAACCACTTCCTCCACCATTGTGGACCATTGTAATGGGTTTGTGTGCATCTATCTACTTTCTCTCTCAGCGTCGTGAAACCCCTCCCTTCCCTTTCCTCTTCCCCCCATCTCCCACCCCCCGGGCTTAGATGGCTAACATTGTATCTCCTGTAACCTAGTTGCATTCTCCTCCTCACCCCCATCCCTCTATTGTTAGTCCCTCACTCAGGCGATCTGTATTTCCCTATCAGCTTTGTCATCTTTCTTGGATTCCCCATCCTAAACATTTACTAATAAAAGTCATTCTGTCATTTTTGCCAAGATGCAATGGATCAGCTTAAAGAAGAGCAACGGAGAGGGCTCTAGGTAATACCTAGGTCACATCTGATGGCTGGAGCACTTTTCTGCAAAGCAGGAAATGCAGGCTCCAACTTTCTCAGTGTAAGAAGGGCTTAGTACCAGGACCTCCCATGACCTGGGCAATAGCTAACATGCCATTAGTTTTTTATGATCTCTGTTTGAAAGCTGTAAGAGGACTATCCTCTGTAGAAATCCTCTTACACAGAGTTCAAAGGTCTTAAATGATGGGAGATGAGGTAACAGGCTGTCAAGGAACCTGGAATGCTTGTCGGATGTTGTAGATGGTGTTTGGGAGGCACTTTTTTTTGCAAAGGATGCAGTTTTTTATTGGATAATAATTTTTCCCAGAACTCTCCATTTTTTATTGGGAAATGAAGGAACACATGGTAATTTCCATTTGTAGTAATAGCTGGAGTGCTGAATGACATAACTCAGCTGTGCCCTCCCTCTGACCAGTAAGAGGAGAGAGCTTCTGTTAAATTTCAGAAAGAGATCCCACTTCGTGATATAGTGGATGGTGGCTGAACTGTACAGCTCCAAGTGACACACACGTAGTAACATGTTGGCATGTGTGGCATGTTTAGAATAACTCTCTCTAGACATAGTGAGGATATGCTAAATTAAGACAGGACACTCTACTGAGTGAGCAATACAGCCAAAGACCCTGGTACTTTGTTTGGAGGTTTCAATCTAACTAGTCCTCTCTTATCCTTTTTTTCCAATGACACGGAGATAATCCTGTTTTCACTCAGAAGAGTAAGGCATTGCCAGATGAGAGGTTTTAAAGACTGTATCTGCATCTTCAAGAGAAACCTTTGCTTTTTATTATTATCAGTTACTCAGAGATTAATAGACTCATAGACATATAGTGCTGGATGGGATCTCAGGAGGTCATTTAGTCCACCCCCCTGCTGCAAGCAGTATCAGTCCTGTCTAAACTATCCTAGACAAATGTTTGTTTATCCTGCTTTAAAAAATTGACAGTGGATATTCCATAATCTCTCTAGATACGGTGTTTCAGTAGAGGTATAACTACCAGTGTTTGTGACCAGAGGGCAGTGGGAACAGGGGTGGTGTCAAAGGGCTGAGCTGCTGTAGGAGCAGCAATGCCTGGGACAGTGATGGTAAGCAGCTGCTATTCTTCCATCCCCCCTAAATGGGCATCTGGGGTTGGTATCCTGGTTACATACCTCTTATTACTCTGTCATGCTCCAGTGCTTAACCACATGCATAGTAAGAAGGTTCTGCCTAATATCTAGCCTAAGCCTCCTTTGTTGCAATTTAAGCCCAATATTTCTTGTTCTATCACTGTGGATGCAGAAAACAGTTGACACTATCTTGTTTATGACAATCTTTTTGTATTTGAAGACTTATCAAACTCCCCCCTGAGCCTTCTCTTCTCCAGACTAAGTAATCTTGGTTCTTCCAGTCTTGCTTCCTAAACATTGTTTTCCACACCTCTAATAATTTTTGTTGTTCCTTACTGGATTCTTCCCAATTTGTTTCTTTCATGAAGTCTATTGTTCAAAACTAGGCCCCAGTACTTGAGATGAGGTCTTACTAGGGCTCAAGACAGCAGAAGAACCATGTCCTTTGATTTACCAGCTATTAGGTCTTTTTTGTACAATGTTATACTGTTGACTCCTATTTGCCTTGTGGTTGACTATGACTAGGGACCCACTGAAATCATGATTTTGCAATTTTCATGGAAATCGCAATTTCTAGTAGGATCCACAAAAAAATGCAGGCTCTGCATTTTTGACAGGCTCCCTGGAAAAAACAATACTGAAAATAAAGTGTGGGCTTCCTTTTGGGGAGTCAGCAGTCCTCATGGCTGCTGCAGTTTGGTGTGCAGCCTGCTGGAGGAGCGGGGTGGGAGGGGATCAGGACAGGGGCTGCTGGCATGGCAAGACGGCTGTCACCTCCATTCCTCACTGCTGATTGGCTGCAAGAACTGTCTTTCATATGGCCCCACCCCTCACCATCAATGAGCAACTAGGGGCAGGGCTGCATGATGGACAGCTTTCACAGCCAATCAGCAGTGAGGGGCAGTATACCAGGGATTCTCAAACAATCAGAGGTGTGGGGGGCCTACTGTGTTCTGCCCATGAAAATGGCTGCTAGCCCCATGATTTGCATGTGAAATTGGCCAGCAGCCACCTGTATGACTACCAAGTGTTTTAATGCAGCACTGTAGCCTAAGCCATTGCTCCCCCTTCAGTATTTGTGAATTTGATTGCTCCACTTTAAGAAGTGCTTCTGAATCTTACTATATGTGTTACAGACCAGACCATTTTACCAATTTGTCAAGCTCATTTTGAATCCTAATCCTATCTTCCAAAGTGTCTGCTACTGCACCCAGCTTGCTGTCATTTGCAAGTTTTCTAAGTGAGCACCCAATTGTATCCTTCAAGTTGTTAATGAAGACATTGAATTGTAGTGGGCACAGGGCAAAGTGCTGGGGGATTCCATTTGATACCTCCCACATCTAGACTCTGATGACTACTCTTTGAGCAATGAGCCTACCTTACAGTAGTTTCATCTAGACTGTATTTCTTTAGCTTGCTTGTGAGATTGTCATGGGAGACAGTATCGAAGTCTTCCCAAAACCGAGATAGACTATATCCACCACTCTGTCACAACCACAAAGCCTGTCACCTTGTCAGAGAAGGAATAATAATTGGGATAACATTATGAATGTGAATAATGAAAGCATTGACTTTGTCTAATTTACCATAGCATGAGTGCCTGATTAGATTGCACAGAAATTAGAAAAATGGCACAAGCGGTAAACAGACTTCCAGCTAGTTAGGGCTAGAAACTTGCTGAAAACATTTTGCCATTTCCACAGTTCCTTAGAGTGCAGTCATCCTGCAGGGGGAAGCAAGGACCACCCTGGCAAAACTAGCAAGGTTTGCTAGGCACTTTCATATTAAGCAGTAAGCCAGGAAATAGCAACATTCAGCTGGTTCTGTAGGTGAACCCATGAGAATGCTGGTGCTGCCAGGCAGCTTGAGCTCAGCTTCCACAGCATCCTGGGAGAGGATACAATCATTTGGTTCAAACTCCAGAGCACCCATGCTTCATTTTAAAGGGACACTGTCAACTCCCCTTTGGGTCAAAGATTAGATTTTATAAGAAAAAGAAAAGTTGTTATAATCCTAAAGGCTTCAGTGAGTTTATATACTTCTAATGAAAGCAGGGATTTTTTTTTGGATTTTTTGGGTTTTTTTTAACAACTACACATCCCCCTGCAGGGACTAAAACCGTGAGAACCTGTCAGTGAAATAATGGACTAGAGACAAAAAGTGACACTTGATTCAATGATGTCCTTGCCCTAGCTGAGCAAAATAAAATGGCAAATTAAAAGCAGAGAATGGCAAAACAATGGGTTTTTTTTAATAATGAAACTGTTGTTAGTAACATGGGTAAGGAAATGTGTTTGCTTACATGTTCTAAGTTGGCAGCATCCCTTTAAATAAGGAAATATATTTGTTGAGAGGACAAAACTATCTTGAAAGCTATGTACATCTAGGCAGTGCAACACCTACAACTACTCTGGATTCAAGTGCTATTAATTAAATCTTCATGGAATGGCTTCTAAAATCTCTTTGTTATAAAAAAAAAAGGTATTCTAAATAATGCCACTTGTGAATTGTTCTATCCTAGCAGTGCATTGTGAACATTTGTACAACAAAAAAGTGGTGCTTTAAATAGTGACTTTTAAAACAAATGACTATGGTGTTCTTTATACAACATGCAACAATGTAATTAACTGGAGACACAACTGGAGAGCTGGTTGCAGAGACTCCTAATGCAGCTCTAACAGGCTTTTGGGCAAGTCCCTCACATGGGGACAGCCTCCACAGACTGTACAGCCCTGGACCTGTTCCCAAGATATCTGCATTTCCAATATGCTGTCCTTCCAATAATACAATATTAAATACACCCAGTTTGTAATTATTTTAACAATCTTGGCAGCAACAATATTTACTTTTGCAAAACAACCAAAACATAATTGCAGAGAAGTAGATGTATTCATCAAACAGTCTGTGACAAGGTCTTTGGTGGAAGCCAAACGGTAAAGTGAAGGCCCTTTCTTCTGGGGAGCCCTATGAATTATATTGCACAGTGATGCCTAGAAGAAATGCTGGTGACTTCTGACTGCAGCCAACATTGTTGCAACAGAGCATCCACTTTTGATGAACTCAGAAGAACAAGCTCCTCTAGGCTTGTGGATTCACAGCTGTTCTCTGAATGGTTTTGCTCTGAGCCAAGTGACTGGTGATAAAACAGTAAATTCGGAAGAGGAGAGAAGAAGCACAAATGAGGGAGAAGGGAGTGAAGAAGGGAAAAGAGGTGGGATGGCAGAGCAAGCATAGTTACCACAAGTAGGTATTCAAACAAAAATCTAGCCACAAATAAAGACCCACTAAGACCCATACCAATTTTTGAGGTATACGTGGGAGAGTCAAGGGGCCATTTATTGCTATCAGCTTTCTGTGGCTTCTCCCTGGAGATTCCTTGTGGTTTTTACACTTGGGTTTCTTGTGTTGCAGAGGAAGGCCTAAGGCACCCCACCCCACACCCCATGAAACTTTGTTTTGTTCACTTTTAAATTCAACATCTATATTGTTCCCTGCACAATAAACACTTCAGAGTTGTAACATAGGAACTGGAGTTCTATATTGCCCTCGGCATCATCGTCCTTTGACATTGGTGTTAGTAATCCAAGCAGTTGGACTACAGGGAGCAGGACCCCTAGCACTTGAGCAGCATGGAGGTCACAGACTCTGGTTTGGTTAAAATCTAACACATAGCTGTTAGGCA
>NW_017728964.1:199055-201194 GCF_001723915.1 Gavialis gangeticus
AGGAACTGGAGTTCTATATTGCCCTCGGCATCATCGTCCTTTGACATTGGTGTTAGTAATCCAAGCAGTTGGACTACAGGGAGCAGGACCCCTAGCACTTGAGCAGCATGGAGGTCACAGACTCTGGTTTGGTTAAAATCTAACACGTAGCTGTTAGGCACGGACCACTCCCTAGCACTCACTCTCAAGGGGTGACTATGTGTGATGCACTCATACAAGTTTCATCATACAAATCCAGTGGCACAGTCCACCACCCTTGACAGGACAGCTGTGTCTCGACTATGGTGACTTGCCTTCCAAGCCATTTTAGATCAGTTACTATCTGGAACAGAGACAATAAGCTGAGTGAAGTGGATTTCATTGTACAATGAAGTAGTGTGCTGGGGCACAGTGCACAGGCTTTGCTGCCTCTAGGATTTCCAACCTAAGCTGTTTTGGGGTTTTTTTTTCCCTACTTCATTAAGATGTGCCTTGCGGTATTCCCTAAAGGAGATGAGAAAGATGTAGGTGGCAATGACTCTGCCTTGGGCCCTGCTCTAGACAGTATCATGCTGTGTCTCAATGAGTTTTCCTCACCACACTATATCTCACAAGCTCCTCCAGTTCTCATATGATTGGCTGCTAAAACTGGAAAAACCTGAAAGCTCAAAAAAAGGTTGGTTTAGAAAAATATCGTTTGTAAAAAGTGTCAATAAAGTCTGCAAGGATGTTTAATTGTAAAAAAAGAAAAGGTAAGAGTTGTTGTGCTGACAATTCTCAGTGACTGAAAACTGGTACAAGTTATTTACTGGAAAACCCCCTCCAGTTTCCCCTGACTAGTTGGCACATTAGCCCTTGGGGCCAAATCTCAGGTCTTTGCATTCTCTTGCTTAATAGAGGACTTGGGGTGGTTGCTTTGGACATATAGAGTTCTATCGCACATCCTTTCTCTATTGCCATCTCCTTTCACCACTGCTGTAAGTGAAGGTCCATGGTGGTATTTAAATTGAGATCAGTAACATCTAAGAAATCTATATTGAAGATGCTTGGGCCAGCAGTGGTGAGAGAACCAAAGGCAGTAGTTGAGCTTGGTGGGGTGAGATCCAGCCATTCCATTGTTTCCCAAGGAGATTCAGTGAAGCTCATTTGTAAACCGGATCCTTCAGTAGAAGTAGGTGACAATTGGGTCTCCATGGGTGAGAGGGGAGTCTGTAAAATCTCCTGGGATGTCAACAGTTCATCTGCGGCTTTGCTGGAAAATCCTTCAATCATCCCTTCAAAGTGCGACTCCTCACCACCCATTTTCAGGAGGGTGATATCGCTGACTCTTCCCAGGGGACTGTGGGAATTGAGTAAGACTTCAAGGTGTGTGTCACTGCTACCCGGACAGTGGTCAAATGAGAGCTGGGATGAGGAAACTTGTTCAAAGGCAGCTGATGACTTTGGGAGTGAAGTGCTGGTATTTCCTGAAGACATCGTGATCTGAGGTACTTTCTGAAGACAAGAACGATCTTCTTTGGCATTGGCTGGCATTTCTGTTGGCAAAATAAAACAGGTCCGTTAGAAATGGGGTACTACAGGGCCTGCACAACTTCTCAAACAGGCCAAACTCTCCACATCCTCCAATCCACTTTCTCACAACTTCTGACTCCTCTCTAAACCCTTGCCACTTGCTCCTGTCTGCTCAGGATCTTGCCAACTTCTCCGATACAACAACTGTCACCTCCCCTTCCCTGCCTGCCCCCACCATACCTGTATACTCCTTCCCTGCTTTGCACTTAGTCTCTGGCTGCCCCTTTCCCAATTCCTCAAACACAAATTACCCAACTTCTTTTGTAAGGTCCCTCATGGCTTAGCCTTGATCATCTCATCTGTAACTAAGTTTCTGAACCTTCAAGCCCACTCCACCAATGATATCAGCCTGTCCATTAGTAGTACTTCCCAGGAGAGGACTGGGGCCCAGCAGCATGCTGCATGAGTTATGGCCATGGGCTGTGGTCTGGAAGGGTAAGAATATGATCTGTCATCTCAAGGAAGAATGGGGATTGGTAATAACCACAGAAACCCCCATTGGTGATAGGTAACAGGAGTGGGCTTGGGTAATGTTCAAAGGCAAAGCTCCATATGGTGATTCCCTGCAGGGCTTCTCATCAGCACTGT
>NW_017728964.1:206194-208612 GCF_001723915.1 Gavialis gangeticus
TGCCCCCTGATCACTCACTTTCTCTACACTGATGAACATTTTGCTTTCCTGTTGCATCGCCTGAATCCTGTGAGTACTGACCTCACTTCAGTGATAATTTCAGGTTGAATTAATCTCTATGTTTTGATGAATTTACTGTGTTGAAAAAATATTGGATGAGCTCAAATGACCCCTTTTACTCAGTCTTGTCCTCTGTACTTCTTCCAGTTCCAAAGTCCTATGCAGTGCATTTCTTATGGCTGTTCTCTGTGAAAGCTGCTACGAGTTCATTATTTCTCCAGCGCCATGTATTGTGTGTGGTTAGTCCGCTCACAAGAGAGGGGATTCACAGAGGGATAAAGTAAGGGCTCTCAGCAGCACTGTTCAACTTTATTTTTTTGTAATAGAATAGGAAACTTCAAAAATGAGCTTCACACAGTCATTCCTGGGAGAAAGCAAGTACAAAATGGCCTCGAACTGGGAAGCTCCCATGGAATCAATAGAATCCTGTACTTGTCCCTATGCAATTAAGCCCATTTAGTAGGGACTTTCCCACTGAACCATGTATGAAAGCAGGGCTTACCTCCACTTTCAATGAGCACATCCAGGAGCTCATCCATCTGCTGACTTCGAGTCATCTGCTACAGCAAAAGACCACAAGAATTGAGCTGGTAAAAGGTGAGTTCTTTAGGCTATGACCCAGAGAATGAAATGCAGTTGTTATAACTTTAGAGGTTAAGACTGAGACCGCCATGCAGAAAAAGGCAAGGCAGAGGAACTACCTAAAGGCCCCGTGACTGAAGGTGATGCTGTAGATCTTGGAACTATGTGGCTCTCCATCTCCTAACACTACATTATCTAGAAAGCAGAGCTGGTGTGAAACTCATGAAGGGCCTTCGGCAGAGGCTAAGGAGTGGGTTCTTTCCTCTCCTTCCTTTATGTAAGTGACCTTCACTTAATGGGATCGCCTGTGGATGAGGGCTCTGGGCAACCGGTTTTGCTGCTCCCTGCAAAAACACCTCACCTACCCCCCTCACTGCAGAGAGCTCAGAGCTCACATAATCACTTGAGAGCCACGTTTCAGAGGTATCTAAATTGGTACTTAATCTGCAATGAAGGGTTTAGAGTCTGAGGAACAAGTCAGGATGAACACAGCCTTGTCAACGCTCCCATTTTCTACCTGTACTGACCTGCCTATGCCTTTTCCTACTGCTTAGAGGAGCCTCATGTATAAAACTGACTTTTCATGCCCTTTCATTTAATGCAAAAATGACCCCGTGTTCCCTCCAACTGACTTGTACCCATGTTTCAGTCTACCTATCATCCCCTTGGTATAAGTCTTGGTCCAATTTCTAGTCCACCTCCCTAAAGCTATTATCACAATTGGGACTAAGAGTTACCCCTCTTGGAAGCCTTACATGAGATGGAAGGGATTAAATTAATCATGGAAGCTGAGATACTTTTTCCCCAAAAGCTGAGTTCCTTCCAGAACAAGGCTGAGGCAAATGGGCAGGAGGCAGAAAAAGGCAATTTTGTATTTGCTTGCAGGATAAATATATATAAATGCCAAAATTTCCCAAAGGGATTAATGATGTTTGGTATTCATCTTGAGGCACCTAAAAGGGGCCTGATTTTCACCCATAAGTAAGTACCCATGCTTTAGACCAGGGGCAGGCAATTATTTTGGGTGGAGGACTGCTTATGAAGTTTTGGGGAGCTGTCGAGGGCCACATAGGTAGCCCTGCCCTTTAACAGTTGCCCTGCTCCCCAGTTGCCATACTGGGACCAGAAGTCCTGCCCCCAACCCCTGACCTTTGCCACCAGAAGTCCTTTCCCTTGCCCTGGAAATACTCCTTTTGGGAGGAAGGGTGCTGCAGTTTTGAAACTGGAAAAAAATCCAAATCATGTACAAAAAAATTAAACCGACTATAACTTATTTTAATTTTATTTTAAAATATTTTTGAACTGATTTATGTCTTTATGAAGTGTATCTAGAGGTGACTGCATAATATGTCAAAATACAGTCCTACTGTATGTTGTGTGTGGGTGGTCAAGGGATGTATGTGGCAAGGTGTGGTTGGGAAGTGGGTGTGTGGGTATGGTAGGGTTTGGGTATGGTGGGTGCGATGGGAAAGAAAAAGAGAGATGGGGCTGGGTTGCCGGCTCCATTGCATGCAGCTGTTGCATACTGCATGAAAGCCTCACGCGATGCAGCCAGGCAGACCCCGTGCCCCCATGGCCACCTACCACCACTGCTGTCCTCTGCCCCCGCCCCCGCCGCCTGCTGCTTCCTGTTCTGGCTCCAGCCCAGCTTGGCAAGCACCATGGGACTCCTGGCTGATGGGTGGTTTGCGGAGGTTTTCTCCTGTCCCTTCATCCAATCTTATCTTACTTTCCACTCGGATGGAGGGAGGCAGGGAATAGCTCCAGGGATGTGTG
>NW_017728964.1:213612-219796 GCF_001723915.1 Gavialis gangeticus
GCGGGGACGAAAAGCGCAAAAAGCTTCGGGTGGGGGGCGGGGGTTGTAAGGGGGGGGGGGGGCTTGGGATGGGGAGGAGCTGGGCTAGCCTTGATGCTCAGCCACTGGGTCTTGCTACAGGCTCCCCCCTGGGTCCTACTGCTGCTGGCTGCCTGTCATCTTTGACAGGAAGCCAGAGGCAGATAAAAATTACTTTTTAAAATTTTTTAGGGGCCCCACAGGCTGAATAGAATGGCCTGGCAGGCTGGATCTGGCCCGTGGGCCATATTCTGCCTGCCCCTATTTTAGACTCATACCGTTTGAAGTACCTCAGTTTGGATAACCAAGCACTGAAGCATCCCCTATCACTGGTAGTCTCTGATATGCTTGGCCATGGTGCTGGTCTCCAGGTTGTCAGTCTAGCATCTTTCATCAACACAGTGTTAATTTAACATATAGAACACAGGGTGGGGTGGCACCTTAAAGACTAATTCAGAAAGGCATAAGCTTTTGTGGGTGACAGCCTACTTCATAAGATGCCATGAATGGGCTTGCAGAGAGCAGGAGTACTAAATAAAAAGGAATAAAGTCATTGAAATACAAAGGATAGGGGAAGGAGAGGAAAGGTTAGGGGGATGGGGCACTACTAAGAGAAGTGAAGGTGCCTTTCTGAACATCTGATAAAGTAGGCTGTAGCCTATGAAAGATTATACCCCTCAGCAAATTAGTCTGTAAGGTGCCACCCTGCCCTGCCTTTTTCCTGACTGCAGACTAATACAGCTAACTGCCTTTCTGAGAATCAAGCAGGATGTTTTTCTGTCATATTGAAACTGTATTAACAATTAAAACTTAATTTAAATCTATTCCTCAAACAAATATGGAAACAGGCCAGTTTTACTTAGAGGCCATGCAACATGCTGTAACTTCCACAGCTACTAGTTGCATGAAACTCAATAAAAATAAAACAAGTTCAAAATGGTATGACCTCTTCCTATAGGAAATAAAAACCATGCAGTTACCTGCTTTATTGCATCCTCATAGGATGGAGGCTGCTTTACCTCCGAGAGGCCTGGACTTGACTTACAAAAACTTGGGGATGGAATAGAAAACTTTTGACCTGCCTGTGTAGCCTGCATAGGGAAAATATAGGGAAATTTTATCAATCCACAGGCAATAGGTTACCCTTTTCTCTGTGTTTCTCTCTACTCTTATTTGAAGCCCACTTCTCTTCTCATTCCAGAGTAAATCCAGTGTAATCTAGAAGAGTCAATGGTGTTATGCCAATTAAAGTAAGCTATATTAGGCTAGTGGGCAGGAAAGATGGTCTGTATAGACTAGCTTTGAGTCTCCCGATCTACAGAGAAACCAGTGAGATCTGTCCATGCATACAGTTCTTCATGCATTTTAATATGAAATAATCCTGAGCAGTTTGGCTATCAGCATGCTACTAACTGTATGTGTCCCTATAACAGAGAAAAAGGAAAAGCAAAAATATTGGGCAAGATACTATCATGATGAAATCAATCAAATATTGACAGTGATGCTCCCAAAGCTGCCCAGTAATACATGCATGAAAGGCCTCCACCTCTAACATGCACATGTTCTGAAGCCCCCTACTGACCCTGTCTGGATCTCATGCTAATTAATGCAAGGTTTGTTTTTTTGATATCCAACCCTTTCAGTTTCTGACTTGATTATCTGGATGACAGGCTATATTCCTGTTAAGAGATGTGGTACCCCCATTCCTCAGCTCTACTGACCCTTGTCTAAAGTCTGTGATGGTACCAGTGGTCAGACTGATAGACTTTCTTCTTAGAGCCCTTCTTTAAAAAGGTTAAGCATTTTGAAGAATAGTTATGACAGTTCAGCCCCCACAGTTTGAAACCGGTTACACTTCTGTCCTTGTACAGTGCAGACTATGGAAATCTGGTTCTGCTTTACTTAATAATTGTGCTTTTGAATCACAATTATTCACCTTGAGCTGATGAGAAGGATTTTGCAAGGGCCACAGGTAACTGAAACCCAAAACCAAATACCTCTCTCTGATCCTGCTTCCTCTTTTATAGAATCAGAACCTTGCCCCCTTAACTACAAGGTGTTCAACTGCGTCAGCAGTATTTATGCTTAGGAAGGCTCAAAGACTGTCAAGACTCTTGCAACTGAAAGATGAGTTTCTTGGCAGCAGTCTTGAAGGAACCTTGCTATAATATCTGCTTATTTTATCCCAGGTTCCTGTGATAAGACAACTGTGTGGCATTCAGGGGCTTGTGCTGTACTGGAGGCTAGATAAGATTATAATGGTCCCTTGAAGACCTAAAATTAAGAAACTGTGAAGGAGTTCAGCTCCTTCCATTCCTGAGCCCTGCAGTTGATCAACCCCTCCCCCCTACCTTGCCCACATAACAAATTCCTTTTCCTTCTCCTTTCCATCCAGACTCCCTGCTGGTATACACCAGACTCTGCTGACTGGTGCTATCTTCTATGTTCCCACTGGAGCTATCAAAGGGAACAAAGCCTTATTATTATTGTTGTTGTTGTTGTTACTACTACTACTACTACACCACTATTATTTTGATTCTGGGATCAAGACAAGAAGCCTGGTGGTTCTGGCTCTGTCAGAGCTATCTGGGAATGTTGATTTGATGTGCAGGTGATGGTTGCACAACCCAGATGCTAGGATTTTCACTGACCCATTGACATACTGATTGGAAACCCTGTGGAATAGTTCTGATCAATGCCATAGGGTGCAGAGGTCATTTGGAACAACCCTGATGCTCCCTTCATAGTTTCAGGATGCCAAGCTGAGCCAGGCAGAAATTCACACCCTCTGACAAGGGCATTTATGGGATGGAATTTTACACCTAAATGACAGTTTTCCATGCGTAAACAGTTTTTTTGACACTTACACACAGTTTGTGATTTTATTACACTGCAAAGTAGATGCATAATCATACTTAGCTATATTGCACAAGGTCAGTAGGCTATAAGGTGGCCAGGCAGGTACATGTATTTCTGAGCATTTCTGAGAAGGAGGGTCCTTTAATGTTTCAATTCTAATATCTGAGCAGTTAGAGCCTTTGCCCAGGAAAAGGGAAAAGGAGACCTGGTTTTAGGGACATTTGGCTGAGAGGGGGTTTAACACTATTTTCTTGGCTTCTCAGTGTAGTTCTGTAACCCTTGTGCATCACATGGCCTCTTATTTAGCCCTCCTTTTGAAGCTGGAGCCCTGGGCAACCAATTTTGTGATTTGCATGCATACACTGGAGGCCAGATCTATTCCACCTATTAGGCATGTAAGGGCCTTGTTACATGGTAAATTTAGGTGGTTTCTGGAGCTCTTAACTCCTGTATTGGCTGCATGTTAACACCTCTAAAGGCATATATATGCATTGCCCTACATTGCCATGGCAATGTGTTATGTTCTTGTATGGCGCGTTACAATGATGTAGCGATCATGTGGGTCTACACGTGATTGGCAGGTTTGTTGCCATAGTGGTGCACTCCTCCATTTTAGCGTGCCACTACAGCAATGTAGTGGCAAAATCTAAATGTGCACTGCGCATATGGTGCAATATGGGTGGTTACCGCACCGTGCTTTAGCACCTCCAAAAGGAAGTACTAAAGTACTGCAGCAAAGCATAGTAAGTGGCTTAAAGCACTCATTATTTGGCTTAAAGTTATGGCAGTCCAGGGCAGGATTGTCTGTACTCTACCTAAATTTGTTCCTGTTCCTGTTAAGGTTTGACCACTCCCTACAGCTATTCTGCCAAATTTGAAGTGTTCGAGCATCCAAGAATACAGTGTCCCCTCCTGAGGCAGGGCAAGTGGGGATGCCAGGGTGAGGTGGGGCTGGGCATAGTTCCTTGCCCTCAAAGGACTTTGGGCAGAACAAGTGCTGCAGCCCCAGAGTGCTTAGTGGCCTCAGTGCCACCCACCACCACCCACACTGGCTCACTGCTCCCACCAGCAGTGGTCCATAGGGAGCAAGCTCCAGAGGAAAAAAGGACTGGGTCCCTTGGAGTTCAGGAGGTGTCTGACTGGCTGGCAGCTCAACCCCTTTCCAAGGCTGCCAGCCAGCAGGGTGCTGCCTGAGTTCCAAAGGTTATTCAATAATCTGAACTCTGAACCTTTTCAGAGCTCAGGCGGCCCCCTGGCCAGCCAGCAGTCCAGGCAGGACAGTGTAGGTGGGAAGCTGCCAGCTGGCCAGGTGCCACCTAAGCTCTGAGGGGCCCAATCCTGGTGCAGTCTGAGCTCCAAGGGGCTTGATCCTTTTCAGAGCTCAGATGGTGGCAGGGGTGGTGTGCAGAAGAGAGGGGGAGAGGGAAGTGGGAGGGGGGGAAGACCTCCAGAGAAAAAAGGGATCAGGCCTCTCAGAGCTCAAGCAACAAGTTGGTATGGGTGGCAGCAGGAGGCACCATGGCTGCAGGGCTCTCCAGGGCTGTAGCACTCACTCTGCCAGGCGGAAGCAATGAGCTGCTTCTGCCTCTAGATCGGGGCAGGCAATTATTTCAGGCAGAGGGCTGCTTATTGAGTTTTGACAAGCCATCACAGGCCACATGACAGGCAGCCACTGGCAGATAAAGATTCATTTTCTAAATTTTTTCCGGGCTCTGTGGGTTGAATAGAATGGGCTGGTGGGCCACATCTGGCCCGCGGGCCACATTTTGCCTGCCCCTTCTCCAAGTCTTAATCCTGCCTCTGCTCACTAAGCCTCTAGTGGCAAGTCAAAGCTGTGCAGGTGAAGGACAGACAGGTGCTCCACTAAGCCAAACAACACAAAGCTGATTAACAGTTGTTTGGCTTACAGTGTGAGGTGTAATAAGGCCATAAGTGGACTTCATCAAGGGTTAGCTTTGGGTTAGAGGAGGGTTCGGCAGAGACACTGCGGGTCAACTGATAAGGGGGGCGTGGCAAAAGGGACCTTACAGTGGGTGTCTACTACTGACCACCCAACCAGGGGGAAGAGCTGGACCGGGACTTCTCCAGTCAGCTTATGGAGGCAGTTAGGTCAAGGGATGTCATTGTCATGGGTGACCTAAATGACCCAGACATTTGCTGGGAGAAGCAGACAGCCAGGTCTGACTGCTTGCGTAGGTTCGTGGCTGTATTACAGGACCTTCACCTTATCCAGGAGGTGCACAGCCCCAGTAGGGATAACGCCTTGCTAGACTTGGTCCTGGCCACTGGGGATGACCTGGTGAGGGGCAGCAGGTCCTTGAGCACCTGGGCAATAGCAATCATCACCTGCTGGAATTCACTATCCAACACAGGGTGTCAAGGGCTTATAGCAAAATTAAAGCCCTTGACTTCAGAAGGGTCAACTTCAATGAGCTTAGGAGACTAGTGGGGGAGGCACTGAGGGCCCAGAAGGTAGGGGAGATGGGAGTCCATAAGGAATGGTCATACCTTGGATTGTCCAGGCCCAAAGGGTAACAGTCCCTGAGAGAAGCAAGGGGGCAAGAGTGCTCAGAAACCCCTTTGGCTCAGCAAAGGCATTCAGGAATGCCTGAGGACTAAAAGGGTGATGTACAACCAGTGGAAGGGAGGGGCTATCACCAAGGAGGAGTACTCCTCCACCGTCCGAGAGTGTAGGAGGGCTATTAGGAAAGCCGAGGCAGAGATGGAACTCAGGCTAGCATCCAGGATTAAGGACAACAAAAAGTCCTTTTTCAAGTACATTGGGAGCAAGAAGAGGGCACCAGGTAATGTAGGGCCCCTGCAAAACTCAAATAGTAACCTTGTGGCTATGCCAGATGAGAAAGTTTCTTTGCCTCTGTTTTCCTGAACAGGAACTGGGACATCCCTCCTACCAGAGGTAGGGACAATCTCAGGGATAGCTCTGTCAGGCCTTGGGTCAGTGCAGATGTAGTTAGGGATCTTCTGGAAGGGCTGGACATTTTTAAATCTGCAGGTCCAGATGCCCCCCACCCAAGGGCATTGAGGGAGCTGGCAGGGGTCATCACGGAGCCCTTGGCCCGGTTGTATGAGCATTCATGGTCATCTGGCCAGGTGCCGGAGGATTGGAAACTGGCTAATGTGGTCCCCATTTTTAAGAAAGGGAGGAAGGAGGACCCAAGTAACTATAGGCCCGTAAGCCTCACCTCGGTCCTCAGGAAGATCTTAGAGAGAATCATCAAGGAGCACATCTGTGGGGGGCCAGCAGGGGAGATCATGCTCAGGGGCAATCAGCATGGGTTCATCAAAG